>NW_009259419.1:1730240-1732164 GCF_000687185.1 Egretta garzetta
GCTGAACCAGAGCTGCTGAAAGTTAACCACCAGAAACAACCCCGTTCAGCTTTAAGCCCTTCTTAGCAGAGAGGGCTTGTGCTGTTTGCCTACCTAAAACACTGGCACTTGCCTGCCTCATCCCCCCAAGAATCAATTTTGCTAAAATGATTAACAGTTGTAAGGAAGAGCCCGATGGATAGAATAGCATGGGGTTGTTGGGGGTTTTTCTCCTTTCCTTTTACAGTCACAAAACCAACAACCCCAGCAACCATGCTTTAGACTTGCCCTACTGAGACCATCGGGGAATCTCATCACCATCAAAATGCTTCAGAGTCGGTTCTTACCTCCGCGCTGGATTCAGACTCGGACTCCGTACTTGACTCTACGATGCACTTCTGCTGTGGAGGAGGGAGGGAAAGAAACGGTGCTCAAAGCAGAAGTTACCGCAGCTTCGGGTTGAAGCTGAAGTTCTAGTACAAACTGCAGATTCTGTGTTTCTCCAAAGCTTTCCCATCTAAAGCCAGCTTGTCCTTCCAAATATCCCACATTTGTGGTGTTGCTTCGGTCGTGCAAGTGAGACATAAGGGAAAAATAGAAGTCCCACTCCCACCCCCCCCAAAAAAAAAAACCCAACAGGAATCTATCCTGGCATTTGCTAGGAACAGTAATTCCAGGTCTGTACATAACTTTACAAAATGGGGAGGGGGGGTTATTTGCACTGAGGTTTTGTTTGTTTCTTTGCTTTTGGTGGGCCTACATCCCAGAAATATAACTGCAGATAAAGGACTAAAACAACACCCCCATTTTTTCTGAAGCTCTTGCTACAGAGGCCTTACAAATACCCGCGTACTCCCCAGGTGACAGCAGAGTGGAACAGCCTCCTCCCTCCCTTTCTGTTTCTTTGCAGGTGACACCATTTGAATTAATTCATTCACACATGTTCTTCATGCACTCTTCTCCAGCACAGCTTGCTGCACTTGCAGGCTAACGACAAAGCAACTAACTCTTTCTAAATTATACTTTAATAGGGAGATAGAGAAGCAGCAATTAGAAAAAAGTTACCATGTATTTACGTGCCAGTCTTTCTATGTAGTCTGGGCTTTTAACAGAATCCTTCATTTCCTGAGCATCTACTAAAACAGGCAGAGGGTAGGAAGGCACATTAAAGAAAAACCTTCTCATAGACAAATTGCCCAGACACGGCAACTCCCTTTGCAGTCCTTCACGGAGTCTGCACTATGTTCCCAACCAGAGGGAGCTGCTGTTTAAAAACAAGCAAGCAGCAGGTACCCTCTTCTGCCCAAACAAGGACTTGATTCACTGGTCCTTCATGCAGTATCAGAAAGTCACAAGAGAAAGTTTTAATTTTTTTTTTAAAGCAGCTTATACCATAAAGCTTTTTTTTTTTTTTTAAAGGCACTACAAGTTTTCTGAACCCTCAGAGAGGTATTTTTGTACTCAAGACATCAAACCAGATTAGAGAGGGACAAATGCAAAGCCCTGCTGAGGGTCAGCCCTCAGTCCCAGCCCTCCCACCCTGGCATTCAGTCCCCGTACACCCCCCTCCAGGGCTCTGCTACAGGATGCCCCCTTCTCCCAGTACCCTCCATGGGCCGCCCAGCCCCGTGCCTCTTCCTCCACCGCTGCCTCTTCTCAGTCAAGGCCATCCTGCTCCCAGCACCTTCCCCCTCCTCCAGCTTTGCAGGCTGGGGCCCCTGGCTGCCCCCACCTGGAGGCTCCAGGCTGCTCTTCACGATGGCTTCACCAGAGCCGACCGTGAGGAGGCCTACAGCAGAAACATGCACAAAATAGCACAGCAGTTCAAGTCCTCCAGCCATTACTTTTCTCTAAGCATATATATACACATATAAAGCACATGTATACACAGACACGCACACACATCTACAGTTGAGTTTGCAAGGCCTGGTAGCCAGAGAAGCAA
>NW_009259419.1:1732203-1741626 GCF_000687185.1 Egretta garzetta
TTATTGTTTGTAACCCCATTTTGTTCACACAACCTTCAGGCTGACAGAAGATCATCAAGAGTCAAAGGAGGCGGCCAGGGTATTCAAAGACGCGTCCTCCTGCCGCTGGCTGCAGCAGACGATCTCCCCTCTGTTGGATGGACACTTGTGGCTGGACACACGATGCTTTCCAAGCGTCTCTCTCAATCGCTTACAACCCACCACATGTGATTTGGAGGACTTAGAAAAGGAGCAATAATTTTGCTATTTTTAAATGTGAGGAATTGTATTTTTTTCAGATTTACCAGAGAACTATGACTCAGGCCCATTTTGCACAAAGAAGTAGAGCTGATTTGACCCTTTAAAGGCCACATCTCCATTCCCCTTCCTCCCCTCCTTCTTACAGGGAAGTGAGGAACTAATTCTTGTCGCTTTTTCAAATCAAATTCCTCCTCTTCCCATTATTTCCTTCCTATCTGGCTTGCATCTTCCTGCACAATGCAGGAGGTACTATAGGTTTAGATTAATTTTAAAATGAGTATAAAAGCCTCAGCAAAGCAAGCACCTCACTCTGGAGCCAGCAGTGGGTTGCCACTCTGAAAAGGCATAGGAGGAAGCCCCTAGGGAGGCAACAGGGAGAGCAGCTGTGCTGGGAGCAGCTCACAAACCTTCCACGTCACTTCTGCCACCAGCTGAGCTACAGCCTGTTACCACAGAGAATCACAGAATTGCTTTGGTTGGAAAAGACCTTTAAGATCATCAAGTCCAACCGTTAACCTAACCCTGCCATCCCACCACTAAACCATGTCCCTAAGCACCTCATCTATCCTTCTTTTAAATACCTCCAGGGATCGGGACTCAACCACCTCCCTGGGCAGCCCATTCCAGAGCCTGACAACCCTTTCCATGAAGAAATTTTTCCTAATGTCCAACCTAAACCTGCCCTGGCACAACTTCAAACCATTCCCCCTTGTCCTATCGTCCGTTACCAGGGAGAAGAGGCTGACCCCCACCTCACTACAGCCTCCTGTCAGGCAGTTGTAGAGGGCAATAAGGGCTCCCCTCAGCCTCCTCTTCTCCAGACTAAACAACCCCAGTTCCCTCAGCCACTCCTCATATGACTTGTGTTCCAGACCCCTCACCAGTTTGGTGGCTCTCCTCTGGACACGTTCCAGCAACACAACATCTTTCTTGTAGTGAGGGGCCCAAAACTGAACACAGTATTCAAGGTGTGGCCTCACCTCTCTTCTTCCCAGACACCTCCTTTTCCAGCTCCTTACCTTCTCTACCCAGGCCAGAACCATCTGATGGTTATTCCCCCTCTTTCAATTCTCCAACTCCTTTCAGAGCAAAACAGAGTACCCAAAAGTCCCATCCAACATCCCCCAGTACCTCCCACCATGGAGGTGGGAGCTAAGCAGCTCTAGGTTAGTGCCTGCAGCACCAGCTGAGTTGTATGAGTGCATACAATCATCATCCCTAATGCAAACACATGGCTTGGAATAATTTTTCCCACAAAAGCCTCTTTAAAATTAGCTGCTGATGCTTTACAGCCAACAGCTGTTGGCAACAAGGCCCTGGCATCTGGGGCTTAAGAGAAGTCTTGGTCTGCCAGGGATTGCAGATGCAATGGTGGCTGTAAGGTTGAGAGCAGGCCAAGGCTTGCATGATGAACCTGCTGCCAGCACCGGTCTGGGCAGGGCTTGGGTAGCAGGGGTGCAGTCAGGCAACAGATTTCCAAGGAAGATTTGGGGTTTCCACTTTCCAACGCACACATGTAGTGCCACCGCTGAGGCAGGGCAGCTTTCAGCCATACCTGGTCGGTGCAACCTGAACAAGGAGGGTGGCCAGAGGGCTACAGAGGCACAGAAATGCTCGCGTGAGCCGTTTACTGCAATCATCTGCTGTGCTGCTGCTCGGTGCCTTGGCTTTCCTTGTTGCTCTTGGAAAAAGCCCTTGACCACGCACAGACCCTGTGCCAGCCCCAGGTAGTTCTAATTTCCCCTGAGTCCAGGCTTCCTGGCTCGCTGAGAACATAGGTAATGCATTTCTTCGGTTGTTCTCAAAGGCATCACCGCTCCTTCTCCTCTTAGCCACGGGTACCCCCTGGCTCACTGCTTCACAGGGTGCCCACAGGAGGCCAGCGCTGTGAAAGCCTCTCCCAGCAGATCAGTTCAGCCTCTACGTTACAAATTCCCATCTAATAAATCACACGTGCATCTCTGTTGTCCTGTAAAAAAAATAATCCCCCCCATTTGAAATACAGTTGACTTCCACATACAGAGACGCTAGATGGTCTGCTGTGAAGTGTGCTGGAGGAAAAACTGTAGAAAACTTGTTTGTCCAAGATAAAAAAAATCCTTAAAGCTCTGGGGTTGGGGCCAGCTGAGCACAGCTCTTGCAGAGCTGACACTAAAGCCGGAGCAGATGCTGCCCGAGCTCCCACGTCCATCAGGAATGGGCCACGTCTCACTTCTTGCCTGCAGAGCAGCCAGGACTGCTGTCTGTGGGAGCAGACTGAGGTGGCAGTTTCTGTTAATCTAGAATTATTATTTAATAACCTTGAATACCTCCTACTAGTCAATGGAAGTGATTTTCATTTAGCTGCAGGTTGTATCTGTGAGCCGTGCACAGGGAGTGGATGCACAGAACCCATGTTTGACTCACGGGTATCTTTTTCCAGCCAAGCCTCCCACTGTAAGAAATGCAAAAAGTACAGGATGAACTGGGGCTTTTGGCTCTCCACATGCAGCTCTGCAGCCGTCCGGGTGCTCCACCTGCAGTTTGGGGTCTGATAAGCAGGCTGAAACCAAAGCAATCAAGCAAATCATACTTTGTCTTCCAGGGGACAGGAGACAGTGAACTCTTAGGAAAAAACCCTGAATGAGCTCCTGATCTCTGAAGGCCAAGGTGAAGCAAGATCAGCCTTTTTCCTTAAAGCCACAGCCTTTCCATAAGAGCAGGTTTCCACCCTGCCCAAAGAGCCCAGGGGACACTTTCTAGTGCTTTTTTCCCCCTTTACTCTCAGAGTGGTGTCACCCTGCCTCCTGACAGCCACCACTGGTCCCCCGGGGCTCCATGGCTGTAGGTGCTGGCCTCCTCCTGCTGCTGATGCCCCCCAGCTGACAAGGCAAGATGGATTAGCCACGGAGCACCTCCTCCGGGAGGATCAGAATGAGCAGATATTTTTCTATTAATTTTGGCAGAGGGCTTGACAGAAGCACACACCTGTCTTACTATGAGGCATCTTTGAATTTTGATCCAAATTTTGATCCTCAAGTACTGTTGGAATTGCCGTATGGCAATGAAGCCCAGCACCAGTATTGCTTGTACTATTTAGACCTTAGGAATCAAGTCTTTCATGCACAAAACATTTTTTTAAAAAGTGAGATGGGACTGTATTGTAGTGAAAGTGTTTTTACTTCATTTGCAGTAAGGAAAAATCAAAACAAGACACTCAATCCAAATTAAGTTCACCAGATGAAGCAAGCGCAGATGAGAGAATGAAGGTCTGCAGCCATAAAACCTTGACTTTTGGTCAACCCACCACCAAACACTGATCAAGAACGTTTCAGTCAAGCCTGAGAGTGCTGTGGGAAGCTAGAAACAAGATGCTGCAGAAACTGCAAGGTCTCGTCTCACGCTGCACGTTTCTGCTTACGAGCAGTGTAGGAAATCTTTTAGGCTCCACTTCCTATTAATATCAAGCTGTGAGCAAAGACATTACGCGTACAGTTTACAGTTGTTCTGCAGAACAGAAATTGGCTTTATCCTTCACTTCCCATGTAGTTGTACACACAGCACAGTATGTGACTGGAAGCATGGCCAAACTACAACTGCTGCTGCAGCCTCCTCATTCCCACAGCTTACCACAAAAAGTGCTATGGCTCCTGTTATTGTTAGTATAGGGCTGTTAATTCTTCACAAAAATAAAGAGAACAAAGGCAGCCTTTAAATTCCTGCGCTCACAGCTCATTCCACATAACAACATCCCGTTCTTATCTTCATGAAGTCTTCTCCCTGTGATGCACGACGGAAGGGTGTGGGAGGCAAAGAAACGTCCTTGGTGCCTCCCGTCTGTGAGTACAGAAGTGCTGTATTCAGAGGCAGACGTTCTGAATACTCCCAAGGAACATATCCAAAATACTGGATATTTTGTGGTACAGAAACCATAACCATTAAGGGGCAGCATCATCTGGAGACCTGAACTGGAGGTTAGAAAACACAGCTTCAGTCTGTTCTTGACTTTTCTTTGTGTTTTGATGCATGTAATCGTTGACCTTGGAAATATCACTTCAGCCCTTTCTAAACCTTGTTTTCCCTTTTGCAAAATGTAGGAGTAATGGTGGTTTTCTTTAATCTGCCTTTGGAATGTCACAGCTGGCCAGGGAAGATGAAAGGCACCGAATTTTCTCAAAACAAAAATAAAGCCAAACATCTCGCTGTAGCAGAGCATTAATAGCCCAGCACCTTTTATGACCACATTGGCAGAATACCATGGGACCAAGAGGTGCATTTCCTAATTCTTTAATGCTTCCTTCTCAGATCTGCCTCAGCATACTCAAGCTCTGACCAAAATCAGTATCTACGCTTTTAGAAAATGACTAAAATCAAGTATATTGTTCCAAACTGATAAAACATAGCAAATGCATTTAAGTTGTTAACTCTGGAAGGGATTATCACGCCAAACTCTCTAGCTCATCCACTGAAGAACCTGAAGGTGAATGAACTGAGGTGGATGAGGACCTGAGATGGATGAAGGTGGATGACCTGAACCTGAATCCACTGATGAAAATGAGCAATAGTCAGCACACTGTAAAGGTACCACCTCACTGTCGAATGATCCCAGTCATACATCAAGGCATCATCCACTGCATTACCCTTAATTAAAAAAAAAAAAGAAAAAAAAGGTAGTATTTCCATATCCAGCTGAACCTGTGCTCTTGTTTCCTCGGAGAAAACCCAGGAAGTCTGAAGGGGGGGATGGCTCTTCCCAGAAGCTTTGCCTTCCCAACCCCATCAGCCAGCGCTTCTTTTAAGATTCTAAGAGAGGCAGCAATAATTGGCACAGCAAGCTGGACTCTGTCCTTCTTAATCATCAAAACTTTTCAAGGTCTGGGTGTGCAGCATGGGTCTGCCATGGGATTTCATGCAGTAAGCAGGACCAGCCCTACCCGTAACAACGACGATTTTGAAGCTTTAATTCTACTACACAGCTTCAATCACTGCACAAAGGACCCTTAGGATAACTTCAAAAATTTCACAGTACATTAATGACAGGACCAAGTATTGTGGATATTATTATTATTGTTGTTATTATTATAATAGCCACACCTACTTTATGGCACATGAAGGAGTTTTTTCCTTAATTTTTCATCAGTGCATTCTAGAATTGGAAATGTTTGCTCTTTGCTCACACACATCACCGTCCCAGTCTGGTAGCAGAGCAGCTGTAACTGAGTTCTCCAGGAACCCCACAGATCCTGAAGGCTCGATCTCCATGGCTGAAGGGCATTCAGGCATCCGGGGCCATTTGGGCTCTGCAGTAGTTCTGGATTTCTGAGACAGTTCATAAAATTCCACTAATTTTGATGGGAAAGCTGCTGTCTCCTCACCAGTTATTTCCATTGGTGTCTGAAAATTGTTTTCCGTTTCCATATAAATATCACTGTGGGACTCTGTAACTGGCAGGACTGAGTTTCCAGGTGTAAGAACAAGTTGTGGATCTTCTAAATGGAAAACATCTCCCAAATCTACTGCCTCTGGCATGCTGTGCGTCAGCAGAGGTTTAATTCCTTTCCGATGTTTATTGCTAGTGAAATTCCTGAAAGGCTGTGTGAAGTGGTCCGTCTTCTGAGCAACTGCAAGATGCATCTAAAAACTGAAATAAAATTACTCCAAATGAGCGAGGCGAGTTCTGTGCTACCATTTCCCACCAAAGGAATCACGGAGAGAGGTCTGGGTGCGAAGCTCCCCGCAGGCTTCCAGCGCACAAACCCCTGGCGAGCGTTCCGGCAAGGAGAGCGCAACCCTGGGTGGCGCCTTGCAGGCGAGACTGCCACCGCTAGCGTTTCAGAAATGGCTCTGCACATCTTTTTATGCAACTTCTGCTTTGCAACAGAAGCCTGTTAACAGCTTTTTAAATACTGCTTTTTAAATACTGCTTCGGGAAAAACTAGTGGGACAGTACTTGAAAAGGCCTCTCCTCAGGAAAAACTGATGGTTTTTTTGCTTTAAAAACTAGAATGGACTATGTGTTTTTTTCTAATACAGAACGGCAACTCAGCAGTATCATTTACAATCAGTCATAAATAGGTAAGAAAAAACCAACTTAGCGAAATATACTTGGAAACCATACGTGCGTATTTTAAAGCACCAATAATGAAATGCTTGAAATCAGGGGAGCCCCGTGCATCATATACCGAAACACCCTCTGCCCCGCACCCTCCTCTTCCTCATCACCCCACCGGAACAGCACCTTGGTATGGAAGAGCGCGTGTCTCTGTCTCCTCTTCACACCGCCGCAGCTACGGACACTGAATGCTCCTCTGATACAATTGCATCGCCCCCCCCCCCCCCCAGCCATACTCTGGATGGAGTTTTATTCAGCAGTTGGGGTTTTTTAGCCTTAATTTTTAAAAAAGGCAATGTTTTATATAATATGCTAGTACAAAACCAAATCCTTGTCTGAAATCACTTTTCTTTGTCCAGTACGACCTATTTGGATGTTTCCTAGGTAAGGTTTGCTCACTTGAAAATACAGAATATTTAAACAAGATCACTACGTAACGAAGCATCAGAAACACACAAACATCTGAAATTCAGGCCACTCTTTAGGGTGCCCTCACGATTAACCAAATCCTGATATGAGAACAGCTTCATTTATGCCCAGGCAGAAGACCATCTGAAACGATCTATTTGCCAAGGCTTCTACTGTCAAATGAAGACCTCCAAATACAAATTAAGAACACGAATAAATGAGTATTTCATAGTTAGCTGCAAATGAATCCAAAATACCTAAAAAGCCCCTCATTGGCAAGACCCATCACCCTGGCATTGCCATACCAACCGTGTTTATGCGCAGGGGCGATCAATAGCACATTCCAGTTGCGTTTTTATTCCAAACCCAAATACAGTTCTCCCCCCCCCCCCCTCCCCTCCCACAGGATTTCCCCATTTATTTTTTCTGCCCCTTTCCTTGTTACATTTGCAAATCCATCAAGTTCAATTGATTGTTGCAGTTTTGAGGACAATGAAAGCTGCTTTTCTTTGCTGCTGCTGCCATCCAAAATTTAACGGCTGTACGGCACGCAACAGTGGAGCAGCAACAGTTTGCTCGAGCAACAGGGGCACCTGCACTTCAGCTCCTAAGGCTCGAACATCCAAATTGCTTGGGGGGGGGTGGGTAGGTTTCCTCCCAGAGAGAGCAGCAGGATCGAGCTCTTCTGAATTCAGTATCCGTGTGCCTTAACCCTGGCGTGGTTTCAAAAAGGCCGTTATCAATTGGAAAACGCTCTGATGAACTTTTAACGGTTCCTCCAGCTGTCAGCAGCGCAAGCGCCAACCCAGGGTGCTAACGGGGAGCGCCTAACACCAAGCTGTGCCAAGCTTCATTGCCATCGCTGATTCCCAGCGGTTGGCTCCGCTGTCCTGCAGCTCAGATAAGGAGAAACGTCTTCTAATATCCGTACCCAACGTATTTTAATATTCAGTACCTTTGCTGAAGTTTGTTGCGTGCTCAGAAGAAATGAACTCGTAAGCCCCAAGCAGTACTGCACCACGAGCCTCACCGCAGGGTCAGAGCCCTCTTAAAAAAATGAAGCTCTGATTAGGACGCCCAGCCTTTGCTACGTTCCACTGTGGTGCCCTGCGACGCTTTTACTGTCAAAATGGTAACAAAATGGGAGAAACAGAGACTCTGAACTGCAACAGCAGAGCAAGAGAACTTCGGGTAACGGCTCCTTACTTCCTAAAATGTGTTTCAGCAGAAAGCTGGCAAACACAGGGAGCTCCGCACTCTGCCGACGCAAAACTCGCTGTCATCGTGTCCTTTCTGCAAGAGCTGAGGTCGGCTGCTCAGCAGAAAACGACTCAAACCACCAAGACGTGCTCATGGCAGGAGACGCTGGAGATAACCAAGTTTCACCCGAATTCTCCTCTAAAATTAGTTTTCAAGGGAGGTAAAGACTTGAGTCAGAGCCTTGAGCCATCACTTCAGTGACCAACTGGAAAAGTCTGCCTTCAGTGTCTTTGGTCACTGTAGATTTTACAACTCAGTGGACCAAGTGGGAGGTATTGTCACAACATTCCACACGTTATAACGGCCTTGTAAAGTAAGAGTTTAGTCAAAAGACACACACATCTGAAACCCCACCTGAGCTTAAGTCCTTACTTATGGTACAATACCATGAGTAAGAATTTCTGCCAGTGAGGCCTTGGAGAAATTACCTAAAGCAGACTGCAACCTGCCCGCCTGCGACATTTGAGCATCACCAGGATGGAGGGTTTACTTCTGACCGTTGTTCTCCATCCATGCACCAAACTGCAAGCCAGTACCGACGTACACACGTTTTCAGCCGTGCGACTCCTGGCAGGCCAGAAGACTGCATCTGTTTTGATGTCACGCTCATTACTATAGCAACAGTATCTCCTTGCCTGTGGCACAAGACAGTAATGGCGTGCATGGAAGACACCTCGCCCCAGCCCAGCCGCCTCACAGGAGCTGCTGACTGTGAAGCAGACCTTGCCCAGCCCCCAGGCCGGGGTGGGGGGGGGCCCAAGCCCTTGCCTCACTGCCCGAACAAATTGTTTCAACATTGCCTGCTCTCACCTTGCTTGTCACTAACATGGTAAGCACCAATCTCTTCTGCAGGCTTTTTGAGGTGCCCATAAATTGAAGTAATTTTGGGTATTTTGTCATGTGGCACGGAGTGATGGGTGTCAAATGCCTCACATGCAGTCACCCGTGACTTCACACTATTGTGTAGGTGCCGTACGACAATTCCTCTGTTCACTAAGAGCTGGAACAGCTTTGTACAAAGCTGGGGCAAGGTGACAGGGCACGTAAGGCACCAGGAACCATGGGAGGGGAAGCATTTCCTTGCATAAACTTGAGATTCAGAACCATAGAAGGAAAGCAGCATCCATTTCCCCTCATAACTACTCATTACTATCTCCCTATGGAAGCAGAGTAACATGACCCAATACAAGCGTGGTCTAAACACAGAGCAGTTTCAGGGGAACAGGCAAGCAGCAGTGAAAGGTTTTTTCCACTTCCAATCCCTTCTTTAGTTCCACTTTTCAGACTGACTTGCAAGAATAGGAGCGTATCAGCCCAGTGAACTGACATGCAGACACCCCAGCCTGAAGCGGCTGCCAAAAGGCCGCCCTCGCACCACCACCACCCTGCCCCGCCAGTAAAGCCCCAGCCGGGGCCGCCCCCGC
>NW_009259419.1:1741845-1750043 GCF_000687185.1 Egretta garzetta
CCTCGCACCGCCACCACCCTGCCCTGCCAGTAAAGCCCCAGCCGGAGCCGCCCCAGCCCCACTGCTGTGACACAAACACACCGTGTCCTAGGGGAGAACTGCCACAGCAGACTTGCAATTGGCTCGCAGGAAGCAGACTGGTTTAGAGACCTGGAAGATGCTGCTACAACCAACCGAGTTGTCCTTTCACCCAGTTACAAAAAAGCCAACTCACATTTTGTTGTATGCAAGTTATTTTACATTGGGAAACAAGAGCTCAGATATTGGTTATGAAACAGTAAAGAACAGATGGGAACAGGAAACCAAGTCAAGACCTGTCAGAGAACGGGGGCAGCATGCTCAGAACTTGCCGCCCTCCTCCTCCTCCCCCCTCAATTTGCTCCCAGACTGGAGCTGGCTGTAAATACCAAACTGCCAGCGCCCGACGGGCAGCCGGCGCTTGGCAGGCAGGGGAAGCTCACTGGAGGTGGCGGGCAACAACTCCCACTTCCCCCCACCGCGCCCCTTCAGAAAGCAAGGCCAAGGATTCAGAAAGCACAACCCAGTTTTTGAAAGCCTGTGTGACAGTGCACTGACCACCTGCCTTCACACACAAACCCCACCCCCCCAGCACAGCACGGTGCTTCAGGCTGGCAGCTTCAGGAGCCTGCTCCATTTGCAACATCTCCAAAAAAATTGCTTGAGTATCAACACCCATTAAACCTAACTTGAGGCAAATCATCATTTTTTCATATCAAAATGGTCTTGAGATCTCCGAGAACTGCCCAAACTGCCCAACTTTTCCACCGTACTAGCTTGCAGTGGCACTGCAGAGCGAGCAGCAGTAACTGTAGATGCAACAAGAGCACAGCTAGTACGCAGATGGAAAGCAGCGACTGACGGCAAGACAACAGCAGGCGTCGTTCCGGGCGGTAACAGACAAGCCAGTGACACGGCTCATTCTCAACACTTTTATTTTTACAGTTCTAGGTTTGAACTGTACATGCAGAGTTGCATAAGTCACAATAGAGATTTACAGTGGATTCTATTCTATGGTAGAGTGCAATCCAGAATCCTGAAACAGTATAAAAAACAACTTTAAACATCAAGACCTTGTTAGGAGCAAAAGGGTTAAAGCTTCCCCAAGTATTTCAGCTCTCCTGGATACCTAGTTACTAGGTACTGTATGTTAGATATATTTAGAGTCGAAGAGCTGTAGAACACTAAACAAACTTGAACATCCTGATGTCATACCATCTTCGTTAGTTCTTTCCCACATTTCTGGCAATTAAGAATAAGTCAAAAACCCTGCCACCTGCAACCAGCTAATACAGACAAAAATAACTACTCCTTACTTGCCTGTTTAGGGTTGTACAGCGTTAAAGAAAATATTCCCTCAACAGCATTTGTATCTCACATCAGCTGAAAAAGCAATGTAACAAAAATAAAGGTATAACATCTTTGAAAATAAATATAAAGAGGGAATGCAGACAAAGTGTCAAAGATTTTTTTTTTGGCAGGTAACATTCATAATATACAAAATATAACTTATTCGTATTAGCCAAGGAAACATTCGTGAGTTCCTGTAAACTGTTTTAATCCACCTCCTCCATGCGTGATGTGTCATCATCTCCTTCAAGAGGCGGCATCTCCTCAGTCACCGCTGGACTGGCTTCTTCTGCAGCAGTGTCATCTTCATCAATGCCTGTTCGGGAAACACACGTACCGTTACTGCTGGCACCAGAACACCAAGCTTTATTCTCCTCAGCACTTCGACTGATCCCAGGGTTCCCCATTTTTCCACCAGTACAGAGAAGCCCCAAGGGGATCTCCAGACACCCCCCTCCCTGCAAGGGTGTGCAACCACACCCAGAGTTTACTGGAGACAGGACAGATTCCTAACTCACCCAGGCCAAGTTTGATCATCCTATAGATGCGGTTGGCATGTGTCTGAGGATCTTCTAAACTGAAGCCAGAGGACAGGAGTGCCGTCTCATACAGCAAGATGACAAGGTCCTTCACAGACTTGTCATTCTTATCAGCCTCTGCCTTCTGCCTCAGTGTTTCAATGATGGAATGATCAGGATTAATCTCCAGATGTTTCTTTGCTGCCATGTATCCCATTGTGGAGTTGTCTCTCAGTGCCTGCGCTTTCATGATCCTCTCCATATTGGCAGTCCAGCCGTATGTACTTGTTACAATACAGCACGGAGAAGTAACTAAACGATTGGACACAACAACCTGGAGAAGTGAATATAAAGCAAAAGTTTGGAATCTAGCATTTCACCACTTGCACTTGATTTTACTATTCCCACAAATTTCACAGGCTCATAAAACCATTTAGGCTGGGAAAGACCTTTAAGATCAAGTCCAACCATCAACCCAAGTCCAACTTTGAAATGCTGCTGCACAGGATTTGTGTACACAGAACCACCTAGCGACACCTTGTATCTATCCTGCAGAGAGCCAATTGTAACAATGTTGCCATCTGAGCCTTCTCTGCAGCAACTTCATTTCAGATCACTGAACCTCTTGTTACATGTAGACAAAGCAAGCACTGCTAATTACCTTTTCTACTTTCTTTTCAAGGATGTCTTTCATTATTTTGCAAAGGTTTTCAAACTTGGCTTTCTTCTCCTCCTGTTTCTTTTTCTCTTCCTCATCTTCTGGAAGCTCCAAACCCTCCTTTGTTACAGAAACCAGGGTCTTGCCTTCAAATTCCTTCAGCTGCTGCACACAGTATTCATCAATAGGCTCAATCATGTAGATCACTTCCAGGCCGTGTTTGCGAAGACGCTCCACAAAAGCAGAGTTGGCCACCTGATCTTTTGTTTCACCTGCAAGAAGAATGCCACAGTTGTGGTTTGAGCCTCAGCACTGGAGGGTGGAAGCTTGTTTATTTTCTAGAAGAGCCTATGCAACATTCCCAGCAAGTACAACAAGCTACAGCAAAGGTTAGGCTGGCCTGAAGAAACTCCAGGCTTTCAAGTGACACCACAGCTTGTAACACCTCACTGGTCCTGAAAGTAAATTTCAATTTCCTGAAATGCCAGGCAAGAAATCTTTGCTATTCCTCCCAAGGGGGAAAACTGAGAAGCCCTGTACCCTTTTCAAAAAAGCCTTAATATCAGGTGCCCAAATAGCAAATTAAAATTTTGAGCATTAAGGGCTTGAAATTTCAGATACTCCTGGACAAATTTATTAGCCAAAGCCAGAACACAAAGCTACCCTGAAGTTTGAAGCACAAGGCATACTTTTCTGGACTTACAGGGAAAAAAAATGGTGGGTAAGCTAACTGTGCAAGGGGCACTTTACAACCTCAAACTGGCTTCTCCCACACCTTCAAGGTGGCAGCAGTGACACTGAACATTCCATTTCAAGAGCAAGGTCATAACTGAAGAGCAACTGTTTTATTATAGCTCATTAAGTGGTACAGTTCCTAAGGACAGCAGTTAGCACTGAAGCAGTCAGTTTAATCAACAGGGAACATGGTGAGTAGCACTCATGGTCCCAGCAAGTTTGCAAGATGGAGAAGGTAATTACCTGTAGCTAGTTCTGCTGTCCTCATGGGCATAGTACCATATTAAGGAACTACAATTTTACTTGACATGGTTTTAGCACCGTGCAGCACCCACCAATTTCAGAAATACTGTAGTACTGAAAAGAGTCACACGCTAAGGTTTCTCCATCACATACTCAACTGACACCTCAACTGATGTTTGGGTGAGCAGCACAACTTAGGCAGAGACTGAAAAGGCAACTGTTTTTCCAGGATGAATTACATTGTTGCTGTAAGGTATTTTTCACTTAACCCCCCAGTTTCTTTCTTTCTAGATCCACCACAAGAACTGCCATAATTATTTTCCATTTTCTAACCCCCCAAAAATAGCCCTACATGTGTACCCGCATTTACAGACGATTTCTGTTACTAACTCACCAGTAATGTAGTAGACGTGCTTCTGGTTCTCCTTCATACGAGTGCAGTAGTCCTTCAGAGAAACCATTTCATCACCAGACGCAGATGTATAGTACCTCAGTAATTCTGACAGCTTCTTGCGGTTCTGGGAGTCTTCATGTATACCAAGCTATGAAGTGAAAGAAAATAAAAAATGATTCTTTCAGATAAATACTGAACTGTGGTAGTTCAGTATTTCAGGCCTAGCTGAAAAAACTGCAGCTTCTACAGTCAATAGTATAAACAGGAAGACGACCAACCTTGATGTTCTTGGAGAACTGCTCATAGAACTTCTTGTAGTTCTCCTTGTCTTCAGCCAACTCAGTGAAGAGCTCTAAGCACTTCTTCACTAGGTTCTTCCGGATCACTTTCAGGATCTTGCTTTGCTGCAGCATTTCACGAGAAATATTCAGAGGTAAATCCTCAGAGTCTACCACACCTCTCATGAAATCTGGAAGACAATAGGGAGAATAAGTTTTCCAGGTGTCAGAGAAATCAAGATTACCATCCACCACCTAGGTGGCTTTGCCCTTTCAAAATTATGAATTGGTTTCTACAGAATTCGAGACAACACAAACTAAGCAGTACTTTCTTCAACTGCTCACATACTTGCTAATCAGCTCTGTTTAGGGCTGTCTTCCCTCCCTCCCACAGATTTCCTTAAACACGAAGGGAAACTACGAAGTTGCTAAGCAGCTTCTCTTGTATTTCGGGAAACGCCTTCCTCAAAAATATACTTACTCAGATATTCAGGGATCAGTTCCTCACAGTTGTCCATGATGAACACTCGGCGTACATACAGCTTGATGTTGTTCTTCTTCTTCCTGTTTTCAAACAGATCAAAGGGTGCACGCCGCGGGACAAACAGGAGAGCTCTGAATTCCAACTGCCCTTCCACAGAGAAGTGCTGTGAGGAAACAAGACAACCATTTTCATTAGTCTGTACAGCTCTCACTTTAGTAACCCTTCAACAGCTCTTCGAATGCAGAAGGCAAACAGCAACCACCTGAGAGCTCAGGAAAAAATTCACAGTAGGCAAGACATTGGTCAGCAACAAGCACGTTCTCCAGGCAGACATACCCAAGTTCTGTTCAGTTGTTACCAAGCAAGCAGACGAATATAGTGGGCTTCAGGAAGCACGTGTATTCTTACACCACTTCCCACTACAAATACGCAATAAGGACAATTACATCTCACTTATCCATCCCCCTTAGGCTTTAGGCCTTTTCAGAACTGAGCTACAAACCAAAGAATTAAATTTACATTTACTTAAAATCTGAATTTTTCCACTACATTTGGTAACAACTAAGCTATGAACTGGGAAGGCATCTGCAATTACTTCTATTTACAATAAACTGAAGTATGATTTGATTAAGGTTGTAAACACAGCCTTAACAGTAGCCAGAGTAATTGTAGCAGTGTCACCCTCACATAGTGGATGTGATGTAAACAACAGTACCCCTCCAGATACAAAGCTACCTTTAACAGTAAGATCAGAGGCAATTGATCAGAGTTCAGTAGCATGTTCAGCAAGATTCCAGTTTTAGCACCAAAACCAAGCGTGCCAAGTACAACTTACTTTGACAGCCAAATGGTCTTCCCAGTCATTAGTTAGGCTCTTGTAGAATTCCCCATATTCCTCATTGGTAATGTCATCTGGATTCCTGGTCCAAATGGGCTTGGTCTTGTTGAGCTCTTCCTGATCAATGTACTTCTCCTTAATCTTCTTTTTCTTCTTCTTATCTCCATCCTTCTTTTCTTCTTCTTCATCAGAACCAACATCCTCAATCTCTGGCTTATCTTCTGTCTTTTCCTCCTTCTCTTCTTTTTCCTCTTCCTTCTCCTCAGCCTCATCATCGCTCACCTCCTTATCGCGTTCCTTCTCCACCTACAACAGAGATCATTAGTTGAACTGAGAAGCCTTTAAGTTGTATTAACAGCCCTGAGGTATCCCCTGTAGTCTCACAAAGCTTAGGAACTACATGAACACGGCATCAAGTTTTCCTCCTGGACTCAACTAGGGACTTGCATTCTGGGCACTGAGACACAGGTGGTATTTTGTTTCCATGTGCTCATGTGGCAATTTATGCCATTCAGTTTCATCACACTGAATTTCCAGTAGCACTACATTGAGATGTAGTTAATTGACTCAAGGGTTTGGAGACTGTGATACTACTAGCTTGGTAAAACACATTTTTTCACTTAGTTTTGTAAAATAAAGTTGTAATTAACAGAAGCACATTTCAAAATAGCTACATCCATGTAACATCTGTAACGATTTTAGTAAAATATACATGGATTGCTCATTCTTAAATTTCAAAAATCCACTTTTCTTTAAGGTGATGAGACTTAAATTTCTGAATATTTCAGCGAGGTACATACAAAGAGTGTAATAGGATAGCCGATGAACTGAGAATGCTTCTTCACAATTTCCTTAATTCGCCGTTCTTCCAGGTATTCAGTTTGATCTTCTTTAAGATGCAGGATGACTTTTGTTCCACGACCCAGAGGCTCACCTAGAATAGAAGTTTTGTACAAGTTTTACTTGTGCAGGAGCAGACCAGGCTTTGACTAATTCTAAAACATGCTTTCTTTAAAAAGGCACTCACTCCTGCGTCAGCAATTTCTCTGCCACTGGGAAAATGTAGGCATCTGTGTACAGAAACGGCCTTACAGACCCCTCCTTGAGCTTGCTGCATCCAGCATGCTTTTCAAATAAGCTTTTCACTAATTCATGTGTTCACATCATCTTCCAAGTTTCTGTACATAGAGTTGTTGCAGAAGTCTACAGAACTATTTCCACATATAAGCTTTGAAAGCTTAGTCTCCATGATAACGTACCATTTACTTCAGGCATTCCCTTATGTACCAAGTTACTCCAAGTGGGATGCTAATACAACAGCTGTGCCTGTGCTCAACCTGACAGATGACCTACCTGGTTTATTGGTTGTTTTTGTCTTTTTCAATGCACAGACCAAATGCCAAAAATCTTCAAAAAGCATACTTGAGCAGAAACATTTACTACTTACCGTTATCAAGTCTGACAGTGAAAGAGCCTCCAGCTGATGACTCCCAAGCATACTGTTCATCATCATTGTGCTTGGTGATCACGGTCACTTTTTCTGCAACCAGGTAGGCAGAGTAGAAACCAACACCGAACTGACCAATCATGGATATATCAGCCCCTGCCTGCAGTGCTTCCATGAAAGCCTTGGTACCAGACTTGGCAATAGTACCAAGGTTGTTGACCAGGTCAGCTTTGGTCATCCCTATGCCTGTATCCACAATGGTCAGAGTGCGATCGTGCTTGTTTGGAATCAGGTTAATTTTCAGGTCTTTTCCGGAATCCAGCTTGCTTGGGTCAGTCAAGCTCTCATATCTTATCTTGTCCAGAGCCTGTAAGAGAAGAGGCAGGCTTTGACATTCCCTGACTATTCCTAAAAATTTCAGTGGTCTTATTGACATGAACCAGTCTAGAGTCAAGGTACTTACATCTGATGAATTGGAAATCAGCTCCCTCAGAAAGATTTCCTTATTGGAGTAGAAAGTGTTGATGATCAGAGACATCAACTGAGCAATCTCAGCCTGGAAGGCAAAGGTCTCCACCTCCTCCTCCATTGGTTGGTCCTGGGTTTGCACAGCTTCCGGCATCTGTGAAGAGAGGGAGTTGAAATCCCATTCCAACAGCTTGGTGGCACGTACACTTCTACAGGCAGCGGCAACAATGGCATTCCGAGATAAAAGTATTTAACCACGTGGTTTAAACTACATAAAAGATTCTAACTACAAATTTGCCTTTACATTCACTTTGGTTTCCACTATTTAGGCTAACACAACTTTTCCTCACTCCTCCATTAATTTACAAATTAATGTATGACCCCTTACTTCCCCTTGTCACAGACCAAGCAGACGTTACAAAAAAGAGAAATGCAACTGAGAACTTCGCCTGGCATTTAACAGGTGACTTGCATTACTCTGTAATCGAGTCTCACGGTAGAGTCTCTACTTGGAGCACTTTCCTTCTCTCCCATCCACCTCACGTTGGCCCATACAACTATCATCTTCAGATGCAATCACTAGTCCCGACTGCAACTAATGTAGCAATACGGGCCAGCCGAACCCGTTACCGTCCTACCCAGATCGGTTACCCGAACCTGACCGGCCACCCGCTGCCCAGGCAGCGCATCCTCCGCACGGGAGGCAGCTCCGGAACGACACGTTCCAACTCAGACAGGAAAACCCCTCTCTCCCACCACGACCTCGC
>NW_009259419.1:1751714-1770841 GCF_000687185.1 Egretta garzetta
TGCGGGGGGGCCGGGCCCCGCGTCCCTGCCCTGCTCGCCGGGCGGGACCTGTCTGCTGTGCCAGGCGTAGCTGGGTGACTCACGGCTCTGCATGCTGTGGGAAAGGGTTTCGCCTAATCGGGGAACACAAAATCGCTTCCCCTCGGCAAGCATCGGTCTGCGAGTTCAACGAAACCATGCCTCTGTGTGTTTGTTCAGCATCAAAAGAGTCAAAGGATCGAATCCAAAGAGCTCAGACCTACATAGCTATGCAGTTACTTAAGGATTTAAGTGCTAATAGTAGACACAAGGCGGATGCCAGTGCTGTTCAGTTTGTTAGCAGCCCAAAGCCTGAAACCCGCTGGGATTCTCAGCCTGGACGTGGCTTTTGCCATCTAATCTGCGGGGAATCTCAGTTGATGTTCAAAGGGCACAGCTACAGACATCTTTATACATACATTTGTACATCTTGCATACAGGCTTTGCTAAGTACACATCTCATTATACTCAGTAGCTCTGTGATTATGGCATTTAGCAGGGCGGTTATTTTTATATCCTGAATGACCTGATTGGGAGCAGGCAGTTAAATGCAGGTCTTCCATGTCTCAGGAGAATGATCTGCATCACATGTGTTCCAGAGCAGGCTTCTAAAACTTTCTTCTTGGAGCTGATCCACTTTTTGGGATATAAATACCGAGTGAAGCTATGGTAGAACTGTACACTGATGTAAGCATGAATCTAGACAATCTCCCTGCTCTAAAGAATAGCTATTTATTTATTTGAGGAATAAAAAGGATGTTGTTTCTGTAACAAAAATCAATCCCAGGTACAACTTCTTGTCATTTTCTGTTGGCTCTTACATGTCTTATAAGGCCTGGTATCTAGTTCAACATCTGACTGACTTTTGGGAATTAAATTTTTATATGCCTAACCTGCCCTTCTCCCAGTTAAGCATCCTAAATTACACTGGGTAGCGTGCCCCATGAATTAGATATTATAATACTTAGGCCCATTAATGTATTTAACCAAAGATCCTTATGCTGAATTTTAAATTCTTAGCACCTGTTATCCTGCAGTTTGACCTAGACAAGCAAATCTGATTGAACTGGGGCCTGCAGACTTGATTTTGTTGCAGCATTGTATCTTCCCGGGAGTTCTCAGTACTTCTCAATATCTGACAAGACGGTACATTACGTATGTGTGTAGGACATCACGTAGGACCTGTCAAGGAATTAAAATTACAGCTCGTTTCATTGCAGTTTCTGCAGTATCTGGATCAGTATCTGCATTGGTGCAATGACTTAGAGGACTCTGCCCTTCTAAATAGTGGTGTTCCAGCTCTGACCCAAGCACTTGGCCAAAATACAGGGTCCTGCGGGTTATTATAATTAGAAGGAGAAATTAATTGTGGTGTCAACAATAACGTAAGAGGGTATACAGAGGAGCTGCTGCTCAGCAGATGGCAGAAGTCAAACTGTAAGGGGGAATTTACTTGCTCGCAGTTCTAAAAGCCGGATTTCAGGCCTAGAAAGTTCTGCGGGTCTGTCTGGGTCACCTTTTTGGTGCTTACTCTGGCTGGTGGTTTTCTGTACCTTCTCAGAGTCTGATTTTGTGGCGCTTCTCAATGCATTTCTTTCCCTTTCTCTCAAACACATACGTTTCTACAAAATAATATGTACCAAAATCCTTTCTTGAGTATGATGTGTTCCTTTCTTTGCTTGGGGACTATGATTTCAGTGGTCCTACAGCTGCTTTGGTTGTCTGCTTCCATAAAGCAGCTTAATGGCTTTCTACCACTGTCCTAATAGAGTGTGGCAGTTACGCCCAAGCATAACAATGTAACTTCCATGTTTTTCTTAGATTAAAAATAGTCCTGGTATAGTATAAATTCTACAGAACATGGCTATTAGACTGAAACCCTCTTACATCCAGATTCCATTAACTGAAATGTTTTCTAACATTTATTTGGGTCAAAATAACTTCCATATTTTAGAGAACTGCTAAGCTATTACAATTTATGGAAATCTGTCCAAGCATTTTTTTCCAGTAGTATCTACTGAAATTACTTGTGTGCTCTCCTTTTGAGGTGTCCAAAGCTTTAAGAGTTCCACTTCTATCAAAATATTCAAGATGTTTTTCTTAAGAAAACCTTTTCCTTTCTAATCTCTCGATTAATGTGGATTCAGTCATTCAGACTTAGGGATATATGTAATTTTAAGCATATGAAGACCTATGGAAGGTTTTGCATATGTCTGCAGTCACACCATTCTGTTTCTCTTTAGTGATCGTGTTACTCAGCTTTCAAAAGCAGCCTTCAAAAGCAGCCTGATTTCTTTTGTCAAAACTGTTTGACAAGTGCACCAGGAGAAGATAGTCTCATACCAAACCATCTAAGTTTTCCCAGCTCTGCTTAACTCTACTTCCTGTGTGCCTGTGTAAAACAACTATTTTCTTAACGACTTACGAATAATCTATATTCTTTTTGTTCTGTTATACAGTAAAGGGCTAGTGAAGGTAGGCACTTTGTTCCTATGGCTGATCTGGTTTAACTGATGCCAGTTTTGTATCACTTCAGTTTCAGGCTAAAAAGACTGGTTCCAGACTGTGTTTCTGTCAGAGAGGGAAAATCTGAGGAAAATAGTTCCATTTTTTTCAACCAAGATGTTAATACACTTTCATATTTTAACATTCATTTTATTCATATTCTAACATTTTCACATTTTAACATTCTATTAATGGGGGAAATGCTGCAGCCTGGTATTTTCAAGTCCTACGTTCACACACACACTCATTCCCTCTCATATCCCCTAGATGCCCCTAACTCCTCTGCTTCTCATCCCAAACCCATTTATCCTTCATCTGCCTTGCTGTAATTTTCCGCCTGGGCGAGAAGTAGCGGGTACCGCGGCTAGTGCACACCAATGTGCTCAGGGAAGAGCAAGCTGTTGCCTCCTAGCTGTTAGGCCAGCCGAACAGGGAGGATAAAGCTGAACTCTCCCTGCCCCTTCCTTCAAAAGAGGCAACAAGAGCACACATCTCTGCTGCCCGCCTGTTCATTTCTGCAGACCTTAGTTTCTCAGCGGTCTCTGTTCCTTTGTTAATGCTGATTGAGTTGGTTAAATGGGTCAAAAGTATTAGGGAGGGACTGATGGACAACAGCCACATTACTGCATGTGCTTCCTTGCCTTAGGAAACTAGACTAAAAACATTTTTCCATTTTTTTTTAATAACCGTAGGGTCTGAGGGATGGTTACATGGGATTTCATTTTATACAGTATTAAAAAAAATAACATGGGGCAACTGCCATTCATTCGGTAAGATTTACTGCTTCAAACATTGCTGTAAATGCCAAGGTAAAAACCCCCAACAACCACAATATTCAATTCTAATTCAAAATTTGAAGCCCAGGTAGGTAGTTGATTTGGCATTTTCTTGTTCAGAATCTGAGCAACTTTTGCTTTCAGAAAATTCAGATTTGAATCAAATGTTGAAGAACCAGGTCTTCTTTAACCAGAAAGAGTTCCACACCAACAACACTTGCTAGGAAGTCAGACGCATTGCTGCACTAACTGCATGGGCCTCAATCTTGCATTTGCTGATTCCCTAAGGATGAGTCCCATACTTGTTCCCCACATACATTTGCATTGTAATAGAGTCTTTAATTATGCAATTTCATACAACTCCTTGCTATATGAAAGTTACAAAATTAAAAAAGAACAAAGCAAAAGATGGCTGGGAGAAAGTTACTTAATGTTCAAAGCATTGAAATAACACCCAGGAGAACTGGGGTTTATTCTTGATCCCATCAAAGGTTTCCTCAGTGCTGCTGAGTAAGACTTTTTTTTTATTTTATTTTTGTAAGCCACAAAGAAATTAAATTACATTTGCACAGAGAATTCCAATTCCAGCATCCAACTAACTTTTGAATGCTTGGTGGTGCAGCCTTAATGCTTTTATAAGATTGCTTTAAAATTCATTCTGTTTGAGTTCTAACACAGATTTGTCATGTTGTTATCTCAGTGCTTCAGGGTTTACTTAAGGAAAACAAACCAGCAGCAACTGAAATTATCTAAACAGTAGATTTCAGAAGACCGACATAAGTAGAGAGATGTGGTAATGTGTGTCTAGTTTTCTTTAACATGCGGAATTATGCATGTAAAATCTGTGTTTATCATGATGAAATGTAAACCCAGCTAGGGATCGCAGACTGAGCAAAGCTTCATGCTTTCTTAAAACTCTCCCCTAGGCTATCTTGCTTCCTGCTTTCTCATGTTTTACTGGAAGACAAAGTGATCATAAGATCTGTAGGTCGCAAAAAAAAGTGATTCATACTAGAAATGGGATCGATAGTCACTCAGAAGGAATATTTTTGCGGTGAAAAGGTATTTAGGAGAGAACAAAATCGATCTCATGAAATGTAGTTGTAGTTTTGAACTGTAGGTGGCAGCAATAATTGTATGGACCAAGGGCAATAATATGTACGCATCTTTTTTTTCTAAGAGTTTATGGTTCTTTAACTATGTGTTAGGGAGTGTGATGTCAGAGTCATTGCTGTTAGAAGGAATTCTGAAGGGACTTAAACTGTTGAACAAGAATATATTTGTTATAGCAGAAGTCAACAATTCCACTACTAACAAATGTCAAATAGAAGGGTTGAGAGAATGAGCATGGAAAGGCCTGGATTCATGGAATGTTAACAAGGCCCCACAGTAACTGTTTACTCTTATAATAAATTACTTTATATGCTGTTTGTTACAAAATTAATAGATTAGATTATGTTTATAACCACTACAATTTTATATTTCAAAATGGTCTTCATCTTAATGTTCCCTTGTGACTGGAACAAGTGATACTGTCTTTATATTTTATACCTTATATCATGATTTACACTTTCCCAGAATAAATGCATAATTATGCACTTCTTAGCTGAAATTATATGTACAAAGCAAGAATTATACCTATACAAACGCAGCAACACAGGACGCTTTGTCTTCCAAAGCATTACAAGTGTTTCTTTCCAGTATCTGGTTCTGCTCTTTGCTGTAAGAGCATTGCAAGATGACTGCAGTACCTGTTTGCTGAAGCGTGTGCTGTCTTTGTCTGGCATGGGACCAATAAAACAATACACAGAGTTACTTGGTTTGGAGAATGACAGTAGAATGTCATGCCCATCAGAACCCCCTTAAATCAGGAATAGTTAGATAAAAATGTTAGCTTTGGAGGAAGAACAATAGGTATGTTGGCAGCTGTAACTTTTGTTATCTATAGCTAAGAGCTTTTTTCCGTTCATAGGCATTAAGTTTCAATAGATCCTCATTCAGAAGGTGAAGAAACTTGGAGAAAAAGCCCTTCCAGAGAGCTGGAGGTTTGACTAAAAAGCCCCCAGGATGAACAAAATCCTAGACTTCCCATGAAGATGTTAAAAAACTACAGTGATGGTAAAGTTACAGCACTAGAAAAATAACTAAATAGAGCCTCAGCATCAATGAGCGTGGAAATAAACCTGATACTTTTTTCCCTGTATATATTAAAGTTCTAAGAATGAGATTCAGTGTAACAGTAAAGGTTGTGGGTTTAGTACATGTAACAGCTAAATGCCGTTGCATATTTACTAGCAGGTACTGGTATGTATAGAGCACTTACATACCTTATTTTGTGTGCCTTTTATTGGTAGATTTGCTGACAAAACTATCCTTCAAGCCACCTTCAAAACAGTAGAACTAAAGACTCTAAAATCTTAAATTAATTAAAATGAGGAAGATAAATACTACTGGAATTTATGTCACATAGCATGTATTCTGTACTTCACTAACTTATTCTTGATGCGATAGTATTTATTTTTCAAATTACTGAACACAGATGCCATTTCAGAGTTGAGTTGATAATTAGGACATGAAAGAGAAGTTGATAGTAGGAAGTAAACTTTGGGTTCGTTTTAAATAGACATGTGGAAGATAAGTTCTAGTCCTGTTTTTTAAGCAGGTAAGCAGATGCTGAAGTAGTTAATGCAGTCCCCTGTACTGGGAAGATCACATATTTTTGGATAAAGAAGATATTATATAAAGAAGATATTATTTTATATAAAGAAAACATCTTTGGGATCAAATTGTTCTAGTGCCTTCAGCAAAAGTAAGAAGAAAAATTGTTGGAAAGGCCTTCATACTTCAGGAACACTTCCAAAGCATCCACTTCTTAATAAGCACAGTTCCTAGAGACAAAGAAAAAACCTTCAAAGAGAGGTTTACCTTAATAGTTGCGAATGGAATTTTAGTTGTTTCAAGAGTTGAGAAAGTAGGTTTACTAAGCGGTGATGACTGGAATCGGTAAACTAGGATTAAAAAGCTCAATTACACATTTTATGGAGGATACTGAGCATGCAATAACCTCAACCATCCCACTTTTAAGAGGGCACAGAAATGGGAAGAATTGAAGAATCTTGTAGAACTTCTGCTTAAACTGGTGCAGAAAAGAATCTGATAAACCTGGTTCTAGAACGAATTTGCAGTGAGGACTTTTAGTTAATTACTAAGTTTGAATTACAGCTCAGAACTGGCTCTAGTGTCACGGAGCCAAGTAACCTTGGATCTGATCACTATGAAAGCAGCAATGTGAGACAGAGCTGTAAGAAGCCTTGGCTGGGGTTTCCCATCTTAGCTTAGGAACTGCATTTAAGCCTAGGCCCTTGGCTTTGATCCCTGCCTGAGCTATGCTGTAGCCATGCCTGGGTTCAGCCTTGTACTTTGCTGATCCCAGCCTTGCCTCTCTGACCTGACTTCTTGGCATGTCCTTGGACCCCACTTCATTACAGATTTGTGTGGTGGTCATTGAGCTCTTGGCTAAAACATCACTGGACGAACTGTCTTCTTGTTCAGGTTCCATGGGATTATGACCCTTGTCAGGATGCTCGCTGCTTCCGCCTGCCTTGTTTTTACCCTTGGCTCCCGTCTCACCCTCCCTTGTGGAGCAACCTGCTCCTTTAAAGCCCAACAGTCCATCCCCTCCTTGAAAGAGGCGTCTGGGTAGAACACCTCCTATTCTGGAAAATTGCTTACAAAAGTTACAAGTGTTCTTTCCTTCTGACGGTCAAGGAAAACGTTGAAGAATTTTGCTACTACACTTTTTCTTGTCACCTTCATAATTCTGCTCTGCTGCAGTATCTGTGAAGAAATATTTAAAGTCAGCTATTCAGAATTCAGTACACACTAGACTATACTATGAGCCTGCTACATGCCTAGAAGTTTCAAATCTCATCACAAAGCATGTTTCAACGCAGGTTTTAGAAGTCATAGAATTTTAAAAATCTGCAAGTTCAGGTTCCCCGTTTTTCAGGAAGGGCGATTATTAGCATTTAAAATAGATGTCCACAAAGTTCATTCTTTCTAGTATTTCAAACAGAGGATATAGTCCTTACTTTGGCACTCTATACTTGTAGGAAAAGGCAAGAAATTAGTTTAAATCTGTCCATATGTTCTGGGCAGACTCCTTAGTACATGGTTGATAGATTTTTTAAAAAAAAAAATTCAAAAATTTTTTCTTCATATTTCAGACAGCAGTTTCCTTTTATTAGAGAGATACTGTTAAGGAAAAAACAAGGTACTAAAATTACGGAGTACTTTCAGATAATCACAGACTAAGGCTTCACAGCTACCCATGAGGAACACTCTGTTTAGGCACAGTTTAATGTTATTTTCCTGCTGTGTCATAAAATTCCTTTCTTGTAAAAAACCAGCAGAGCTCTGAATCCCAGCTTTCTCTCCACAAAAGAATACTGAAAAAAGAATAGTAGCAGTAAGGTAATTCTGGTTAAAGCTGACTATGAGCAGGTACTTTGAGAAATTTTGTCAAGAGCTGTACAAGTACTTGATTAATCATATACAAATCTATATGTATTCTTAGCCAGTTAATACGCATATCGCTATAATACAGCTGTTCTACAGTGCTTTACATTGTAAAAGTAGGACAGACTAGAGTTACTAGAAGTCACAGGTTTATTTCTTAAGCAGAGTGGTGCTGGTTAATACTTGCCAGGAGATATTTCTGCCTTTTTTCTCTCATCATTGACAAAACAAACGATAGAAGAAAACCCCTCCTGAATGGCTCTTTCAGCTGGGTGGGAGTCGCATTGACTCCCATGACTGACAAAACTGTTTCAGATCTGACAGCCCAGAAGATCTGCATCTCTACGTTATTTGGATTAGATATGTCTAGAATAGTGAAAGTACCTTTATTTTGTCAAATTTGACTTACTTTTTAAATGTCTAGTGTTTAAAATAAAAGCAGCAAGTTCACTCTAACCAGAGAAGTTCTTTATTGTAAAATAGAACTATAAAAACCTGATTACAGAATGCATTTTCTGTGCCTTGTCCTTGCTGTCATTCACAGTAGACCTACAAAGCTAAATTGCAGGAAGGGGCAGTAAAAGATTGGGATAGTAAAAGAAGGGATGTTTCACCTTTTCTTCCTCAGGGCATAGCTGCTTTTTCTAATGACTTATCTAACATTGTATTTCCTCAGACCATTTGTTCAAAATGAAGTATCTCTCTTACCTCTAGTTCTGTAGAACTATTCCAAGTTTGTTTCATCTGACAGAAATACAGTTCTGAATTTATACCAAATATAACCATGATGTCTTGGCCTCCTTCTCCTTAGTTGTCTGAGACAGAAAATTACAGTGGGCCATTCTTTTCTCTAGAAACCTCCATGTTCATAGTCCTGTTATATTCTTTGATTTGCATGTTATTTCCATCTTGATTGACTTCCCTTTTTTAAAAGTAAAGGTCATTATAGGTCATACAAGAAGTATTTCCAACTCTGCTTGTAGTTTTGTAGAATTCATTCATAGAATCATAGAATCATTTAGGTTGGAAAAGACCTTTAAGATCATCAAGTCCCAACTGTAAAAAATTCATGAAATAATACTGATACACCTGGCATTTGAAGTACCTTTCTAAACTGCCTTCCGTTCATCTGTTCTCAGTTTTGGAACTAGAGCCATAATACCTACAGCTTAAATGGCAGAATTACTAATTAGTCAGTGCCAACCAGACATCTTTCAGAAACATATCTAAATATGTCAGGAGATTTCTTTGGCCCCAAATATACAACTTTCGGATATCTCAGTATAAAATACACATTCAGAGTTTATTGCTTCACCTGCTGAGTTAGTATCTTCAGCTACAAACTTGTATTTTCATTGTCAAGTAGTCCAGATTTTAAGAAAAGCATGAACTGAGTCTTAGCATATTCATTAGCATAAATGTTGGCTTTATAAGGTGTCCTCTGGGTTGGTGAATGAGAAGCTCAGCGTCTAGATTTGACTGATATGTGGTATAACTCTATCCTACATAGATAGTACTCTTAAAGAGATCATTAGGAAAATAAAATGAGAAATTATCGCACAACATAATGTAGAGTCCTTCTTGTAAATGTTAATGCTAACAGTACAAAGAGAGCTTAGTTAATGTTGTGCTGGTAGCATCTGGGAATGATGCAAGAACATTAGGTATGCAACTAGTGTTTCAAAGCATGTACTATTAGCATCTCAAACAAGGCACTTACAAAGAGTGTAATTGGATAGCTGATGAATTGAGAATGCTTCTTCACAATTTCTTTGATTTGCCTTTCTTCCAAATATTCTCTTTGGTCTTCCTTCAGATTTAGGATAATCTTTGTTCTACGGCCATGGGGTTCCCCTTGAATGAAATCTGAGAGTTTTAGTGGCGGCAGAAATGGCCAAATAGCAAGCTTTTTCTGAAATTGAGTTAATACAATTGTAATAAGAAATTCTTAATCATCATTGACTACCTGATAATGATGAACTGGTGCTTTATACCTATTTTGTGCTCCAACAAATGCAACAACTACAGCAATTATACCATTTCAATGTATATTTCCCCGACTTTCAAAACCCTGATGAAGCACAGCATTACACAGCAACATATGAACTGCAAGAGGGAGTTTATAATGCAGAAGTTCATTAAGTTTGACTTTTTTCTTTAAATGTTATACATACTAAAAATGAAATGCAGCAGTGGTGCTGTATTGTGTGATACCATCTTCATTCTCTTATTACCCAGCCAGGGCAAATTTGCTGCTAAAGTTACAGATACTATTACATCAGATTGTGCACCAGTGCTCCCACTGCTGTTCTGCAATATTGTACATATTTTTATATTTTATTATTATTCCTTATTATTTTTTTAATTTTAATTGCAATGTATGTTCTGCAACTTGACATTAGCCAGCTACAAGACAACAAAGAGCAAATTCCGTTCACAAACTTCTCATCAACAACAGCAAGAGAGCCTTGAATTGAAGGTGACATATATACTGCCTGTCTTTTTGCTTTGTAAGCACAGTTACATTTGCAATCAGGTAGGCAGAGAAGAAGCTGACCCCAAACTGACCAATCCTGGAGATGCCAGCAGGAGCAATGTTTCTATTGAAGCTCCACTGCTGGACCTCACAGTAGTAATGGGGTCAGCTTTGGCCATCCTGTGCCCAAATCCATGATGGTCAGAGTGCAGCTGTGCTTGTTGGGTCAGTCATTCCCATGATCCAGCTTGTTTGGATCAGTCATGGCCTCGAGTCTGACTTTATCCAGAAACCACAACAGAAGGCTTGAGCATTCTCAGGATATACTTAAGAATTCAGGCAGTGTTTTACTGGCTGAGTCACATTAAGAGCTAGATTACTTGCAACCAGTGAATTGCAAACTGGCTCCCTCAGAAAGGTTTTCTTGCTGGAATAGAAGGTGTTGATGAGTGACTATTTCAGCCTGGAAGGCAGTCTTCTCTTCATCCATGGGCTGATCTTCCTTACTGCATGTATATTTATACACACACACACATACTTGACTGTGGGATATGGCTTTTTAAAATGAGTGAAAAAATACAAATAATTTTAGATATATGTCTTGAGAATGAAGGACAGAGGAATATAATTATTGTTTCAGGTGTGTCATTACTACTCCAGTGTATATTTTGGATTTTCACTCTCTCTGATTTCTAATTTCTTGCTTAAGATTAAGATAATGTAGGATGAGTAACTGTTTAATCAAGAGGAATTTAGTAGGCTTTTTAATGTAATCATGCTAGATTGTATTACAAAGCAAGAAAAGTCACCACAAGATTTGAATTATTATCATTAATTTCCCATTTACATTCTGGGACATCCCAGAGTTTAAATTTTACAGCCATGAAAAAATAAGAGAGACTGGAGATTCTCACTCTCCTTTAACTGAAACGCTACCTGTATATGAACACTCTGAGGTCATTATTTAATTTTAAGAATAAGCTTGAAATTTCTCTAGGAGAATGAGGAATATTGGCTTAGGTGGTATAATGAGACTGATACAGACTTGCTCGTAATCCATTCAACTCAGAATAATACTGCAAGGAAACACATTTTATTGAAGGGGCATGTTATAGTGTGAAGTCCCTCCTGTTGACCATTTAATGGTAACCAAGTCTGAAGCCAACTAAAGATGTAGAGTTCCTATTTAGGATATGCTACTATTTAATATTCCTATTTAAGTTATGCTTAAACAGCCCCCTTTATTCACCTGTTTTGAATAAAGACCATGAGAGCCTGGTGCCTCACTACTAGCTGGTTTTACTTTGCCCACAGTTCTCTCCTGTCACGGCTGTGGGAAGGAAAGAAGAAAAGAAACAGAATAAATTATAATTTAGCCTGACTAGAATGATTTAGAAGATTATAGCAAGATTATGTTTGAATTTTCCAAAGGGAATTGATGGAAAGAAATACACTGTAGCCACATTTCAGTTTACCTTAGCAAAGCAACTATTCTTCATCAGCTACGTGTAGCAGTAAAAGAATCACTGTCATCGCTCATCTTTCTGCAGAATTTACTCTATGTAGGCAACCTTCAAACCACACTTTTTAAAAAATCAGCCCATCACGTGGTTTAGACATGCCGCAGGAGAAGGAGAGTAGAGAGAAACTGAACAAGACTCCTTAGGCATGCAGCAAGTCAAGACAGGCGCTGAGAGCGTATTATTCTGACATGCCATGTATCAAAGGCTGACTGGGTTTGCTAACCCATATGTTAGAGGCAAGCAGCCTCCTCATTTGCTGTTTAGAAACTATGATCCTGATCTTGCACTTTGAAAGAGCTTTTATAATCATTTATTCTTACAGAAGGTAAGCAAAATGCTACCTACTCAAAATAGTGTTGAATTACTTTGATATTGCACAAATATAAATGATGATGTTGTGGGTAAACTTAGAGAATCACAGAGTGTTTGAGGTTGGAAGGAGACTCTGGAGGTCATCTCATCCAACGCCTCTGCCCAAGCAGGGCCAGCTAGAGCAGGTTGCCCATGACTATGTCCACTAACAGCTGCTCTGAAACAAACTCATTGATGGGTGACATCCCTTTGCAATTACACAAAGTGGACCACAGGCCTCTCTCAGAAAGAATCTTAAAGCTAAACTTTTTACAGGAGCAGCTGATCCCGCCCCATCACATGTGGCCTCAGCTCAAACAGCACTGAAGAACAGAAATGGAAGATATCTCTATCTGTGAATGGGGGGGTAGCTAAAGCGCATTAATGGACTGCTCGTGTTTCTGAATGCAAATGAAGATAGCAGCACCCAAACTTGTAAGGTTAATCCATTAAAGCAAAAGAGAAGCTTAGACACTATGTTAATAATATACTAATGAGGATTCCTCCTTGCTGCTTGCGCTTTTGCTACAGTGGCCAAAGGGGGTAATACGGGCCTCCGTGTATGCCAAACCACCCATCTAAGAGCTGGGACACGAGAGTTCAGCATGAAGTCTGTCGAGTTTGCAATGCTGTTAGAATTCACCAGATGGGGCTAATACAGCAAATATAAATATTCTGTATAGAAATCATACTGAACAAATATATATAGATAGGTAGAGAGAGTAATATATATTTGTATATATGGCATAGGAGTTTTAACCTTCTAAAAGCTTTTTTTTTTTTTTTAAGTTAACCTCCTCAATGAGTCCATTATTTATAATAGATACTTTGTTTCAATAATTTTCTAGGAATTATATATTTAACTATTCAACCATTCACCACCACCCCACAAACCAATAGCTGTCTCAGGAAATTTGTAGGTTAGATCAGGCTTGCTTATTTTAATTTTTTTTTTTAATCTCTAAAGAACTGTAAAACCAGATATATAAAAATGGAAGGGTATCTGTTGTCTTCAATTCCTAGATATTATGCTTTTTTCTATGTTTAAATAAAAATACAAATAAAAGTTGTAAAAATCAGTTTAAGTGTATAAATGCCTATGGCTTTCCCTTTTCATATGCTACACTGATACAGAGACTGATCTTGTCTCCTAAGTCCATCTCCCAGATTTAGTTTCATGTAGAGACTCTGAACATACTTGGACATCGCAGTAAAATTTTAGTTTGCTGATTATAAAAAAAAGGAAATCCCTGCATGCCAGTGCATCTATCAAATGTTCTCGTCTGTGTCAAATCACTGCATCGGGAAGTTAGTATTTGAAAATTGAAACTAATTGCCTGTGAAAGATGTCAGACTTACTTATGCTCTCTATATTCTACCATGTCTTTAATAACCAATTCTATCATTATTACTATCAAAGGGGATGAAAATACATTAAGATTTAGTATGTATCTACCCTATATTTGATTTTAGCACATTATACCTACATACGAGAATAAAAGTAATGGTGAACAAATAGACATCAGGTGGCATTTAACCGACTGAACAGCTATTGGTAAATGACATAAATCATCTCACACCTAGCACTAGGCCACAGAAAGATGGAGGCAGAAGACAAGGAATGTCACACTAATGTGCATACTTGATTAAATGATTACTGGTAAGTATATGTTGCATAAGAACATAATGTTTGAACTGGATAAGGACAATAGTTTCAGGTAAACCAGAAAAGCAGGGACCCAAGAGCCTACTCTACATAGGTCATCTTCAAACCACACTTTTATTTAGTAATCCCGTCACTTGCTTTATATATGGAGCAAGGGAGAGAGAGTAAAGAGAAACTGAACAAGTCTCATTAGGCATGGCAGTTAGGCACTTAGACTGCTGAGTGCTGGTAATTTTTTATGATGAATTAATTTTTGTGTGTTATGAAATTACAAGGTACATATGATAATGATATAAGAATACATGTGTCATAGCGATAAAGCCCCATTCTCCTTAGCCTATGTCTCTTTGTCTTGTACTTGACAAAATCCCTATCATAAAAAAAAATTCCCACTTTGATGGAAAAATTGTCTGGGAAAGTTTTGCCTAAACAGTTCCCCAGTTCCACTCACAAATCTTCCAGTTCCTAGATATGAGTAAGTTCTGGACACCAGATGGATGGCGAAGACTTGTGAATTAACTTATGCCCTTCTTGACTTGCAAACAAAAGTCCAGAGCATGACCATAATAATGAACAATAATGAACATAATTCAGAGAAATAATCTCCCCTTTCTTTAAATGTGCAATGATTCAACTAGTGCTGGACAAAAAGCCTGTGCTATGCAGTATCCAAAGCTCCTGTGCTTCAGTGAGCTCATAGAAAAACTCAGAAAAAGTCCCATTAGAGGATTATCTACCTAAAACTTCAATGCTTCATCTAAAACAATTTGGAGATGGTCATTCATGCCATGGAACTGAAATTATGCTTATGACACTGATAGAGAATCTCCTTCTACAACTGGACAGAAGGCAGATACCCATTCTTCTGAAGCTCTCTGCAACATGTTTGCGATAACATTGCCTCATGTGAGAAAGGTGACAAGGGAATGTAGAATGTGCTAACAAGTTTTCAGTCCCTCTTTGGGAAATACACCAAAGCAATGGAGAAGGCTCTCACCATCAGTTAGGTAGACAACCTGGGGGTGACTGAGGAATCTAGGATAAATTTAAGACATCCATGCACACACTTCTCTTAAGTGCAAAATGTTCAGAGGCTTTTGATTCTGGTCACCTTTTAGAACTCACTTCTTTGGTTTAGGCTGGTAATGATTCCCTTTCCTTGGCTGCTAAAGTCAGTTCTTTCCAAGGACACCTTTCTCAGCTTATTTCCTGTTCTGCTTAAGGAGTCTTAAATCACACGTTGGCAGACAGTTTTCTTGCATGGGTGACCATTAACTAGCTGTTATTCACACCAACTACAGGTCGCTTGGCTGACCTGCAACAACCTATCAATAACCATGTGTTATCATAACACAGTAACATGAGCTTCCCAATGAAGATGAGCTGAATGAAAGAGCTGATTCTGATCAAAGAGAAAATAATTTTGAAGCATAGTTGTACCAAATCTTTTGTGGCTTAAGTTACAAACACACAAGGGTCTATTGCAGACTGCAGTTTAGGAGTGTTGTTGGCCTTGATGGCACTACATTCTCACACTGCAGCACTGATAAGCATCACTGTCTGGAAATTTCAGCTTTGTAAGAAACTCAGTCGTTGCTGCTGGCCAGCAATCAGACCTTACTTATTCCCAGGTCTGTCATCCCTCAGCTGGATTACAGCAATTCCATATGTATGGATGTCTTTCATATTTAGGGAGTTTTGAGAAGTACGTAATGCTGTAGCACATCTTAGAAACACAAACGACTTGTAGACATATCAAACCAATCTCTCTGGCTTTCCATAGAATTTAAATTAAATTCATTATCTCAGTCTTATCTTCAGAGAACATTATTTCCAGGAAGGACAGCTACAGCTTCAAGATAGGAACTGTTGTTGACAAGAACAGCACTCTTCACTATGGAGGTAAGGTAGTCTGTCCAGGAGACAACTTACTGAGAGCTGACTGAAAACAGCAAAACGAAATCTTCCAAAGACACAACAGAGTTCACTGTCATCTAATCCCAACTGCAAAGCAGATTTCTTTTACCTTGCCTTCTTCAGTTCAGACATTTGTTTCTAAAAATATCCATTTAAGTAATAACTCCCCCCAACTATGAAAACAAAATGCTTCTCTTGCTCTTGCTCTTGAGGACGGATGAGAGTACAAACAACATGCAATGTATTCTAGCGTAGCAGCAACTTACTTGATAACACCCTTTCACTTTGTAATACATATCATAACATTTTCTCTCTTGTATTTAGTTTAAATGTATGTAGTGGTTAAGAAATTATTCTTAATGCAAATAAGGAGCTATGAAACTATGCCATAAACAATATTTTCTCATGATAAAAGCAAGTTAAGACGTACTTACAGTAATTTGAAACATATTTCCAACACTGTAATTCTTTTTCTTCTCCCCATATTAAATGCAACTTGCATGCCATTCTCCTCACCAGCATCAACCTTTTGGCTAGTTCAGATGTGTCACATATCTCTGTATGCTGCTGTCTGTTAGCAATTCCACCACATTCATAATTTGTTAAAATTTGACACATTGCTGAGCTTTTGACTCTCTTGACTCTTAAGCCAGTCACACACTAAATGCCTAAATTGGTTTTGGCATCAGAAGTCTAAGCAAGACTTGACAGACCTACTATAGTTGACAGACACTGCAGGGATGGTCTCCCGATTCCTGCACCATCATCTGCAGGCAGCGCACTCTAGCATACAGTTTGCATGATGGAGTATGGGTGTAGTCACCATCTTCGGGGGCAGGGGTTGGCTCAGAAGAGCTGGTAAAAGCATCACTAATATCAGTTGTTGCACTTTTTGGGAAGTAACAGATGGCATTCAAATTCAAGCATAGAAAAGTTTTGTTGACAACTGTACTTGTATTGCATAAGTTCTAAGGCTGCAGTTTCCTCACGGCCAGCAAAAGCACTATTAATCCTACATCCTGAAAAGTTGGAGGACCAGTTAATGCCCTGCATAAATCAATCTCAAAAGACCACACTATTTTATTAATGTTGCTCATGTCTGTTTTCCAATTTGTGAAAACATTTGCGAGAAGTAAAGGCACAACACAGCAATGATTCTGACTGACTTCTATTTATCGGTTGTGCGGTGCATACATGGGATCATTTCGGAACTATCATCTTTGGTTAGCTTGAAACAGAAGAATTTCCAAGTGGTACAGAGAATTTTTTCATAAGGCTCATCTCTGTAATCTCTTTTTTCCCATTCTTTAACCAAGTATTTGATGAGTATTGTTGATGGAGCTGTACAATAGCGTTCTTGTGACTTGCAGCTGTGTTTTTCAAATGAATATTTGTCTTGGATTCTCTGTGGAATCTCTCAGCAGCTTTTATTGATGTTTCTCGGTAAATGTTAAACACTACATCAATTCTTTGACTTTCTGCACCATCATGTACTGCTGATAACCAGGTACTTGTTAACTTTGTTTATTCTTCAGATCACACTCATTCCATCAGTGACAGATGGCCTGCTGTGGTTTCAGTACGATTTGCATTCCACACAGTCCCTCTACCAAAGTTGCCTGCTTTGTTCTTCAAAGTGATCTATCCAATGTTGTCAGTGTGTAATGAGCAAGACAAACCAAGTATGCCTACTTGCAGCAACTTTTTTTTTTGTTGTTAAATTCTTGTCTGTTTTGAATATTATTATTTACAGATCCTTGCATTTCCTGCTCTTCTCTTGGTGACCGAAAACATTCTGGCCTTCTTTCTGGAAGTCCATTCATGGAATTTCTGCATGAAAGAACCACTCTCAAGATGATTCTTAAACTAATTGCAGGTCTGCCCACCTACTTTATGTGCTTTTAGGAGGTCATCAATACCATCTGGCAGGGATGGCTGATAAGCTGACAAGAACTATTGGTCATTATTGATTTGCTTTATTTTAAGAATTTCAAGCAAGGCTTCAATATCTGGCCTTTTGGAAGCTTGATCATCTGTACCTGTTCACATATTCACTCAGATACACGCTCTATTCTGCATGAGTTAACCTGAAGATCTTCAGCCGTTTCATGTCTCTCAGCCACCTTATACTAATATTTTGATGGTGACCAGCAAAACAGTATTTAGCTGCAAACTACATCTCTTTGAACTAAATTGATTTGAAACTAAATTCCTTTAACCACCTGGAGTCTGAGTGGACTTCTGTGGTTGAGCTGATCTAGTGAAAAGAAAGGGAGGTCTGGCTTCCCTCCAGCTCTGCTGTGCATTCCTGTCCCCTCCCTTACATGGTCAGTGTTTTTCATGTATCCCTATTCATTTCACATTTGCAAGGAGTTTAATTGTCTATCCGTTTATCTTTCAGAAATGACTCATCATGAGGTCAGATGAGCACTGCTGCTGGTGAAGGAAGCAGCAGTTAGTCACAATCAAGAAAGAAGAGAGCAGGACAACCCCTTTAGTAGCAGCCACATTAAAGCAACATAGCTATGGCATGAAACTATACCTTGAAAGTGTGTTTTTTATTGTTACTATAAGATGATCTAAATCTGTGCTGCTAATCTTGCCCTAGTTGCACATTCCCAACTCCTTCCTTAATTTCGTTCTAGCAACAGTTTGCTTACCCAAGAATGTGTCATTTTTTGGTGTTAGTTTTCAAGTGGATCTGATTCACCCTTCGGCTGCATGATTACTAGAACTGATGCAAGGGAGGTAATGGAAATATGTACCTGAAGATAGAGGTCAAAGCCGTTCTTTACAGTTGAAGATCAGTCTTAGCTGAGCTTGAGTCAATCATGAAACTGTAGTTAAGACAAACTCTTTAAGCTAAAACTGCTGCCAAAAGAAACAGTCCTGCATCCCTGCCCAGTGAAAACAGTCCTTTCCAACCCCATGGCACTTCCTTCTGACATTGATCTGGTTCACCATGCAACACAGCCGGTTGTATAGTTGCGTGATGACCAGAACAGTGAAGTGAATTACCTGACAACCAGTTTTTCAGGTTAGCATTTCAGGTCAACTCCCCAGCCTGGCTCTGCATGCAGCTGGCAGTTTAGAGGCTAGTGCAGGGCTGGAAGGATGGCAGCACCATCTCCTTCAGGGGCAGCGCGGCCTTGACGTGAAGCACCAGAGTACAGCTGCACACTTGTACTTGCTGCCCCTTAACTGACTTCGCCACGGGACCCTGCCAGCAGGGCTCAGCCACCCCACCTCACCAGGCCTTCAGCAGCCAGCGGGCGCGCTGCCACCAACCTGGGGACAGCGCTGGCCAGGGCCGAGGCTAACGGGCCTATGGATGCAGCCAGAGGGGTGGCAGCCCATGTAGGGTGCCCCGTGGCGGA
>NW_009259419.1:1771127-1771475 GCF_000687185.1 Egretta garzetta
CAGTGGCGCTACATCCGGGCACTGGGGCAGGATGAATGCTCCTTTCCAAGATGGCGGCGGAGGGAGGAGGGAAGGAGATGAACGAGATTAAGACCCAGTTCACCACCCGGGAGGGGCTGTACAAGCTGCTGAGCCACTCGGAGTACAGCCGGCCTAACCGGGTGCCCTTCAACTCGCAGGGTTCCAACCCGGTCCGCGTTTCCTTCGTCAACGTCAACGACCAGAGCGGCAACGGGGACCGGCTCTGCTTCAATGTGGGCCGGGAGCTTTACTTCTACATCTACAAGGGGGTCCGCAAGGTACCGGGGCTCGGCCGCTGCGCTGTGGGGGGAGTGGCGGGGGCTGCCC
>NW_009259419.1:1771597-1842435 GCF_000687185.1 Egretta garzetta
GTCAAATACAGTGTCACCAACGGTAGGTGTGTGGGGTGGGGGCCTTTGGAGGGATGCGGTTGCTTGGGCCCTGTTTAGTGTGCAGGAATGGGGGTTGGCTTTGCATTGGTAAGGCAACCCTGGGCCTCCTTCACCTGCTGCTTCTGATCTGAATTTGCTGGACACTAATGCCTGGCGTGGTTGTGGTGGTGTCTGTTCCTGCTTCCAGAATCTTTCTACCTTTGACTGGATGGCTACAGTATTCACTGTAATTTTAGGCCTTTATTGTGACTTTGAAGTGTGGACTGATCTTAGGGTTGTTTCTAAATGGGAGCAGTGCAATGAGCTGAGCTTTAAATGTCAGATAATTAACACAGAGAAAGTTGCTTTTACAGGGAAGGACCATTGATGAACTTGAGAGAGACTCCTTACTGCCATTTGATGTAGGACTAACAGTGCATGCACTTGATCTCTCAGGTCACCATATTTATGAACAAACCCCTTCTACTTGTTTCTTAAAGCCCTTGATTTTATGGGATTTAGAGAAGGATTCAGAATATGTCATGCTGAGGGAACGTCATGTCACTCCTAACACACGTAAACACAGATACAATGATTGTCAGCTTTCTGTGTTATGTTTCACAAAGTGGGTGTTCATTATCTTACATACTTGGGACTCAGCTGCTGTAATGTGAGTACCTTGAAATCTTCCTGCTCTTAGCCCACTGTTCAGCATGGGATGAAGGCACAGAGATCTAGTGATGTATGCAAGGCTGTGCAGGAAGCTTGTAGATGAGCAAGGAATTATACCTGAATCTGCTATGTCCTAAGCTAGTGCCTGTATCACTCCTCTGTATAAAAATACAAGCACCAACTGGTGAATAAAGCCTATGTGATTATCTGTTGACTGTGACTTAACAGATCTGATATGTCTTGTATAATTATATGGAAAAGTGTGTGTACGGATTTTAGTTTTACCCTTTAATGAATTTTGACAATCTAGTTATGTTTTAAATAATACTTGGACAATAGTTTCTTTAAGCATGCAATGAGTATTTTGTATCAAACAGTACTTGCTATTTATAAGCAGTTGCTGTCTTTACTATTTACAAGGTATTGAGGGTGGCAATATCTCTGAAAATCTGTATCCTAAATTATTGCCATGTTTGGATTCTGATGTCTTAATATTCTTTTTTTCCATAGAAAGTAACTGCAGAGTTCTCTCACAGTACAGGGCAGGCCTTTATGTAGTTTAGTAATGGTACATGTGATTCTTGCAAGTTGTCTTAGTCATCTCTTGCCACACTTCTGAAAAATAAATCTAAAGCCTGCAACTTCACTGAAAATAGTGAACTGAATAACTTTTTCAAATTATAAAAATCGCTTTGAGCTGAGTAATTTTTGTTTTGGACGCTAAAAGCTGCTGGTGTGATACACAGTAACTGAGAAAATTTTAGTTTGTCAGATTGTTAACTTGTGAGCTTTGATGTATACCTGTTACAGTGTTAGATGCTTTTTTTTTTCTCTGAGTAGCATAAAACGTGCATTGTTAGAATTAATTTCAATGACCTTTTAATAGTGTTAACAGTTTAAAATACACTGTATATTCTATATGTATAACACACTAACTTCAGTAAAGTGAACCTAGAGAAAGAGCTGAAATAGACTGAAACACACTTAAGGAAAATGCTTTGCATGAGGATGGGGAAGATGGTCTGTCTAAACTTTTAATACTTGCTGCTTTGGAATTTATTTTGAAACTATTGAATTGGAAGTCGTTGTTTTGTCTGTGTACAAAGTTGACATAAGAACGGGCTGACAGTCTCTCAACTGATTATTTGAGCTTTTCAGAATCAAAAGTTGTGTCTTGTGGCTATGATAAAAAGGAGAATGCCATCATTACCTAAACTGACAGTATGTAATTCTGCCTTAAACTGGGCAAACTATCAAACTCTGCATGCCTTCCTGTTCTTGGGGGCAAGAGGGGGAGAGGGACTTTATCTGTTGAAGACCAACCTGTTTGTGATCCTCTGCATAATGCAGATGCTAATAACTTCAGTTTTAACTGTTAGGTCATAATTATCTAAGTATCCCTTTAAAAATTTCCCTAATTACTTCAAGACTATAATTTTCATTTTGGCTAAGTCATCTTAGAATATTAGAGTATGAGTTGAATTCAGTGAAGCTGTGCTGTGTGTATATTTCGGGTATGTGTGATTTTGTCTTTTTTACCTTTTTTTAAGGTCTGCTTCTTTTCTTGCTAAGAAAATACTATATTTTTACCAAAATGAGTGAAAGAACCACCAGGACTTTATTTTAAGTAACTGTGTCTGTTAGATACTGGGATAATTCTTGCATCGGTAATCCATTGCAGATCAGTACACACAAAGTAAGAGTCACACTTAAGCCATGCATGACACTTAAGAATAAATATGTAATACTGAGTCAAAAATACCACTTTAAAGGATATTTCTTGAAATCAATGATGCTAAGCTTTCTTCTTTTAGCTTCCCCTAAAGCCTAAATACATTGCTACATCTAGTTTGTTTTTAGGTAGACTGCTAATGTATGTGTTCTTTTTAGGATATTTAACTTATATAGAGAAAAAAACGTTTCCGGGGTTGTTTCTTTAACCTTGATGCTTCTTCCAAGAAATTTGGTTGAAAAGTTATGTCTAGTGTCCGGACCAGTGGTGTGGAGAATGGAGTACTAATAGACAATGATAGTAATTTGGTAGAGAGGCAAGAGAGAGTTTTGGACAGCATTTTAAGCTGTCTTTAGAGACTTTTTGAAGTAAAAAGGTAGTTTCTCCCAACTTTGTTCTTCAAGTCTTTAAAAAGAAAGCTGAGTTTTTACTGTTTCATGTTACCACTAAACTTTACGATATTACCATGAAATATGTTGCCGTGTTTCCATGTTTTCCATGTCATAGAAAGCACATAAGTTGTGGGCCAGTGTATTGCTGGTTTTATAATGAAACTTATGCAGTGCTCTCTGTGTTATAAGGCAATGCAGGCTTCCAGAAAACTGCTGCTTTCTGATTTGGATCCACTGAAAAAAGAAATGAACCTGTAGTTTAGTAAGGAGAAATTAAACTGTGATGGAATGAGATGTGGTTGCTTTACTTATGTAAGTATATAATTACTCTCAACTGTACTGAGTGTCCTTTCAGTCCTCCTTAACTTTGTCTTTAAGGTTAGATGTGTACAGTGATCTCTTGTTAAACAAACAGGTAAATTTTCATGAACTCAACTGATCTAGTGACAGCTGAAAATGATGTTCTAGCAGTATAGTATCCCCTTGGCAGTATTCTCCTATCTCCTTGCTCTCTTTGGCAGTGCTCAACCTCTGGTTGAGCTAGTTTGGCTTGCTAAACCAGCATCAAAACACTTGCTGTTTTTCTGGGCAGATTTTCTCTTGATTTGGTGAGTTGAACTGTCTCATCTTGGGGACAGATATTAGAAGGCACAGTGAAAGCAAAGAAAGGGTTGGGGAGAGGGGGGAAGGGACAGAGCTACCCCCTTGAGTGGCCTGGGCTGTCAGATTGGATCCACTGCTTATGAGGTCTCACCTGAATAGAGCTTCAGCCTTAAGTCAGATTCAGAATGATCTGTTCTTGGGAGATTGTTGACTTAATTTTGATGAAGTGAGTTATAGGTGTTACAGGAAGCCTTTTCTATTATTTTAGGGGTTTGCTTCTTCATGGAGTAGAGTTATAAGGTAAAAAGTCAAAAGTTACTGCTCAACTATGATTCATTGATGCTTTGGGTGGCTTGCCTTTTCTTGAAGCCCCAAATCAGGACCAATGGCTGTTACTTGATTCTTACTTATGAGACAGTCTTGGGGTACTTCAATATGGTTTGTGGCTAGCTTTGCAAAATTATTTGTTAGTTGATTCATTAGTCTTGAAAAGGAGAGCACTATCTCATCTTCCTTGCCTTAGGAATGACTGCCAAAATAAGGCTTTCTAGATTGTTGCTGACCTTAACTATCAAATTTATTTCCCTTTCTACTAGGAAGCTAGTGCGTTTTCCTTTAAAAATCATGTGTATCATAGTTAATGCATTATTCTCTGTATTTTGTAAACGTTTCTGGGCAAGTTATTCTGCAACTGTCACTGCAATACAGTCATATACAGGTACATATTAGCAATAGTGTCACAAGGTACACAGCCTTAGTTTTTACGTAACATATTGGGAAGTTACGGAATTTGAATGTATAGGTTAGCTTATTATATTATGTTAAGCTTTTTGCATTGTATTTAAATTCTGACTACCTACTCTCTTTGTTAATGTGTGGTTTCATCTTTTTGGAACCTCTTTCTCATGAAAAGAAGCTTTGTCTTCAGTTCTACTTTTTCCTGCAGCTACCTACATCAGCAGTCTGTCAATAACTACAGAATATTATAGTATGTTGTAATGGTATTGGAGTAGAAACATATGTAGGTGGTAAGCTCAGGTTGGAAAAGGCATGGAGGGCAGAAACTGTTGCATGTCTTTTTAACCTTGCAGGGAGCAAGTTGCTTAGAAATAATTTGTGTTAAGATGAAAGTAATGTTGTATCTCAACTTCTTTTATTAAGAGTTAGCATACTGGCAGTTCCTGGTTATCAGTAAAGATACTGATGATGTGTAGGATTCCTTCCTTTGCAGTTATCTAAATTACCTTTTTTTAAGTCTGTCTCGATACTGGAGTTTTTGTTGTCCAGTTGAGAAGTGTTATCCTTGGTACGGTGGCTTTCGTTGTATAGACTGTTCATGTAGGATCTTGTCTCAATGACAGAATGATAATGGGTGTCATTTGTCACCGTCCTTAATATATTGTTCTGGCAAGAGCAGTGAGAGAGAATTCTGGACTGGAAGCTGCAATCTGCGGAGAAAACCAGCAAATTTTCTCAAGATGTGGCGGGAAGGTGAGTTTATATTACTGTATATTTAGAGATCACTAAGCTGTGTCAGGCCTTAAAAAAGTTGTATGTTTTAATAGTATATATGAGCTATAAAAATGCTGATATTTGTAAAGATGTTTGAAGATACACTTCCTCTGAAGGTGTGAAGTATACTTACATCTTTGTGACCAGTTCTTGCAGTAACAATTCCACGGTCCTCCTAAATAACTTGTTTTGGTGCTTAGTTCTTCCTTTCCCTCCCTCCCCCCCCCAGTATCTAGCTATACTTCTTGTTCAAGGAAAAAAAGAGAACCCAGGCTGAGTGCTGTTATTTACTATGGACATAGAGAACAGTTGACTATTGCCTTTGGCTTCTACATATTTAAAACTTGTTAGTTTGTCCTCTCATTTTTCCTAAGGTAAATAAATCTAGTTCTTTTAACCTGTCTTCTCAGATCTTGAGTTCCAAATGTTCGATTGTTCTTCTCTACATTGGCTTCTATTGGCTTGCGTTTGTGGTACCTAAACTAGATACAGTGCTTCTGCTGTGACTTCAGTGCAGAGTAAGGGAGAATTTACTGCCTGCTGTGTCTGTCTTCTAATACTCTAACATATTGAATAATGTTGATGTTTTTGAATCCTGATCATAGTGTTGACCCGCTTGGATTGATTCTTCTCGTATTGCTCCTTTCTCTCCATTTTTACCCATGCTTTGATGGACACTGTATTTTTATGCATGCTGTGCTGCATCCTACAAAAAATCCTTCCAATCTTGATGTCATTCACAAATTTGATGTGTACTCTGATCCATTAACAAAAGTATCTCATAGAACTTAAAAACCACGTGCTGCATTTGCTGCTGACCTTTTTCTCTAGCTATTTTTTCAGAAGACAATTAGATTAGCTTGGTGCTTGCTTTTGGCAAGTTTACCTTGTGTGCTTTTTTTCCCCCTTTGTCTAGGTGCTTACAGTCAGTTTTGTTTCAGTGGTTTTGATACCAAAGAAAGGTTTACTACTATGATTGTTGAATTCTACTACAGAGTGTTCTGCATTTAAATATTTATGTATACCAGAATCAAACATCGCTCTTATTATCAAAGAGATGACAGGCAAAGGTGGCTAATAGAAGTACCACAGTAAACACAGCAGAAATTTGTCAAAGGTATCTGGTGCTGGGGGAATTTTCATCGTCCACATTTTTCAGGTGTGGTGTCTCTCTTCAAAAGGGTGTTGTAGTTGTTTTGTTTCGTTTTTTCCCAAGAAATCCCTTAATTTCTTACTGAGTTTTTTCTTCTCTATATTGTAGAGAACAGTTGTTATGTTGGGACTGGCTTTGCCTGTCCTGTGGAGGTATTGTGGCTAGATCAGTAGTACTTTACCTGTTGATCTGTGCCTGTGAAGGTATTTGAAAGTCTCTTGGAAGTTTATCCATTCATTAAACAGATGAAACATACTTACCAGCTTGAGTTATGATGCGTATAGATATTTTCTTGATTCTAGCTGGGCTGTACTAAAGACTGCCAAGACACGTTACAAAACGTTCCTGTAGAGTTTTCTGAAGGGTGGGGTTTTTTGGTAACCCCTTTCTTTCAGTGACACTTCTGAAGGAAACAGTGAAGAGCTAATGTAGGTTACAGGAGTATAGGTAGATTTAAGTGTTTAACTCTGTCGCAAGGCTTATATAGAACAACTAGGACTGGCTGGAGTAAGAGGAAGTCTAAACAAAGGTTGTTTTAAAACGATACTGTTGCAGTGTTAAATGTTTCTTGCTGTGGAAGAGAACAAAATATCTGCACTTGATGGAGCTTGCAAGATGATTATTATCTGGGGCTGCTTCCGAGTTGTAGGTAGTGGCATTAGTCTGTAGTGCTTTTACCTCTCCTAGTCTGTGCTTCAAGCCTGTATCACAACTGTTTGCCTTCAGTCAGCTATTGCAGTGTATTGTCTGAAGGATTGCTGGCCAAAACCTCAAATTGGTATGCAGTATTTTATAGGCAGTGAATTTTTTTTTTGTGTGTGTGATTGGTTGAGATTTTTTTGCCACTGCAGGTATATCTTGGTTTTTGATTTGGATTTAAATGTATTTGTAGTAATATTGCACTTACATGAATTCAGTTGGGGGAATTTAAATTAGCATAAACCCATTAATTGTGGCACTTAATCATTGCAGACTGACAAAATTTCAGTTGTAATGCCTCACAGATGCAAATTATGGTCATTTGTAACAAACACTTCTGTGTCTGTAGTGAGTTTTGTGGGCCAGCTTTGTCAGAATATTTACAAAAGGGTTGTGCTTTGTGCTTAAATTACAAGGAGTTTGCATTATGCTTTGACATCTGACAGTCTGCAAAACAGTTAACTGGCGAACTGTTAATAGTTAAAATGTACATTGAAGATGTTTGAATCTATTTAAATGTTGCCTAGACCTATCTCTGAGAGGACTGCAACCCATAATTGTCTTGTTTGGCATTCTAGAATCAAATCTAATGCTGGTGGTTTGAAGTATTATTGTAGTTCTCCAGCTAAAGAGAACCATCTGAAATACCTTTTTTTTTTGAAGGACTTGTAGCCAAAGGCCACTCGCTGTCCACTTGTCCTGACTATGGGTTGACGTACTTTGACAAATTACTATTTGAAAACAGTGCCGTTTAGTTCCAATAGTGCCTAATAATGCCATTGTCCTCTTAGAAAGCTTAAGGAAATGAAACTGTAACATTAAATGCGCCGTCCTGTAGGGTAAAGTAGTAATATTTTATTGTGTCCTTCTCATAAATCGAGTATTTTTCCTCCCTTACCTCACCCCACTTGTAAGTCCAAGTGTGTATGCAGTCCATCTTCTAGCATCTACGTACCTCCCGTTTGTTGTCCCCTGCAACGTATAATAAAGCAGCTGCTTTTGCTTGTTCTAGCTTCTGTTTAGCAGACTGTTGGTAGTCTAGATGTAGCCCTGTAGCGTTTGTGGGAAGGACCACCAGCCGCTACAATTGAAATCTTTCCAGTTGCAGTGTCATAACTTGTGTTGGGATTTTTTTCTTGCATTATTCAGTAAAGCTGTTCATAATGGAATGATACTTTCTGCAAATTGATTTCAGTTTTGGTTTACCAATTATAATCAGTCTTTAATTTCATGAGTTAATCATAAGGTTCTTGTGTAGCTGTAATGATCAAAGAAATAATTTTTTTTTTTTTTCTTTCAATTTTTAATTCTGGAAAGGTGGCTGTGCTGAGTAGTTCTTGGTTTAATAATGCCTAATTTTTGCACGCCTAGAGAATGTGAAGTGCTATGCTAGCCTAAATGCTAGTCCAAGCAAGAACTTTAACTTAAAAGTGCCCTGGAGTAGGGAGAAAATATTTCATGTTACCAATAAACTTCATTATCCCCTCTCTCTTAGGAATAAAAAAAGTAATGCTTACTATCTTACAGTAAGTTTACATACATTTTGTTAGGAAAGTGATGCCACATAAAACTTTGAGAGGACTCTGGTTTGTGGGTTTAATGCTCCCTTTCAACTAAAGGAAGAGGGAGCAGTGACAACAGGAGACTGAATGGATGCCACTATACATTGAAACTATCTGTTAAAAATCCACAAGTCTGGTGAAATAAACTATTGGAATGATGCCTTAAGGACACTTTAGCCTGCACAGTCACAAGGATAACTCAGTAAATCTGAGTAATATAAATAAAAAACTCTTCTCTTCCTGACTTACAAATGTAACCATAACAAGTATGTAATCGTACAAGTCATAGTCTCCTTGTATTTTAACTGTGACAATTTATTTCTAAGTTCTTGTAACTAAGACTTTTATAGAAGTTGTGCAAGTTTTCTTTAGATTTGAGGTGGGTATTGGAGCGTGACCCTGATACAAGTTTGAAGCTATCATTGAAATGAGATTTTGGCAGAAATTGTTGTAAAGGTGGTTTTTGGTTTGGGGGTTTTCTTTCCTTTGTTGCTGTTGTCTTGATTTTTCTGGTTTCCGTTAGTTACTGTCCTCAATATTATAGAAAAACAGTTATGCAATTTTTTTTTAAAATCGTGTTCATAAGAGTTGAATTATAGTTTAGATGTTTGGATATGCATAATTTAATGGTATGAGTGGCAAATACTTGCTCTAAAAATCAATATTAATACTGTATTGTGAAGCCATAGATAGAGGCTTAGTCTGCATTTTCAACTTTTCACCTTTCTTTCCTACTAGGATCTATATAGCAAACAGTTGGATTCATTTTTCAGACTTTCTTTTTCAATGAAATTATTTTTAGACATTGGGGTTTTTGGGTTTGTTTTGTTGTTTGTGGGTTTTTTGAGCCTTTTTGATAGGAGAGTGGTCAGAGACCTTCAATAGCTACCTGTTTGTACTTAGGGTGTCAGGAGGGTCTATCTTTAAAAAATTATTTGTGAGGGTGGGAATAGTTGCATGGTTAGGCAATACCACTTCTGAAGTTTGATACCATGGATACTGCAGAATGCAGTATTTCTTACCTGGATTATAGGTATAGCCCATCTTGCATGTGTCAGTATGTGTCAGTTCAAATTACTACTCTATTGTTTATAAATAACCAAAGTAATTTGGTTTTCTGGTTTTGGTTTATGTGTGGTGTTTTTGTTCCCCCCCAACTGTGCCTGTTCAATGTGATATATTGATCCAGGAGGAGGATTGGTTTCTTTCCCAAAGACAACTTTGGGTGGTTTATTGATACAGAGTGGTGCTTGTAAAAGAAAGATGCTTGGGTTGACTAGGGAATTATTGCTGGTTAATAGCATTAGCTATATACCTCAACAGATGCCTTCTAGCAAAACCTTGCTGTTACTTCAAAATGTGATCATAGGCTCCATCCCCTGTAAAGGAAACTGTCCAGTTACGTTCACATCTGTTTAACACGCGGGGATGGCCTGCTTCTCTCGCCTTCAGCAGTGCAACTGTGGTCCCTCATACAGAATAACGTCTGTCTCTGTGTCACGTACAGTTAGCAGACACCTGTGAAGTTTTAAGATGCTGTTCTAGGTGACGTTTCTGGCCTTCTAACAGTGTTGGCAGAATAAACTCTGTGCTAATGAAATGACTGTTCAAGTGTGGCTCTGTGTTTTAGCCAAAATGCAGCCTCTATGTCTGTGTAAATGCTTGAGACTGAACTGGGATGGCTAAGTGTGAGCACACATTAGCACTTTTGGACTGGAGAGATGGGACAAACAGCTGTTGTGAACAACTCAGATGCCCAGATGAAGCTGCCTTTAGCAATGCTCAATATGATTCGTACTTTTCCTCATTGTCAGCGTAACAAAGTTCTCGTTCTCAGTAAAGTTACTGCAGCAGTCTAGAGGCAGCTGGCTTAGTGTTGCAGTGTAGCAGCGTGCGTGTTCCTTCTGAGTGACGGTTAACCCCTTTTGTAAAAAAGTATGGGGCTGGCATTGATCTGGTTGATCTATGTGTATTGTTTTGTTAGTCCTGAATTGATAGAGGCTTTGCTTGTACAGAGCACCAGACAAGGGGGAATGCTAGTAAGATCAGTGCTCAGAGAAGTCCAGTCTTAGGATGCTAGAAAATGCTTTTGGTGTGCTTTCTCTTCAGTCTTTTGGGAACCCTTTCTTCATTTGTATCGCGTCTGATTAGTAGGTATCTTGCAGTTGTGGCGCTTCCAGTACAAGTTGATATCAAGGAGAATTTGGATTTGGACAGTGTTGATAACAGTGCTGGTAAAAGGTGTGATTGTTTTTGACAGCAGAAATCCCTAGTGTGCCCAGATCAATGGGAGGGATGATTTAATAGCTGGCCTGTGTGCTGTCAGTAGCCTAACTGTGTTTGGTTCTGTGCCCTCCTATAGGCTTCTGTTAGGACCTTTAGCAAAACACTTCAGATGTAGGCAGTTACTCAGTGGCCAGCATTGCTGCCTGCAGGAGGATCAGCAGGTGACAACAGGTAGGCTGATCGCTCCCTCATATTCTTGAGGGAAGCCTGAGTAAAGAGACAGTGTTGTATGACCACTTGGTATATTAAATGCTTTTATCCTTTTAATGGTAATTTTTAAAGAAAGTGATTAATAGCAGGCAAAAGGGTTGTTCCCTCTCACCCCCCACCCCGCCCCCAATATCTGTACCAATGAAACTGTCAGATCTTACTATTACATAAAGTATCTTAATACTTTGCGTGCTTTAAAAAAAGGCTGTTGGGAAAGCTATTGCTGAAATTGGGAACATGCTGCCTTTTTCTCTAAAACTTCTGAAGCAGGATTCTGGTTTGCAGACTAGGTGATACCGTAGACCTTGTACATATGGGAATGTGGGAAATCTGAGTTCAGTGCAGTGTTATCTGTGTTAGGGCTGTAGTCCTTGATCCTTGTTTTCTAGTAGCCTGTGCTCCTATTCTTGTTCTGTAACACTTTTGGCCTAGCTGGGTTGAGCTGTTATGATGTCTTCCAGAGTCCCAGAAGGAAGATGCATTGCAAATTAACAACTTCAGGACAAGAGTTAAGGCAAACATATTATTTCATCTGTACATATTATTTCATCTGTCTGTTACTAAATAGGACCACAAAAAGCATAAACCAACGGGTGTTATTCTGGTTTTGGAGAACAGGTTATACATTTGGTCAATAATTTATTCACACAACTTCTGTAGTACTGTTCTGGAGCTCTTGGAATAACAGCCAGTTACATCTTATTTTTAGTACAAAAGTAATTAGGGCTTTGTTCTAGTAATATTTTGTTAATATGCTGCAATGTTACGGAGTTACGGGCTTAATAAAAATAGTGTATTAAAAATGTGTGGCATTCCCGTAGGGCTTGCCAGAACAGACAGTAGCCAGAAAAGACATAATTCTGACTTGCTGGACAGACATTGCTGTGCTGTATTTGACTCTTATTGAGTTTTGTAATGAAAAAAAAAATTAACAATTAACTGCTACAGTTAAATAAGTTTCTATAGCAACAGGGCAGTGCAGGGTACAATTATTCATCCTGCTTTTCTGTAACAGATAATTTTTTCTTACAAGCAGTGAATTTACACTGTTGGACAAAAATGTTGTTTTGTTATGGCAACAGATAATCCTGAGCTCTCTTGCCGCTGCTTTTTTTTTTTTTATTCCCTCCTAAAGAAATAACTTTTCCTCTTATGTGCTGAAAAGGGGATGGGAGAAACTTTCAAAGATAAATACCGGGGTGGTAGACTGGTAGAAACTCAACCTACTACTACTTGTCTGTATGTTATTTAGTATAATGGAGCTATACTGGATATGTTACTATGCAGTATGGATTTATACTTCTACCTGTTGACAAGTCTACATGAAACTGAACTTGCTCTAATTTAATAATAACGATCATACAGTAGCTTGCAAATTTCAAGTAAATCAATTAATAAAGTTTAGTCCTAATGCTAATTCCCTGAATCAGTCAGGCTTTTGGTTATTTGTTCTTTGTATCTTTAAAGTCTCGGTATATTTATTTTGTTTCAATACTTCTGAATACCCTTAAACAGAGTAATGTTCTGCTTTAAGCTTCACTGTTAAAACTGGAAAAGATCAGGGTATTGTCAAGGGACTGCACGTGTTGGGGTTTTTTGCCATAAAACAAACTTATAAAGCCGACTATTGAGTGTTACTGTGTTTTGATATTTCTAAAGTTAGAAGAAACGAAATTTGAACAACTTCAGTGATGAAGCCACAGCAGCCTTAGTGTTTCAACAGGGAACTTAATTTTCTGTGATGTATTTTAAGGATACTTTGGATGTCTGATCACTTGAAAGTAAAAACAAAAGCAGCCGTTCTGTCTCTGGCAAGCTGCATATACAGTCAACTTCAAAGGATGCTGTTGATAGGTGTGCATGTATTGTTAAAGTGCATTTTCCTGGTATCATAACAAAACCATAACAGTGTTTTAGAGAAGAAAAAATAAGATTCAGAGCTCAAGTGAGAGTCACTGCTTTGAAGGTGTGACTGACTAGAACACCAGTCCAACAGGTCAGGTAACTTTGTGTGTGTGCACAAGGGGAGGAGATGACACTGTCATTAAGTCATGCAATGTTTCCAGTTTGTTCCATTTTTTGTGGGCCATCTAAAAGCAGCCTGCCAACTCTAAATGAGTGTCAACTTTAACAGGTGTAATTTTCTAACCAGTTTTACTTAGAGGTGAGCCAATTTAAACCATTTCCCAGTGAAAGTAACTTACTGTTTAATAAGTATTCCAACTGAGCCCGTGAACTGAATGAGAAGAGTTGCTGAATTGTGGCAGAATGTGTGGTTTTACTTGGAATTTATTTGATAGTTACATACTTATTTTCCTTATTTTAATTTTTCTTGCATCTAGTTTATGTATCTTATCTTTTTCAGCTCATCTGAATCATGCCTCATTCAGCATTAAAAACAGGTGAGAAAGGACTGATTATAAGTGGAGGCTACAGTGTGACTAGACTGTAGGAGTAGGAGGAAATGAAAGGATCCACTGGTGGCTAAGGAACAAGAAGGAGATCAGAAAGATAACTATTGCTTTTTTTACTTTAGCTATGAATCCTAATTTACTAGGCTGTAACTATTGAGAAAGGAGTTATAGTTAACTAAGCATAAATCTTAACCGAGCCTTGTAGAACTCAATTATGAAGTGTAGTTAAAGAAAGAGATAATTGTTATAGTACACTTCACTTTTGAGGAACTGAGAAAATTAAGAGACTAAATATGTGCTTCAGTGTATTCCAAGCTTTACAGGAGGTGGTATGTTCTTTACGCAACATGTGACAGTCTGTAAGGAGTATTGCAGCATGAACTTTATTCAACGCCTGCGAATATTTGGTATGCTCTCTACTATTCTCAAATCATTTGCTTTTTAATTTACCATATTCCTAACAGTGAAAGCTTATGCTAAAAACCCTTTGGCTGCCTGTGACTCCAGTGATGGGCAGGTATTTACTTAAGGCTTATTCTTGATTTTTATTTACCTAGAGGAAAACATTCAAGAGCACTACTTCCCCCCCCCCAACTCAAAACAACAAAATACCCCACCACAACAACAAAAGAACCCCTGAAGAACTGTGGAGAATTATCAACTGCTTCAAGTTGCTTTCAGTTTTAGCTTTTGAAATTCTGAGGTAGTAGACTTCTGTAATAGTTTGCTTTGCCTGAAGTAAAACACTGTCTCCCTGTGGTGTAGCTGGAGGAAAACATTAATGTATAACATGTATTATATAAACAGCTTTATTTGAAGTTCAGGGGCTCAGCCTTTCTAGTGTAATACTCTGGCAGTAAGGCACAATTATAACTTAAGTTCAGGTCCTTGTATGAACTAGCAATTTTAGATTGGTATAATATTTTAACTGAAAGAGTTCTAGAACCTTAAACTCATTCTGTTCTGAAATGGGGAGAGAATTAAAATGCTTAGTCCTTGCTATGTTTTTAGGGACTGTGAAAACTGTTGAGAGCTCCAAGTTGAGGTTTTCTAGGAGTGGTTTTAGAAACACTTGATATTTTAATTGGTAATGTTGGGGCAAAGAAGTAAGAGCATGTATGTGATGGCAAAATTCTCGTAACAAAGTTGGGAAGCATCACTGTTCATAATCAAGAGTATTTTATAATGGGAAACAAGCTGATACCAGAACAGTAACTGAAGTGAAACTTCACTGAAAAAATACATAGTTAGGGAATTTTTGCTTCAGCCATAAAACTTTGAAAAGATGATAACCAGGGTGTAATGTTGATTACAAGCTGGCTCAGCTTATGATACAGCTGTTGAAAGCAGGAGGATATAAATGCAATTCAAAGACGTATCAAATGAGGTTTGCCAGTAGAAATAAGGAAGTGGTTTTAGTGCTATTGTACAAGGCATTGAAAAGATGGCTTTAATATTGTATGAAATTCTAGTTGCTTGTGTGGATGAAGGTGATTTTCAACTCCTACTAGGAGAAGATGGTGTCTAATGTAAAACTAGCAACAGAAGAATGTGATTTTAATTAGCTGAGCAAAGCAATCACTATTTCTTAAAGCGATAAAAGGAAGAGAAGAAAGAAGGGAGAGAATAAATAAACAAAACCTTCCCTCGATGTATGAGAGACATTGCCAGATCTCCCACAAATCCCAGTCATACAAAATTCATGATCAGTTCAGAAGGATCATGCTCTTTGACTGCTGTAAGCTACTGCTAATAGTTGAACTGCATAATGAAAATACTGTGGTGTCATAGGCTATAGACTCTATGGGAAGTACAGAAGATTCTAAGAGGGGGCAGAGCATTTAATCCAGAAACTTCTTCATCCTGTTCATCTGGTTCAGCCCTAAGAAAATGTATTTATAGTGATACAAATCCAGCTATCTGTAGGGTACCCAGTGAGGCTACCTTGCTGGCTTTTAGATCCAAGAGAGGAAATGAAGTGCAAGATACTGAGGAGCTGGAGACACTAAAGTCCAATGAAAGAATGGAAGTACAGCTGACTTAGTGTGCTTTTTCCATGATATTGGCAATGTTTTATGGTAACAGTGTCTCAGCAGTTTTGTAAGGAAGCTTCGGGGTGATTTGTTTGGTTTTTAGATTTCCTTGGAGATGGTTCTCTGTATTGTAAGTCTGCATTTATACAGCAGGCATTGAAGGTCAGAACTATTTCATCCTATCTTTAACCATGAGCAGAGTAAGGGATGAGATTTTCTTGAATAATAACATCAGGTGATAGTGGTTGCATTAATTTATTATAAAAAGAGGTGACCAGCCAGCCTTTGCTTCTTTTTTTTTTTTATGATACGGGGTGATGAGACTGAAAAAAAAATAGGCAGTAAACCTTTTATTTGTTTCAAGCTTTCCTAATCTGTTCTTTGTTTACTTTTATATACATTTTAGTATGCTGAGATATTGTATGTTTTCTGGGAATTAGGAAAGATTCCATGTGTTTAAAACAGATGTTTTCTTATTCATGATCCTGTATTTGAGCTGAGTGTTTGAAGAAAGGTCTTTCTTCAAAATGGAAAATAAGAAAAGCTAGCAACTGTTGCTTGGCTTTGCCCTGCTAATATTCAAGTAAGTTAGCCAGTTACCTGGCCCCTCTTGCACCAGAACAGAGTGGTTTTCCACCAGGATATAAGCTTTAATGTACAGAAACTGTCTGTCTCATTTAAATCCACTCTCAGAACAAATTTTATTTTCTGCTGTGTATGCAAAGTCTTGGTTCACAGGAGAGAGTGTCAAATAGAGACTCTTTGCTGTTCTAGTGTGGCTCCTTGTATAGTGGATATACCTTATTCCTCACATTTGAGTGCATTCCCTTTATTTGGTAGCTGTTTATGCACGTCTTTTGGCAACTAAATTTCCTCATTACCCTCCCATCTTAAACAACTGCAAAAATCCTGTGAGGTTTGTAACAGTTAATAACATGATTCCTCCAGTGTGAGAATTGCCTGCTTCACTCTTTGGAATACATTAGGATGTTAATGTATCTTGATCAATACGCAGCACTAAACAGTTAAACAGGGTTTCAAGTAGAGGCTCAGGCTGCTTGGTTACCATGGCAAACACAGTAGGAAATTCATGCCAAAGTTTGGAAACTAAGATACCAAAAGAAAACTTGTAAACTCAAATAATCCCTTTGGAGAACAAATGTAGTTGTTTATAATTTGAGTCCCTGTTCCAAAGAATACTGTTTTAAAATTCTATTTTTATCAAGCAAATCTTAATTGCCAGTTCAGAGTTTTGCACAAAACAGGCAATATTCACAAGCAGGGAAGAGTGACATTCTTTGTTGGCTTGCCCTCTAACTGTAAGGGCATTGAGTGAATAGAAAAGCCTCTTGGAGATAGATAAATTACTTAAGTACTGTAATCAAGGTTGACATATTTTGTGTGCCATGTCTTGCTTAACAGATGTGACTAGTATAGTGTATGTGTGTAGATATATGTATATATAGTGATTTGTCTATGCTAATAATTGTTATATATTATATAAATTTTTATATATGCACACTCTATATATTTGATGATTTGTGTTTGTTAAAGATGCTTAAGTATTTCATTCGCTTTCCCACAGCTGTTTTTCTTAAGGCTTGCTAACTGCAGTGAAGTTGGTGTTTTAATGGAGTGATTCTGAGTTTGGTTTCTCTGTTTAATCAGCTGTCTTTGAACTGTCTGTGGACGTAGAATTTCATATTGCAGTCCTGTCAGCATATTGTGGCAAAATCTGATATTACTGCATGTGACTTGCTGTACGGTTTTCCATAGGTGTGGTCACATGCAAATCAGGCAGTTATTCTTCTCTTTCAGAATGTAAATTAGTATGTGTATTTACATGCATCTTTTCCAAAATCTCATCCTCCAAAGGGAAAGCTATTGTAGAGGAAGGTCTGTCTGTAGCTTGAGAGAGGCACTACTTCTAAAAACTTCCTGAAGATCGAGACTAGAGTCGTAGTTGGACGTGAGATTGTGTGCACCTACCCTGGCATGTGACTCAACCTCATCACATTATGCATTGCATAATCTGGATTGGAGATTGTTAGATTGTTGGAGGCTAAGGGAAAGCACTTTAGGTTGTTATTGAGAAACTACAATTAATTTGCCTCAGGATTTATAGCACGTGGTGTCTTGGGAAGGAAGGCTTGATGTCATGGTAACTAGCAAGTGGTGTTATTGGAACATGAAGTGTTGTAGGTGATGGAACAAGCAGTTTAGTATTAAGCCGAAAAGGTGTTCAGGAGTTCTCATGAGTTTGAAGTGTAAAGAGGCTGAGCTGCAGACTTGTTACAGATAGTATCTGTTATATTGAATTACAGGTTAGTCTGTGCTTTTTGCTGACCTCTTTGAAAAGGATTTACTGATCACCTCATAATTAAACCAAAAGTAGAATGTGAAAGCGTCTGGAAGATTATAATAGGTTTTAACTCAAAGGAAAGTAAGAACTTGGAAGCCACAGGAATTGATGAACTGTGCCATTGATTAGTCACAGTAAATAAAACTTTAAATAGCTTTCATCCCACTAAGTTTAACATATGATAATTTATAGTTTTGTGGTGGATCTGTAACTTCAAGAAAAGAAATAAAAGAGAAAAGCAGCAAGAAATTGAAGGTGGACTAATTTGACTGACTAACTGTCAAGGCAAGAGGCAATTGTAAGAAACTTGGGAGATGCAGTTATGCTAGGTGAATGAGCAGGAGTATTTGTTCCCACTAAAATTCTGGTGGCACACACTGGAGGAAAAAAAACTTGAGTCAGTTTGGAACCACTACATAAAAAGAAGAGGGAATTGCTGTTGGTGACTGCCTTAATTGATCAATACACGAGTCCTAATTTTCTTTATTGTAAGAAATGGAATGGGGGAGGATATTAGAAACAAGAATGGAGTAAAACATATTGCATTGTGTAAATCAGTAGATCCATCTGTAAATGTTGATTAAAAAAAAAAAAAGAAAAAAGGTTACAAAGAGATTCAGAGAAATAGTGAAAATTGCAATAGCTGAAAACTTCTGTGGAAATACTGAAAAGGGTGGGACTGCTTATTCTAGTAAGCAGTATAAGTGTTATGCATATAAGGAATGTTAGACTTCATCTCTTCCTGGGAACGAGAAGGTATTCAGTAAAATCAGAGGGAAACAAAATTCAGAACTGATACTTTTTTCCACATATTTAACTTTATCAGGATATCTTGCTTCAGCCATCTAAGTAAATAATGAACAGAAAATAGGTGTTAAAACAAAATCTGGCTATATTCACAGTTCAATGCAGTAGTTAATGCAAAAAAAATTATTAAACTTCCATATTTGCATTTTAAATGGCTTCCTGAAAGAAATCTAGGATGGGGAATAATCCATTAATGCAGCTGACTTCTTGAACTTACTTCTGGAACATGTATTTACTCGCTGTTCAAGAAATGGTATTAGAGTAAAAAGTCTTGGATTGTGGTCCAGTTCTGCATGTTCCAGTATATATGTGCCATGACTTGTTAAATTGTTGTCTTAATTTTTAAGCCAGTGAAGGAGAGACCAGTACAAAAATGTGACCTGTCACCCATGGTTTATTAATAGCCCTGAGAGATCATTGTTTTGAACTTAAAACTGCACAGTGAGATCTCTTTCTTGCATATCTCCTTAAAAAGAGCTGAGTAGGGGGAGAAGAGGAGGAAGGTGTCTGCGTTGCATGCACAGCATACGTGATTCTGAATTAGGTTTCTGTTGGAGAGGTTTTTATCCAGCAGGCTGAGCTACAGTTGAGCCAAAATTCTGTAGACCAGCCACTGGGAAGAGACAATAATACTGATATCACGCCTTCTTTTCCCTTCTTTCTATTAAAAAAAAAAAAAAGGCAACTAATTGCTTAAACCAAAATAGAATATCTAATTCAGTTCATGTCTGTTGGGAGCGTGTGTGATACAGTGACTATATTCAGAGTTCTTTGAGTTTAACCAGCCTGTTTACAGATTTAGTGTGGCCAAGTGCATAACACTGAAGTCAAAGTCTCAATTTTTATCTGAACTGATCATGTCATTAACTGACACCCACAATAAAGTGAACTTTGCAAAAGGAACTGTGAAATACTGCTTTGTTAGCTGTTCTTCAGTGTGGGTTTCTGAGTAATCAGAATGCTCAAGATGTTTAGATGCTCAAGAAGAAGTTAAAGAAAGCTCTTGTGCTCTTTCTGTATCTTAGTAAAGCAGCACTGTGCAAAGTGTGACATAAAGGATTGGAGTGCCTCTAGGGAGGAAAGGGACAGGTTTTCTTCTGCAGGTATAATAAAAATTAACTTTGTTAAATGTGTGGAAACAAACACCTTTTGAAACATTAAGTTACGGTGTCAGGTCATTTCCCTGAAGTTTCAGTGACTTGGTTACAGTGCAGCTGAAGATTGCTCGAGTTACTTGGAACACTTCCAGTATACTTCCCGGAGTGAGCAGACTTCAGTTTCTTATGGAGACACTAAGCACTGCTCACAGGACTTTTCAGGACTGACCAGGAATTGCTCTGGAGAGCTGTGCTGAAGGCTGTGGTCAGTTCATTAGAACACGCGTTGCGTCTGACCTGACTCTTTGAACAGCACTGTCACAAGTTGTACGTTTTGGTTTTCCACTCCAAAGGAGCAGTGTCAGCACGTGTGTAAATTTTACCAAACGAGTGATGTGTTGAATTGAAAATGTTTTAAGTTTCTAAAGGAACAATTTCAATGACTTGAGACCTCTGTTGGGTTGTGACAGATGGAGGCAGCAGCAGTGTTCTCTGCTCAGAAGAGAGAGGAAGTATTTTTTGTGTGGAGGGGTTCGAAACCTTGTTTCAATTTCCCTCAACTGCCCCGGGCCTATGTATTCAAATGTGTTAATATTCCTGCTATTTGCCCAGGCTTATAGAGAAACAAAGGGTAAGTTGATTCTATATGCACCTGTAAAATGAATGGGGATTTGCAGGCAAAAAAGGGTTTTTCTTTTTGAGGGAGTCTACTGTTCTGGGGTTTTGAACTCTTTTTAAATAAAAATGTCTACTTTTCTAGAGTTATTGGTAGACTGGTGCCTCCACCTTAGATAACTTCCAGTAGTCTTATCTATACTGTAACCAGATGAATATTTTGGTTTACGGCCTTACTGAAATGGAGTTAACGCTGTTATGGCAAGTTGTAAATCAAACACTCCTTTATGCATTTTCTTTATGGCATTCACATCCACTTTCTTGATCTTGCCAATTATATAACGATTGGTTCAGTTAGTATCATGTAGATTTATTTCAAACCAGCGCGTGCTCTTTGCTCTGTTTGAGTGCTTAGAAGAATTCTTCTGGAAACAGACTGTGATTGTTTTGAAGGCTTCAGAAAACTAAACTGATCTTTGCCTAAATGTGGATTTATGTCCAGTTGTCTGGACTAGAGCTTTTATCTTAAAGTATGTGGTCATAGTTGTCTGCTGTATGAATAAATGCTGAAATCTTGTTCAGTAATGCTTTTCTCCTTTCAAAAGTCATGCATTTCTTGTATGGCCCCAAGTGGAAGTTAAATCTAGAAGGGAGAAGAATATTAAGCAGCTTCCCAAATTTGCAAGCAGCTTTGTATGAAATTGATCTCTGAGACTTTGTTATGGATGAATCGTGTGGAACACTTGAAAAAATTAGGTTAAATAAAATTACTTGGTTAAATAAAATTACTTGGTGTCCCTGTTTTACTAACAGCGCTGTTCTTTTACAGTATCCTAGAAACTCTGTCACATGCCTTAAGTGTTCCTGTTCAGCATTTAATCAAGTGCTTTGTAGCTTATAAAAAACCTTCTGCAAAGATACAGGAACCCACTTAGGAGGAAGAGTGTTGTTCAGGAGAGTAAATGTTGAGTGGAAATAAATCTTGAAATGCTTTTGTTGGGAGCAGATATAAATGCAAATTATTTTAAACTTTAAGTGAGATCATTCAAAATATTTATGTATTGGAAAAAGAAGATATGCCACTGAAGCCAAATTAATAATGATCACGTCTTGAAGGTCAGAATCTTAAGATTTATGAAAGTAAAACTGGCACGAATTGGCAGCTACACTTTCTGGAGACTTTCTAGAGAAAGGAAGCTATAGAGCTTAAGACCTTAATGAAAGGTCTTTGAGGCAGTATGTTAAAAGCAGCAGATGCTTTTTCCTTCCTGCTAATTGTTTTTATCACAATTTCTTAGTTTTTAATTTTCAAAATTCATGTTGTCCAATGCAACTTTCATCCCCTTCTCATAGGTTCTCGTGCCTTCAATTAGAGAGGAGTAAGAGAAAGTGAATGTGTGTGCTTATTTTTAGTGTTAGTTCATACTTGCCCTTATATTAATTGACAGCAGATCCAGCATTGGTTGTGCTTGTATGAGTGTTAGCTATTGGTGCTTCAATTCACAAAGTTGAAAGCTCAGCCAAATTTTAAAAGCAGAACTAAAAATGAAATAGTAGTTTTCTTAAGGTTTACAAACATGACTTTAATATAAAGCAGGTTCATTGAATGCAGTGTTGCAAAATAAAGACCTAAAATTTCCATAGCGTTAATGGCTTTGCAAGGCTTAGGAGACACTTCAAACTAGTCTGTGTGTACACACAAAATGCCTATTATGCAACCCTTAAAGCTAAGCACATCACTTAGGTATGGAAAAAGCAGCTCTTAATTAAGGAACTGTCCTTATGTTTAAGAAACCTATTGTAGCTGTGTATAGATCGGGCAACTTTACAAATGGTGATTGTCGTCTGGCTTTTTATAGAATCCTAAATAGAATGTGTACTTTTCTTTTAGTTTATAAGTGTTCTCAGATGCTTTCAAACTAGTTCATAATTTTTCTGGGGGCTTCCGAAGTGGCCCTGAATGTGCGTTCACTTGTACGCTACCTGAAAGGTTTGTGCTGTTGAATCTGAAGAGATCCTGGGACTGATGTTAGTTCTTGCCAGTCTTTAAACTTTCTACTGAGAAAGCTAAGGCCATTAGTCAGCAGTCTGCCAGCTTACGTGCAGTTATGTTCGTAGAAGCCATTTTATTACTGATTGGCTATGGCACTGCCAACTGCACTGACAAGGGTTTTATTAGGACTTTATAGTCGCGGGAAGCATTGCTTGGACTTTCTGTTGTGTATCTCATAGCAATTAAGCAGAGCTTTTGCTCTACATCCATGTTCTTTGTAGAATATTCCTGTAGTTTTCTTCCTGCGTGAAGTTCCTTTGAGACATAAACTAGACCTGCTAAGCAAGCTGGGAGTGGCCATGTTGCTGCTGCTTTGGTTGATCCTAAGCTTAGGATCTTAGGGTCATTCAGGTTGGAAGGGACCTCTGAGAGTCTCTAGTCTAACTTTCTGCCCAAAGCAGGGTCAGCTATGAGATTAGACCAGCTTGAAGCAACATTGAAGTAACTACAAATGATTCTATCGCTAATACTAAATGAGCTGTATTTAGGCTCTACAAAAAAAAATCTGGAAATCGACTCCTTTGCTAATAAAGTAATTAGAGGGATTTCCAGTGTGAAGTATTGCAGCCAGTATTTCTGGCAGAGACTCTTGTGTATAGAAACAATCAACAGTGTTCACCAGAAAATTCTATGGAAGTGCCTGGGATAACTCAGCTTTCTTGCTGTGTTCCTCAACTTTCTCTGTCTTTCAGCTAGCTCTGCAGGAAGGAGAGGGAGACCAGCACAGGCATGGAGGAAGAATAAATAAGCTGTAAGGGGCCTCCTGGTTTAGTTTCACCTGTACTTGCTAATACAGTTAATGAGTCTGTCCTGGAAGGCCCTGCCCTGTTCACTAGGAGATCCTGTAAGGCAAAGTGCTGCAGCAAGGGTTACCTTGCCTCTTTTTTTCAGCTAAGGTTTAAAGAGCATCTGTAAAGTTCAATATAGATCACTTAGTAATAATTCTAAGAGCTGATTTCTCGTGTTACTTATGTAGCATTAGAACAAGCACAGCTTTCTCAAATTGTTCTGTTTATAGATCAGGGACCAATAAATCCCTGGACAGCAAGGTCTTGAAGAGATATCAAGCTACAGGTATTAAGTGGTGAATTCCAAGCTCCAGAGGTGTTTTCAAAAGTATATTATCTTGGTTCTTTGTCTTCTCTTTTATTTTGCACTGGAGCACTTCATACATAGCCAATCTGTAATCTGCCATTCAAGATCAATTCATTCTCTGGACAAGAGAGATTTTGTTAAGAAGATTTTTAGAAGTAAAATTTTTATTAAATGTTTGCCCTCGCTCCCACAGGCTTAAAGACCTAATAATCTGTCTCGATCTCACTTACAGCTGTGACCCATTGAAAGCCAGTCTCCTGGCAAATGTGATATTAAACACTATTATATATCTAAAGGAAGCATTTTGATGACTACAGTTGAAATTATCTGACATAAATTACTAAATAATTCATTTCTGGTCTTGGAGATATTTTTTAGCTTGGAAGGAAATGTAGCATGTATGATACATTTCATTCAACTAAAATTTGCAGAAAGCTGCAGATGTAAGTTAGGAAAAGAAAAGATACAGGAAGAAATCGCATCTGTCAAGGAGCATGATTAAATGCTGACTTGAAATAATGTGATTCACTGTTTGGGAAATCTTAGTATGAAAGCTCTAAGTCTCAGATCAATAGTACATAAAAAGAGTGAATCTTGGACAGATATTAATCTAGCTTTGACCTTAGAATTACAGGCAGCTACAGAACCAAGGTTATCGATGCCCATCTTAATCAGATGTTTCAGACATCAGATTCTGAAAACTTAAATATTTGCTTCAGACTGGGATAACTGATGGTTTGGGTTTTGTTGTTGTTGTTAAGGGGTTTTTTTTGTTTGGTTGGTTTTTTTCATTTTCTTCTTAGTGTTTAGGTACTTAAAGCTGTGGTTAAGATGTTCTACTTGACTGCCTTTCTGCAGGAAGTTGTGATTCAGGGTGAATGGGCCGCTGCTAGATTGTCAGATTTTCATTTGTTTTCTTCTCCCTACCCCAGCAGAGTGAGTGTAATTTTGTTAAAATAATGTGCTGTGAAAGTTAACTAAATGGGACTAGGAAGTCCCTAAAACAGTTACATGGCTCATGTTTTGTTTCTAGGGTACAAATTCATCGCAAAGAACTAAATGGCAAAGTTGGTCCTTTTTTCTTCTGTAAGTGTAAGGTTCTCTAGAGAGTTTTAATCTGTTCAAAGACAGGACTGGGAAGCAGTTGATGCCCAAGGTATACCTGTTTTGTTCATCTGCGTCACTGACTTTAGACTGGTGGTGCGTGAGATTCCTCTTATTCTTGTTGCCTGATAACCATTATTCCTTGTTTCTTTGACCAAGGGATACTTCAAATACCACTGTATGTTGGAAGGAGCAGACTTCTAACACAGGTATCAGTTGTCCCAGGTGCTAATACCTGGGACAGTTAGATGCCCCAACCTTTCAGTTGTGATTAGACGTAAAAGTTTTAATTACAAAGCGTTGCTCTCAATATGAATCATCCACAATGGAGTAAGTTTATCAAAGTGGACAGGGTGGAATAGTGCTGAGTGTTTTTCAGAAGAAAGAGTTAAAGGAATGGGACAGAAAGCATGCAAATAGCTTGCTACCAGCTCAAGCAGAGGTGAGGGTGCCTGATCCTGTGCTTTTAGCCTCCATGTTTGGTAACACTTAATCCCAAGATCTTTCTGTTCTCTTTCAGAGTACATCACCATTCTTCTGAGAGGCGGGCAGTTCACATCACCTTGTTCAGTAAATAGTGTCATATCCTAGGATTTCACAGCTGTAAACTGAGCTCTCACATAAAAGCTCTTTTCTGAGAATCAAATCTTCCGCAAAATAGCTGTAGCAAATGGACTTAGTGGTGAGCTAATGAAATGCTGAGTCCCAGGCGCGATTGAATTTTATGAGTAAGCTCTTTTCTTGTTCTTACCAAAATCCAAGAGCAACCTTCAACTGTGCGGAAATAAAGAAAATGTCTCCTAGTTCTTGTGCTCATTGATTCTACCCTGTCTTTCAATTAAGAGACATCAAAGCTAAAGACTTTTGTACTTGTAGATTTGACTTATGTCCACAAGACAACTATATTTTAACTGAAAACACTAGCTGCATGTAAATAAAAGGCGGGGCAAACCTGTCAGTAGAGGCCTGGTAATTCTGGGTTGAATTAGTTTATTTATACTCCATTTAAATTCAGACAGATTGCCACTGCCATCTGGTTACCAGAGAACAGCTAGAACAAGCACAGTGAAGTCTGTGCTTAGATTTAATTTATGAGAATTTCATGTCTTGCTAGATCTGTTATCACATAATTTCAGAAGATGGGCAACTTCAGTCACACCAAATTTGTTGGACAACAAAACCGAAAGCTAGTGATACAAAACCTCAACCAGACAAAAGAGCAAGGTATAGTTCCAAAAAAATAGCCGCCGCTTGGTTCATTTGCTGCTTAAAACTATGGTGAGGATTCAAAAGGAGAACAACCTGGGAATACCTGTGTTTTCTGCTGGCTGGGAGAGTCTGTGTTTCTTCAATCATTCGGCATGATTCAGGCTGATTTCTGTTTACTTTAAAAGGGATCTTCCTTCTTAGGCCTTGTGTCCTGCTGGAACTTTTGTCCAGAGGACATGGCCTCTAGTCTCATAGGTGAGAGGAGAGAGATGTGGTACCTCATTAATCCTGCATTTCTTTGAGGTATGGAGGGATACATCTATATTTTTCTATAGAATGGTCTTCCAGATAAAAAACCTACCTCCGTTTTGAGAATGATCCCTTAATATCACTTATTCTATAGTGATACAGCACAAAGGAGTCTTGCACAATGTAAGAGAGAACTACATGGCCTCTAGGATTTGATCTTTCAGCTTCATATTACAGATTTACATGTGTCTGTGAATGCTCATTGGCAGGCATGCACCTTATCCTATGATCTCCCAGTAGAGCTAGTATTCTATTTAAGTTCTCCTTGAAGAGGTATTGCTAATACTCTTTTTTAGCTTGTAATGGATCTCTGAGCTCTGGAGAATAACTTTTTCATCTGCTGAGATTAGAAGCTGGAATACATAATCTCATTTTTGAATTTTCAACTAGGAGGCTGTACACCTGATTAAACCAGTTTATAATATATGCTGCAAACCATTAAGTGCAACTTTAATACTTTTGCATATATATGCTTATCATGTGTATCCCCTAGTTAAATTTGCCTTGGAAATGGCTCACCTGACATGATTCACCGCGTAGCTAGTTACAGTTTTTCCCTACTGACAAGTCTAGTTTCTGTCTGTGTAGCTCCAAGCACACCAAGGATTTGCTGCTATTTAGACCTCATCCTTGAAGGTTTAGTACACTAGAGCAATTTTCTGTGAAGCTTGTCCTCTTCCTCAAAGAAGTTTTTGTTTCTTATATTGCTGGCCAGATTTCCTCTGACTAAAAATACTGGAAAAGTATATATCAGACTTAAAATCTGAGTCCCAAATCTCAGCTGCATCTCAGGTCTGTAATATTGTTGGGTATCTGCAGCTTTCTAATTACAGGCTCTCAACCTAGTAAATAGGGAGTTTTTTGGGGAAAAAAAAAACACCAAAAAACAAAGAAAAAAACCCCGGTTGAACCTGTTGTATGATCTTGCATATTAAATGTGTGGGTTTTAATCTCTGGATGATGAAAGATTAGGTTGTCTGTTCAGAAGTGATATGGGGATAACCATGGGTTACACAACTGAGAGCGCATTTTAAATTGCTTTTCTGTTCCTTTTGATTCTTCTGACACTTCAGTGCCAGATCTTCAGTTGTTTATATTGAATTTCCTCAGTTTTGTTAGCGCTTACTTTGAGCTATATTTGAATTCTATGTTCAGTGTCAGAAGCACAATTACTTTGTAGCTTAATGGCTTAAAGTGTATTTTATAATCACAGTATCAGCATCTTGAGTCAGTGCTCCTAGGATCTAGTTGATCATTTTATTAATTATTGAGGCCAATATTATTGACCACCAATATTGTATGTTTGCCTGTTATAAAAGGATAGACTTACAGTACAAGTATCAGGTGATTGAGAATATGGCATTTTTAATCCAAAATTTGTTGTACTCAATATTGAGAAAGCTGCTTCTAGGAAAGTAGAAGGTATCTTGTCTCTGTGTCATGGAATGCCCCTCTGACAGGAGAAGCTTTCTGGGAATAGGTTGATCTTGAGGACCACCGGCACCTTTGTGTTACTGAATGGTTGTCATTGGTTTGTTGTGTGATGTGATTGCAAAGGCTAGGGTAGGTATAGTGTTTAGCAAAATTGAAAAACACAAATATTGCTTTATATGAAAAGACAAACCTTCTGACAACATCTTAGATGTCTTTGATAAATACAAAGCTACTTTTTTAAAGTAAGGGTTTGTGACTGCATAAATTGTTGCTGAGTATAAACATTACTTGCAAATGGAACTGGTTATATGCACACATTGTGATAAACTGTCTTAATTCTGTTTGCTCTCTTTGCAGGCTGCGGACTTGAGTAAACCAATAGACAAAAGGATATACAAAGGAACACAGCCTACATGCCATGACTTCAATCACTTAACAGCCACAGCAGAAAGTGTGTCTCTTCTAGTGGGCTTCTCTGCAGGCCAGGTCCAACTTATAGATCCTATTAAAAAAGAAACTAGCAAACTATTTAATGAGGAAGTAAGTAGAAATCTTAACATTGTTGCATGCAATGTATTTGTAATGTTAAAGATCCTAGATTCTCAAGTTCTGTAGATGGCTCCGTTTGCCTCTATAGCTTATCATTCAGTCACTTTGTTTTTCAGCTGTTTCACTGGCTTGGAATACCTAGACAAAAACGTTACTCATGAAGGAATCTTTTAGGGTTTAAGATTAAAAATTAGGACTTTCTAGTTTGAGTAATACTGCAAGTAGAGTTAATGACAATTAACTGATGGAAAAAAGGTCTACAAATATAAGTGTGCTCTGCAGTCAGTTGTTTTTGAGGCTTCTGGTTCCGAATGAAGAATAAAACATTTAAGCCCTTATTTAACTAATATATTACGGTCAAAACATTAAATAAGGTAAAAATACCAATTTTTATGGTCAGGATGTTACAGCAGAAACTATCAACGGTTCCTAAAGGTTTGCTTGGGGAAGACAAGGATATCAAGCTGAATGTTGCATAGAAGAAGATGAAGGCTTATGAGGTCTTGGCCATGTGATGTTCCTGAAGGAAACTCTCCATCTGCTTTTTCTGCTGCTGTGCAATAAGGAAAGACAGAAGGGAATACTAGGGGGGGACTAATGCCAAGTTACAAGACCACTAGCTGATTATCTGGTAGTATTGGCATTCTTAGAAGAGTAAGTGTCTGGATGATAATAAGGAAAGAAATCTGGTAACTGGTACAACTTTTGACAGCATTTTCTGCAGAGGATAAGCTGTGGGAATTTGGGTGGTTTGAGGAGGATGATTGGGTTTTTGGGGGTGGTTTTTGCTCCTTTTTGTGTTTTAATCCAGCTGCAGGTGAATTGTGTGTGGAGGTAATAGCAAAGTGCTTTGCAGTTTTGTTTCTTGGGTTTGTTTGGTTTTTGTTTTGGTTTTTTTCAGAAATTTCAAATCTGGATAAGAGATTTGCAGATGAAGTTAAGACTTGCTCAGCTTTCAAACTGAGCAAGCATATCTTTCCCACCTCAGAGAAATGTGTTGCCTTGCTCTGTCTTTGTGCAAAGAAGACTGAAGTATTGTTCTCAATGGGGATGTTTTATAATTAGAACTGTCTTAATTCCTCCTCAGCTTTCTAAAAGTAGCTACATCTAGATCAGAAGAGGGGCATTTTTCCTCTTACCTAGCCTTTTCCCACCTGCTCTGTGTCTCTGCTTGTATTGAGTGGGAAACAGCGCTGGAGAATCTCTTGATGTTGCACAGAGTACTCTTTGGTAGAAACCTCTGTATAAGTAGTTGAAATGTTCATTTTAGCATTGTCCTAACATACCTCCCCCTGCACTACCACCCCTCCAAAAAACCACAACCCACCCCAAACCAAAAAACCCCAAACTTTGTCACTGATGCAACTTCACTACTTGGAGTGCTAGTCTGGATGTGAAGAAGTTACTTGTGTAAGTACAGCTCCGATTTAATCTTGTATGATAATAGTGTAAGTATTATGAATGGCAATAAAATACTATAAACAGCTTGAATTTCATAGCACAGAGCAGTTCTGAACTATAGTTGCCTTGAGAAAAACTTCTGCTGAAGTACTTACATAAAGGTCCAATGCATGTTTACATGCCATAATGTTGTTTATTGTTTAGCACCTACAGTGTAAAGCTGCATTGCAGGCTGAAGAGTTCTTGTGGTAGTCCACAAATGATGGAAGCACTGAAACCACTTTCCATTAGACAGTATTGTCTTTTCTCTGTGCTATAACCAGCATTACTTCATTGTGGTGGGAATACATGCTTTGACAGTTTGGTGGAAATTAAATGATCTATTTTCTGCAAAGCTAACATGAGGATTTGCTGCCAAAACTACACAGACAGTCGACTAGAGTTAAGTTCTTGTTTCCCACACTGATCTTATCTGCAGTTACAACCAATTCTAAAACTTTTATGTATTTTTAATCAATTAACAGTACTGAAGTTTGGAAGGACATGTTTGGAAGTTCTGGGTTGTATCTAAAAGCCATTTCAGAGAAACGTCAGTGAGCATTGATGTTTGAGCCAGTTTGTTTGCTTCAAGATGAAGGTGGCTGTTGGGTTTTGAATGTATTTAGAGTTTAGATGATGTTTGAGAATTATACACGTCTTCGTTGGCAGAAGGTGGTCTAAAGGAGTGTTTGTCTTTCGACAGATTTAGCACTAGTGCTAGAGGTAGTAGAATTCGCTTCCTGTCCTGTCCTGTTTGTAATTTGGTGATTTAGGTAGCCTAAAGCTCTGTTTTGACTACCACCTGTGATAAAGCAATCAGGATCGCACTTAATCTTATGTGATATGTGAAATAACTTAACCTGTTATGACACGGAAGATTATGTTGAACTTAAAACACAGTAACCTTAATGCAGTCTAACTTGTTACTCTTCCTTTTTCTTTTTTTAATTCTATTGATGTAGAAGACAATAGGGACTTGAAAGGCTGAGGTGAGTGATACTATGCAGCTTGTGGCTGCTTACCTAAATCAATCTATATCAATGGTGGTATTCCTTCTAGCTGTGTCAGAATTAAATTAGTGATATTTTCTTATTCCCAAAACCAGCCAAGTATACCTCACAGATTCAGTTGTTTCCAGGTGATAGCTGGTTATTCTCAAGCCAGCCAACTGAATTCTGTTTCTTTCATCTTATTTTTTAATTCTTTTTTTATTTAAACTAAAGCCTTAAGCTGCATTTTTTCCTAATAAACTTTCCTATACCTGTGCTGCCTAACTTCAGTGCATATTCCTTGATTTCCTCAGTTTTTTCACTCCTTTGTGGTGTGTGCCTGTAATTTTGTCCCTTCAAGCTTGTTCAAAACATGACTACCAAGATATTCGTACTTGGCTGGTCTTCTTGACTGGTGACTGAAGTCCCTTCACTTACTATTCTTCCACCAAACTGAACATAAGCTCCTTTGAGGATGACACCAAGCTGAGTGGTGCAGTTGACACACCAGAAGGACAGGATGTCATCCAAAGAGACCTGGAGGAGCTGGAGAGGTGGGCCTGTGTGCACCTCATGAGGCTCAACAAGGCCAAGTGCAAGGTCCTGCACATGGGTCGGGGTAACCCCCCATATCAATACAGGCTGGGGAAAGAAAGGACTGAGAGCATCCTTGCTGAGAGGGACTTGGGGGTACTGGTGGATGAAAAGCGGGACATGAGCCAGCAATGCGCTGGCAGCCCAGAAGGCCAACCGTACCCTGGGCTGCATCAGGAGAAGCGTGGCCAGCAGGTTGAAGGAGGTGATTCTGCCCCTCTACTCTGCTGTGGTGAGACCTCACCTAGAGTACTGCATCCAGCTCTGGAGCCCTCAGCACAAGAAGGACATGGAAGTGTTGGAGCAGGTCCAGAGGAGGCCTACAAAAATGATCCGAGGGCTGGAGCACCTCTCCTAGGAGGACAGGCTGAGGGAGTTGGGCTTGTTCGGCCTGGAGAAGAGAAGGCTGCGGGGAGACCTGATTGCGGCCTTTCAGTACCTAAAGGGGGCCTATAGGAAAGAGGGGGAAAATCTTTTTAGTAGGGCCAGCTGTGTCAGGACAAGGGGTGATGGTTTTAAACTAAACCAGGGTAGGTTTAGACTGGATATAAGGAAGAAATTCTTTACAGTGAGGGTAGTGAAACACTGGAATGGGTTGCCTAGAGAGGTAGTGGAGGCCCCATCCCTGGAAACATCCAAGGCCAGGGTGGACGGGGCTCTGAGCAACCTGATCTAGTTAGCGGTGTCCCTGCTCCCTGCAGGGGGGTTGGACTAGATGACCTCTAGGGGTCCCTTCCAACCCAAAACATTCTATGATTCTGATTATCCCAGCCTCCCCACTGATTTGCGTGTTGCTGCATTCAGTCCATTCTTGTAATGCATCTGCCAGTCATGCTGACTTCATGTCTTGTTTTGTTGTGCTGCAGAAGTGTGTGAGCCCAGTTGAAAGCTTTTAGAACTTCAGAAAGTTGTAACTTCCTAGTTTTTGAGTTGTAGTCACTTGCTACATATGAGCTTAAAGCCTCTCTGTGTCTTGTCTCTTTGAGCTAATCTGTTTTCATTGCAGATTGCATCTTCTGTTTTGTTCGTAGCCTCCTTGAGGTAAAGATCAGGTTTGCAGGATTTCTGTACAATATTTAAGGTTGTGTAGCCCAACATGATTATGGGCTTAAAATGCCATTTCTAGTATAAAAGTTGAGCAACTGCTCTTATGAGTAGAGATTGTATGTCAGGTTGAGCTGCTCTAGCAGAGGAGAGCAAGCAATTGCGCTTTGTTACCATATTAGCGGTAGTTTCATAATGAGAAGATGATTGCCTATAGTAAGCCAGCTGGGCTGGTGTTCCCTGTCCATATTCTCTTGGTATGTACCAGGTAACTTTCTGTCTAATATTTCTGGTATCATCATTACTGAGACATGAACGAGACGTGACAAACTATTTAAAATATCACAAGAGAAGCAAAGAATATGTTATTTTAAAGCTACCGCATTTGAGGAAAAGTTTGCAGATTAAGTTACATCTCTCTGCTCTCAAGTACAAAATGGCCAATTTAATCAATGAGAAGAGAGAGAGGAGAGGCTTCCTGCTCTTACAGTAGAATTGACAGCAGCAAAAGTATTTGCAAAAGTATAATCTAAAATGACCAGGTGCTGCTTTGCAGTGATAGTTACAGTTCCAGAATGGTTAACAGGCAATGTATTATCTATTAGTTTGGTTTTTTGTTTGTGATAGCAGCATAGCGAGGTTCTAGGGGGAAATTTTTGTTGCTTTGTTTTTTTAATGCTTTTGTAACTTGTTCTGGTATTTCCTTAGGCTCTTTGTGTTTGCATTCTTGCCTTTTGTGTAGCTCAGCTCTCTTTCAACCTATAATCAATCTATACCAAATACAAATCTTGAATGTGCATATAAAGAATTATTTGTCTCCAAGTTGCAATTGAGTGATGCCATGGCTGACTTGGTAAGTTTTAGAAGTCCACCAGAACTCCACTAGCAAACTCAAGGAGTCAAATTTTATCTCTCAGTTCTTACAACATTGAAGACGTTATGATCAGGAACGTTTGTTTAATGTGTGTGTTCTTTCTTTTGCAATGATGGACTCTATTAAAATGTTTTTCTGTAAAGGAAACTTCTTAATCAGGTGGTAACAGAGTACTGACAGGTCCTTGGCTAATGAATAAAAAGTAATTTGAGTGTGAGGATTCCAAGCTGAAGAGTATGTGGTGCCTTCTGAATTCAGTGAACCACATGAACTACTAAGTTTCCAGCCACATGGTAACAGGGTCACTGTGTGTGTAGCTTTTGCTCCCTGAATCCCTAAAAGCTGGTAAAGGCTCCTAAAGCCTCTTTTTCTTTTCTTTTTTCAGAGGATGGATTTTATTGGTGATTTCAGATAAAACCAGACTCTAAATTTACTGTTGTTGGTTTGTAACTTGTTTGCTATGTAGTACAGATGAGTAACTGCGTTTTTTCCCTTTAGCTCATTCTGTGTTTTCTTGATTGTTTCCTTTTCATGCTCTTCAACCTACAGTGAAAAATAAACCTAAGAACGCTACCTTTAGATTCATAACAACAGATTGGCTTGATTGAAGTATGTTCTTTGTGGAATGTGACTGGACCGTAATAATAGCAACCTTTGGTAGCACTTTGTCTAAAAATAATTTCTTCTTTACTGCCTGATAAGATGATAAGTTTTTGCAAATACAGTAACATAGCTCCCTTCTAGAAAGTTGAGCTCACTTTGCTTAAGTATTGTTCCCCATCCCCCCAGCAAGCTGAGATATAGAGTTAATCATTAAAACTTTAATTTTCAGACTTTCTGATATGTATCTTCTTTGTTTTTCACAGAGACTAATAGACAAGTCCAGAGTAACCTGTGTAAAATGGGTACCAGGTTCGGAAAGCCTTTTCCTAGTAGCTCATTCCAGTGGCAATATGTACTTGTATAACGTGGAGCACACTTGTGGTACCACAGCCCCGCACTACCAGCTACTTAAACAAGGAGAAAGTTTTGCAGTTCACACTTGCAAGAGTAAATCCACAAGAAACCCTCTGCTTAAATGGACAGTAGGTGAGGGTGCCCTGAATGAATTTGCCTTTTCCCCAGATGGGAAGTTCTTGGCATGTGTGAGCCAGGATGGTTTTCTTCGTGTGTTTAACTTTGATTCAGTGGAATTGCATGGTACAATGAAAAGCTACTTTGGAGGACTGCTGTGTGTGTGTTGGAGTCCCGATGGGAAGTACATAGTGACAGGTGGAGAGGATGACTTGGTAACGGTTTGGTCTTTCGTGGACTGTCGAGTAATAGCGAGAGGCCACGGACATAAATCGTGGGTCAGTGTTGTTGCGTTTGATCCATATACCACTAGTGTAGAAGAGAGTGACCCGATGGAATTTAGCGGAAGTGATGAGGATTTCCAAGACCTTCATTTTGGCAGAGATCGAGCAAATAGTACGCAATCTAGGCTATCCAAAAGGAACTCTACAGACAGTCGTCCAGTAAGTGTTACGTATAGATTTGGTTCAGTAGGCCAGGACACACAGCTCTGTTTGTGGGATCTTACAGAAGATATCCTCTTCCCCCACCAACCTCTCTCAAGAGCAAGGACACATACAAATGTCATGAATGCCACAAGTCCACCTGCTGGAAGTGGTGGAACTAACCCAGGAAGTAATGGAAACAGTATCACAACACCTGGAAACTCTGTACCCCCTCCTCTTCCACGGTCAAACAGCCTTCCACACTCTGCAGTCTCAAATGCTGGCAGTAAAAGCAGTGTCATGGATGGTGCCATTGCTTCTGGCGTTAGTAAATTTGCAACCTTATCGCTACACGATCGGAAGGAAAGACACCATGAAAAAGATCACAAGAGAAATCATAGCATGGGACATATATCTAGCAAGAGCAGTGACAAACTGAACCTAGTTACTAAAACCAAAACGGACCCAGCTAAAACTTTGGGAACACCTCTCTGTCCCCGAATGGAAGATGTTCCCTTGTTAGAGCCTCTTATCTGTAAAAAGATAGCACATGAAAGACTGACTGTGTTAATTTTTCTTGAAGACTGTATAGTCACTGCTTGTCAGGAGGGATTTATTTGCACATGGGCAAGGCCTGGTAAAGTGGTAAGTTTTAATCCTTAATGCTGCATCAAAGAACTAGAACTCTGAATAGGTAGTTTTCTTGAAATATAAATGAATGTTGAATATAAAATTTCTTTATGCTTAATGTAAAAAAAAAAAAAAAATCCTCAGAGCCATACTTTTGGATACTGCATGCCATATTTCTGAATGATTTGAAGTGTCTTGGATACAATTATTAAGTATAGTTGCCTTCCAGCAGAAGAAATAAATACTGTGCATCTAAACTATTGATCAGTGTTCTTATACTTAAGCATAACCACAATATGGTGAAAGTTATTTATGTAAAAATTGAAGTAAAACCTGTCAATCACTAAAATAATTATAATCCTTCTAATGTTTTCTACAAAATACAGCACTCCCAATGAGAGTAGCTTATGAAAAGCTGCTGCTTGTAAGGCTAATGAGACATGTGAGCCTCTGAAAAAATTAAAACCAAAGTGTTTTGTTCCTCCATACTTTTCTGTGGTGGCCTGCCATTAATGTAAAACCACTTCTTGTTAAAACGTCAGCCATTTTATGCACAGATTTGTGAGCCCTTTTACTGACTGTAGTTTATGCTCTTGAAATTGTGAATCAGTATTATCGAGGAACTCTAATTTTTGATTGATGTATTTGTTAAATTAGGGAAAATCATGCAAGCTTTCTCTAAGTTTCAGTGTTACGTTACTGTCAGTTTTGTTAGGCAATTTGATCATCGACAAGCTCATGCTTTTTGATGGCACCTGTTCTATCAGTTGAACCTTCATTAAAATATATTACTAGTTTTAACTCTTGTTGTTAATGCACTTGAACACAGATAAAACTTTCTTTTTCTTTTGTCCAATGTATAGCAAGCTAAATTTTGAATGAAGCTAAATGTGGTGATTATTTTATTAAAAAAGTACTTTGTGCTACAATAGCTTTGCTTGCCAGCAACATTTCAAAGGAATACAGCTATGAAAACATTACCAGAGTTGATCTAGCAGGAAGGACTATTATTTTTGTGAAAAATTCTGAAAGGGGATGTAATTTATCACCTGAAGAAACAGAAGTAATCTGGTAATACCTGAATATTGCCAAGTTGAGCAACCTTAAATGAAAATCTGATGTTCATTAGGTTTTAACCATTTGGTTTGTAAATCTGACTTTTGAAGTGGAGGTACTGTATATATTTCTATACCACATTTTCATTGCTATAAACTTTTAAGTAAAACCCAATAATTTTTCTTAAAACTGTTTGTATAATGTAAGTTGCTTTGAGATGTTATCAAATTTGTCACAACGTAGGTATGTGTAGAGAGCTATGTCAGCTCTGCATCTTAATGCATATTTAAAGGTTGAATCTAAAACTAAAACGTGTAAAACTTTTTCTGGGGAGAAGGGAGGATGGTGTTACCTGAAAGTATTTTTGGCCTAAAAACTACAGATCCAGCATTAATTTAAAAAAAAAAAAAAAAAAACCCCCCCCCCCCCCAAACACTATTTTGAATGTTTGTCCTAAATGAAACTACTACAGCAGTTATCATTTCTGCAACTCAGTGCAATTCACGTATCTTATGAATTAACTTTACATCTACAGCAGTGCCTCAGATTTATATTATGACCTATATTTTCTTTTTGTTCTACAACTCCTTTGCGTACTACTAAACACTACACTGTTAAATTTATCTTCAGTGGCTGAGGTGGGTTTTGTTAGGCTGGGTATAACTTAAATATTTGTGTGTATTGACTTTGATTTGGAATATGACATTTCAAATATTTCAGAGATAAAGTATGCAGTACCAAAAAATCAGGATTTATGTATTGGCCAATATGGAAAACTTTAATTACAGGTAAGTAATTTTCATGCTGAAGTTATCACTTTCAAAATTAATATATTGCACACTGATGTAAATGCCATATTGTTTAGGAAGTATTTACTTAGAAATTTTCGAATGAATTTGTTTTTCTGATTTCACTTGCATTTCTAGTGAGCTCACTCTGCTGGTAAAAACTAAATTTTGGTGGCATGTTTACAGGGCTTTGATAGGAAAATATTTGTGCCAGAAGGACGTTACGAGCATCCTCTTTGTTTATAGGAAAGCACTTAATTTTATTTAATGAAAATTGTCAAAGTATAAAACACTCGTGGTAATGTCTTTCTTACTGGGTTATATACCATTCATGTCTGTTTCACCAGCTGTTTTATCCTAGGCTATCCCATTACTCTGGGGTTTAAAGCTGCTATTTCTAGTCTTCCTTTTGAAATATAGGTCCCCAAGTGATCTTAAAACTCAGTCATGTTTTTGTCTGCCAACTCTAGAGTGAAAGCCTCTGAATCTTGCTGCTTCTTCCATCATGGCCTCAAAAGGCCTTCATTAAATTCATGCCACTGCCAGCCGAAAGAAAGAATTGGATGGAAAACTGAAGCAGGCTTGCAGTGTCTAACATAATTTCCGTTGAGCCAGCGCTACCTTTCCCTCTCATTTTTAATAGCCATCAAAAGATGTGCTGGGTAATTGGACAGCATACGACAAATTCTCTTCATTTTTCTGGTTGGGCTGGTGCTGCCCTTAGTGGAAAAAAAATCCAGAAATGTCTCTTCAGCCATGATCCTTGTGATAGCTGATAAGCTGTACAGTGCTTACAGAGTGTCCTCACTGTTTATAAACTTTCCAAATTACTACTTCAGTGTATGCATAATCATACCTTGAGCTTCCTCACTGGATATACCACTCTGGCATTGCACTTCCAGAACTGTTGTACTAACTCCCAACCAGGGTGAGGTCAAGTGAATGGCAAAATTCAGTAAGAAACAAGTTGAATGAGGCTCGGGATTCATTAGTTTGAATTTTTTACTCTCACTTTTTGTTAGCCTGTTTCTGAAGGTTCAGGGTGGTGAGAAAACCAGGTTGCCTTAACAAGAGTATGATCATTCTTCTCGACATGGTGATAGTTAGCTGTCTCTTCTTCCCCCGTCCTGTCTTTCCCAGCCCCTGATGGGAAACCTAAATGGGGCTATAGAACTGTTGTATTAATCTGAAAACACAGAAAAAGAATTTTAAAGGAACTAAGGTAAACGCCCTGTGTTATCTTTATAGCCACTTCAAACTGAATTACAGGACCTGCAGAAGCAATTAAAAAAAAAAATAACCAAACAAAAAAAAACCCAACAAAAAAAAAACCCCCACCAAACCAAAAAAACAAAACCACCAACAAAAAACCCAATCCAACAAAACCCCTGAAAAACCAAAGTGGAACCTGGATATGCAAAACAAGTTTTCTCTGAACTTAGCGGGCAGAGAAACGATATGATTTCTGTGTTTGACTTTAGATTTGACTATTCACCATCCATTTTATCTAAGTAAAAGTTGCTGATCAGTTGTTTCCTTTGTAAGAAAGCTCAAGGTAAGATTGGCTAGCAGTATGAAGAGGTGAAATGGCAGTGTATAACCTAGCAAGATAAACATGCTACCATTTTGTAAAACAAATGCACATGGAATTTATTTATTTGACTTATTGTACAGGAAAACTTAGGCTTAAATTATAACATCCTTGAATTTTCTAGTTAACTACAATTGTAGTACAGTATCATGTTTTAGTATGACTTCTGTTTTAGTGAAAGTACTTAAACATTCATGTACTATATTTGAGTGAGATGAGCAGCTATACATACTAATTCTTCCTCAATGGAAAGGAGCATTTCATCATTACAATTGAAGTTCAATTGCTGGTATTTAAGTACTATCAAATAGATTTCTTTCAACGTGATACGGTATCTGTATAAACTTCAGGGATGACTATAGTAAAACTGAAACACAGCTATACGACTTCAGGTTACCATGCTGAAATTTGAAGCTTTCTGTAATGTGCATAATAGCGAAGTTGCACATAGCATACCCGCATTATCAGGGTGAATTTAAACCTAGTACACTGGTGTGATATTTATAGCAAGGTATGTGTGTTTGCGCGTGTGCGTGTGTGAGGAGGTGTGACTAGTGGCTCCGGTAAAGCCAGGAGAGATCATAACCCTGTAAAGGCTTTATGATGAGGATGTCTGGATTAGGAAATAACATGACTTTTACTAAACGCTTTTTAGAAAACCCATGTTCTGAATTATCACCTCTTAAAATTTGATTATGTACTTGGAATGACTGTATATGTCTGCCCCTTTAACAACATAAAGCTACTAAATTAATACTTAAAATGCTGGCCTGCTTCTGTTACAATAATAAAATTTATGTCAGTTAATTTACTGTCAATTTACCTGTAAAGATTAAACAATTTTTTTTTTCTGCATTTTATGAATTCTGTATACTGGAGTTTGTTAAAGATTGACATGTTAGGTGATACTGTACAAAATTGTATTGACTACCTTTAGTGAAAATCAAAAGTAAAATTCATATGTATTTCCTTTTTACACTTCCATCTAATTTCTTGACAACTTGAATAAATTTCATAGAGCCTTTCTAACATGAACTATTGTTAATTTAACTGTTGCAATAATTAAGCTTTAAGAAGTATTGTTGGTATATTTATAATTTTAAGAAGATCATGTTTGTTTCATACTGCTTATTTTTAGCTGTTCTATTGTCACTGTTACAGCTGAAGAACTTTACTAAATACTTGACATTACAAAATAACTTACTGGGGTTGTCCTCTGTATACTGATGTTAAATAAAAATGTGTGATTGAACTGTAAATGTAGATAACTTTCAATAGTCCTTTCCACATTTGAGTTTTAATTTATCTTGCAGTCCTTAGGTGGTCTTACGCTATCATACTGTGCTGAACAAATGGCCACAATGAAAGCTGTTTAACTTGCCATATTTTAAAGTAAGAAGTTGAACGCATCCTGTAACTGGCTCTGAGTAAATGTTTCACTTAATCTCAAGACTATGCACACATTTTGATGTTTAAATCTTGCTGATAAGGTCATGTCTCATGATATTTATTTTTTTTTAGGACTAGAGTAATATGAAATAGAGTACTTATCAAACCACTTATCGAACTTGTTTAAACTCAGATTCAGCAAAACACAGACACGGATGTATCTAGATTCTCTCTGCCTACCTGTCAAACAGGAGCTGGGGCAGAGCATTGTTCCTTCTAGGACTCTACAGGAGCTCTTTCCTCTGCGGACTCTGGTGCAGGGTATGTTCTTTATTCCAGCTTTAGATCTTGACATTTACCTAATGCATACTGAATTTACAGCCCTGAGGATATGGCTCACTCAGATGATTCAGGCATTTTCTGTCTGGAGAAACTGTGGCTAGTCTAGAACTAAACTCATCTGAACTAGAACTAAGTGAATCTGAAACTTTGGCTGCAGAATTTCTTGGAACCAATTTAGGCAAAGACTTAAGACGTTGCCCTTCCATCTGAATGGACTAGGGATCGTGTCACCCTTGCAGCCGTGGTTCTGTGTTAACTGATGAAGGAGCCAAACAAATTGTATTTACTAAAGTGTTTCAAAGGCACTTTTGAGAAATTTCGGTGAAAAAGTTAGTTACTTTGGGCCCACTTTAACTGAGGTAGGACTCTTGTCTCTTAGGTGAAAATACTCTGAGGAAATCATCTTATATGAACTTGAGAACTTTCTGGTACTTCGGAAGATACTGATTGACCACTATGGTGGTCTAAATATATATGTATATCACATAAGTATATTTAAGAACAGGTGCCAATGGTGGAACAAAATGAAATCAGTCCTGAAAGCTTCTGAAAACATCCAGTTACATCAAATGATGCAAGAACTGTTTGGTCAAACCAGTTTCTCAACAGCCAGTGTGAGCATGAAACAATTGTAACTTCCACAAGCTCTGTGGTCATACAAGATACTTTGGCAAAAGGTGTCTTGGAATGCGAAAGTGTCGTCTTGTTTTATTTAATAATGTTGCACAAACTTCTGAAGGAAACAACTTGTATGATCACATTATTTTCTGGTTTTTGAAGTTGGATTTTTAGGTAGGGGCTGATGAACCTTATCAAATTCATGTCGCTCATTTCTTCTCCTGCTAAGATCACACCTACTTTACAACTAACCCAAATGGGGTTTTCCTGGGTTTATCTCAATTTCATTATTTTCTAATCTGAAAATTTTAACCTTGACAGACTTTTGCAGTGTGAGGAAGCTTGAGAAACAATCATTCCTACACGCGTGAGCCCTTGCTACCTAAATGAAGCTTAAGGTCCAGTTGCTCGAGCCAAATTAGGTTTCTCCTGGCAAAACGCTTTTATGCCTTTCTCAGCACACAAGTAGTTGCATCTTAAGTTATTGAGCTTTTTTTTGGACACGTGTATGTTCCATTTACCAATCATATACTAGTCTAGAAGTAAGCTTGCCTTGTACCACTCGACAGATTTTTAGTTAGTCTGCTGGTTTCCTAGCAGCCTTGACTTTTCTTCTTGTTGACAATGAGTAAAACAGTGAAGCACCTCTGTTAGGAGGAAAACTCCTTTATGTACGCAGAAGAGAAATTGCAGGTGAAACCTTGATGCCGCTACATGCTTTTACAGGATCTGGTGTCAAATGGTTTAAGTATTTGTACTTTTCTGTGATGCTACTAGAACAAAGAAACAAAAAAAGCATATATTTAAAACTCTGTTAACGCATAGACTGTGTAAAGATAGGTGTCAGCTTTGCTGTATCCCCCTATATCCCATACAAAATATTTCTCTGTCCTATGTTATGTGAATGTTCAGCATGGGCTTCCTTGAACATTCTCAGTTAATTATTTTTATGACTCCATTAGAGGTTAGTATCTGACTTACTGAGTATATGCAGTTTAGAGACTTATGCTAATAAATGCCGATTCATTTGGATAAGAAACTGTTGGAGATTTTGTTCATGCAAATCTTAGAACTAATTCAGCTGATTTGACTACAGAATTTTAAAGAGATGTGAAAAATCTCATTTTGTTTTGGCATATTATTATTACTCAAACATTCTATTGGGCTGTGGGCTCTTTTGTCAAGCAGAGGTCTCGGTCCGTGTTACTTTTTCAGATTACTCCAGGAACATCACAGCTCTGGACGAGAATAAAGTACTCATGCAATATTCTTCAAATAATAAATGCCAGTAATTTCATATACTGGCAATAGCAGAAAGGGTTTAATAAATCAATGCCATTTTTGTATGGGCATTCATTAATTCAGCCATTTTTTTAATTGGTTTAATTGCATTAGGGAAGTGTACAATGAGACCAATTAAACTCTATATGCCCAAGAGGGTTTAGTTGGTTTGGGGTTTTTATTTGTTTGGTTTTTTACATTGGTTGTTACATTGGACCCTTTGCTTTGTGGTTTTTTTTTTTTTTTTCCTGCCTTTTGATTTCAAAACAAAGTAGGGAAGACGTGCAGAGTTCTGACGCCAGCGAGTTACTGCGCGTTGGCTGAGCCAGGTTACTGGGGGAGCCCCTCGTGGCCGGGGCGCAGGCTGAGCCTGTGCCAGGAGCGTGGTGACGCAGCACGCGGGGGTTAACTTCGGCATCCTGCTCAGGTGCCCAGGCTCGCGGTTTATTAGCTAGATTAGCGAAACGGCATATGATGGCATCTGTGGCTCCAAATGCAGACGAGGTGCATAAGGACATGGTTTAGTGGTGGGATGGCAGGGTTAGGGTAATGGTTGGACTTGATGATCTTGAAGGTCTTTTCCAATCTAAACGATTCTATGATTCTACATGAAGAAAATATCAACTTGGTAGTTATTGATAGCTTTTTTTTTTTTTCTACTTACGTTGCATCTTCCGGATTTTTTTTTTATTTTTTTTTTTAAATGCAGCAATTGTGCTGATCTTTCATAGAATTAGTTTCTGTTGTGAAGCCTTGTGTTTCATATCTTTGGAAAAAATCTGAACTTTTGGCTGGAGCATATGTGGAATTTTAAAAAAAAATACCCCCCTGCAATCTCGTGAAGTGTGAAGAGGGTTGGTCGTACCGCTGCTGCAGGTCTTTCTGAACTGACCACAGCGCTGAGCGCCGTGAGCCGTGGGTGGAAGTCACGTTACCGATCGCATCTGTTGCGGCTTTTCATTCCTACCTGTGCGAGCCTGTTTTTACCAGGTATGCAGAGTCCCGTGTGTTTTGGGAAGTCAGAGACTGCACGGATAAACACGGAGTAGCCCTGCAGCTCGTGCTGGTTTGTGTTCGGTACTCTCACATTGCTAACTGACATCAAGAGAAACGATGCTGTCCCCTGCAAAAGGAGGACGTTTCAGGCACAGAGCGTCCTGTTCAGGTGGCCGATGATGTAGCACCTACGTGGAGGACCCTCTCTGAGACTCTGATGAAGATTTGTTTTATCAGATTGCTGGCTTGGGTCTCGTAACTGCTCCATTTCCCACCCCCTGCTAGGCCCACGTGCTGACAAAATAATACTGCTAATAAAAGACTACATTTATTTTCAAAACTTTTTTGAACACTCTTTTAATTTGTTTCTGCTGCTTGCTCAGTGTGATGTTTGCTCTTAAGCTTTAAGCTGATGCACTGGGCTGCGCAGCAGATCTGCAGTTGTAGCACCTCCTTTTTGTGTTTTCTGTCACAGCTGTTAAACCCAGCAGCTTTTGTTCCATCTTTTACCACCTGGTTGACCAGGCTGGGTGGCTTAATCACAAAAGGCACTGTAGTCTAATTTCTTTATTCTTTCTTTACAGACAGGAGCCTTCTATATTTTTTATAACTTTATCTGTCGTTTTATAACCCAGGCAATGCAATTACAAATATTCTGGTCTCGCACCCTTTGTGTTACAGATAGGGCTCTTATAGGATGACTTTGTATCAAAACTAACTTTTTTTTGAGCCCTCGCTTGCTTTTTAATGCAGCTTTCTAAAGCTTCTTATGTTACACCCGGCACAACTTCTTAAATGGCCTTGCTTGAAAGGCTCTGGTATAATGGCAAATTCTGCATCATCTTTTTGTTACTCAGGACCCACCAAGAACGCTCACCACTTCGATAAGGCTTCCACACCTAGAAACTGAATTCTTGTTCTTGCTTTTGTTGTATGAACGCCTTAGACGTCTTCTGAAATTACGTACTTGGAAGAACTCGCACAATTCCTGATCTCTGTCACAGATGTGAAGTTCTGGAAGTGCCGTCGTAGCCCGGCCAAGTTTTCAGGTGGTACTTGCAAAGTTTTTGAGATGCCTGTCTGCAGCAGCAGAAGGATATTGATCTCGGGATTCTTTCCACTTTGGTGTTCCTCTGGCTTGCCTGCTCAGAGCTGCGGAATTAATTCAGAGCAAGGATGAAATATACGGAGTTCCGAGTATTCACTTACTTGGAGCCACCTGCGCTGCACTTCTGCTCTTTAAACCAGGGAGTCTTCACGGCCTGGGAGATGAAACCAGGGCTGAGCGACTCCTTGTTCCCAGTCTTGGAACTTGAATTCCAGAGTCTCTGGTAGTTCCCAGGGAACAAGGCACCGCACTGAATTTCAGCATGTGCCGCCTGCTTCTAGAGGAGTTGCAGGAAAATGAAAGACTTTTCATTTTTGTCTCCAAACAGTTGGCTGCATGACAGAGTAAATCTTATATTAGAATAGAGCTTATTTCTCTTTGTCTACAGCATGGCTATGAGCCTGTTGAAAAAGACTTCACATTATGCCATCCCTAGTAGGCTCATAGCCATGCTGTAGACAGTTGAAAAAGACTTCACATTATGCCATCCCTAGTACTTTCCGTGTGCTTATAAAGCACGTATTTGCATATGAACAGTTTGGATCAGTCATTTATTAAAGGCTGAAAATAATACCTTTGGACATCGTCTTCCAGGGTACTTGAAAGTTGCTTGGTGGGTGTAATCTGGCAAGAGAGGCCTTCCAGTTGCTGCTGGATGTAATAGACTTCTGAAGAATGCATTGGTAATGAACTATAGAGCTCCGATTCATCTTCATCACTTTCCAACAACACTCTTGGTAAAAATTTTCAGAAGTGCTTTGGTTGTTTGCTCCAAAATTCTGCCTCTTTTCGCCATTTATTCCTTAACTGATAACTAGGAAACTTTTTGTTCTCTTCTCGTGAAACGTGCAGTGCCTTTGCACATCCTGAGTGTCCGTCAAGTTTAAAGACCGACCCCCTTCAGTCTACCTCAGCAATGTTTCAGTCAGATACCCACTACATAAACAAGTAAAAATAAAGTATTCTGCTTCCTGCAAGCGTGATCTACGGAGGGCACCAAATTAAGCGCCACAAACCCCCTTCAGTCTACCTCAGCAGTGTTTCAGTCAGATACCCACTACATAAACAAATAAAGTATTCTGCTTCCTGCAAGTGTGATCTACGGAGGGCACCAAATTAAGCGCCACATAATTTATTATATATAAATATAAAATGTGTGCACATGTATATACACGCATGCGTGCACACACGCTGTCTGCTATAAATCCTACAACTGTGTCCAGATTCATAATGTGTATATTAGATGTGTTTTAAAAGGAAGGGCTATGATTTCAGTAGGAACTTGAATCCAGCCAGTCCAGCCCCCTTCCACCTCCTCTCTGTGGTCAGGGCTTGCTTCCATCAGTCATGGCCTTCCAGTTCTTGGATCCAAGCAAGAAAGAGCTCCTGTAGATTCTGAAGATGTGACCTAATTCCACATTGTGTGCCAATTGCTGCCTGAGCTTGTCTAGTTTGATGGATCTGAGTCACAGGATTTTAATTTTGAGGCAAGAACCTAAGCTGGTAGCTGTGTAGAGGAATTGCTAAAAGTGCATTTGTCGTGCCTACGTAGCGAGGGGTTGCACAGCGATACTCATCAGTGCGCTTCCAGCTCAGCTGCCGTTGCGCTCCTCTGCCTGCTGGCACTTGTTATAACTAAATAACGACCTTGCGAGAAGACTAAATCGTATTTTGATACTAAGTTTTTCCTAAATAAGTCTGATACACAGTTACTTTTGCATGAATGATTAAAAAGGGGCTACTATACATTAATCTGAAATGGAGCCTATCCATTGGGCTCTGTCTGTACGGTGTAGTTGCCTTAACCCCGAACAGTGGCCTCTGTCTAGCAAGGGGTGCCGCGGCGTTATGGCTGAAATGAAGTAACTCTCATTTCATTTGAACGGCGATGTAGTTAAACGAGCTGGCAAAGAGGTTTTCCTGAATGCAAGCTTAAATTGTACGGGGAAGTCTTCACTGAACTCCTGCTCAGTGTTTAATTCTCTTTTAAAATTACCAGAATCAGTATTTGGTTAAATCTATTTGTCTATTCAGAGCTTGTAATATTCAATAGGATGTAAGAGGCTGAGCATTTCCCTGGACCAGGTCAGGTGTCAAACTTGTGAATGTGGGAATAGGTTGGTTTGCTGCCACCCTAATGAAACGCTGATCACTTTCTTGGTGTATGGTTCTTAAAAGTTTCACAGTTCACGGCGACTCAAAATGCAAGGTAGATTAAATCAAATGCTGGGATCAGATTCATCGTGTGCCATAAAGCAGGCGTCTGCCTTCTTCCTGAAAGCCCTTTTGTGGTGTGCTGCTTGACTGATGCAATGGTGGCTTAGGTCCTTTTGTAGGAAAGAAGGTGCTGATGTCAGAAGTAAGCAAGTGGTGGTAAAAATAAACTGTACTCGTTTTAGCTTCAGGCTAAGAACTTTATAAAATTAATGCCAGGTTCTCTTGCTGGATTAATGTAAACTGCTTTGTTTGCAGGGTTTATTGTCATCCCAAACCCAGGCCAATTCTCCAAGTGGAACTGTAGTATAGCCATCACACTACTGCTAGCAAATCCCTCAACACAGGACAAGAAGTAATGACAGTGGAACCAGGAGCTGTTCTTCAGGCACAGAGCATCACAAATTACAATGTGGCAGAGCGTAAACATGGAATTATGTGAATCACATAGTAATTTGCAAAGGAATAATGTAATGAGTTCTTATTACAGATAATACTGCTAGGCTGCTCACCCAAGGAAGAGTTTTCACTTAAAAAAAAATAATAAAACAAAACAAAAACAGCTTCCTTTGGTGCTGCAGGAAAAAATAGCAACATTTTTGGTTTTCTTTATACTTTTCAAGTCCAGTGTAATTTAATCTCTCTCTATAAATATATAAATAAAAGATATATATATATATATAGTGTAAAAAAAAAAAAATAATAAAACAAAACAAAAACAGCTTCCTTTGGTGCTGCAGGAAAAAATAGCAACATTTTTGGTTTTCTTTATACTTTTCAAGTCCAGTGTAATTTAATCTCTCTCTATAAATATATAAATAAAAGATATATATATATATATAGTGTAAAATAAAGTATGTTTCTTAAATCCAAGTAAGTTCAATGGTTAAACTAGTACTTCACCATTGTTTATTTTGCACTGATTTTTTTAACCAGAGATGGCTAGAAGACAGCCTGGAATGCACTCATGGAAAATGAAAGTCGTTACTTTCTGGCTTCAAAATGTTATTCAGGAAGATGGATGCTGCAATCATAGATTTTTAAAACAAAATTGTTTTGCACTTAAATAGTTTAATGCTAATAGAGAATTACTTTAAAATTGGTGTCCAGACACCAGAGAAACTATGTTGTGGAGAAAAGATCCTTTGTATCTATTAAACATTTATTTTAATATTGTTGTTTCCAACTGCGATGGGCTCTGTATTATATGTATAAATAATGTAACTCAGTGGCGGGGAGGGGAGTAATGGATCATTACACTAGAAATTCTCATTCATTTAAGAAAGTGATATTTCTAATTCAGAAAATACATATTAAACTATATTGAATATGCATTTTTGTTTACTTTCTGTTCAAATTCGATCACTTTTGATGTAATCAATCCTTTGTTGAATTAAATGTTTGGTACAGAAATATCATCGAAACTTTGTAGAACAAATTCCTTTCAAAAGTACCTCCTCTAGGGCACCGCTTCGTACTTAATATCGTTGCATTTCAGTTAGGAAAGTGAAACGACATTGTTCCGTTCCTGTTCTCGATGGTTTCTCGCTAAATGCATCACGCAGCAGAAGCCGTGCAGACCGACACCGTTGCGGGGCAGGGGTTTTGTGATCACGTCGTCCTGTGCGTTTGGTGTGGGCGCTGTGAAGTGGAAGGCCCCGCAGGAGTAGGTGGATGCGCTTTCTGACTTGGCAATCTAAAATTAGGTCGACATGTTGGAGTGGATGCGCTTGGGAGATAACTTGTTTGTCTTACATCAGGCATCTCATTTATAACTCGGCGCTTGTAAACGGGTAAGCGTGATGGAGATAAGACACATCCATGTGTTCCCGTAGTTTAATGCTGCTTGCCTGAACACGCATTATTTTTAATCCGTCAGCCACAGAACACTGAAATTGTTTTCAACAGCTCTTGCAAAGATTAAGCCCCCCGATGAGATGCTGCTCGGTGTCAGGCCCCAGGCTGATGGAAGAGGGAAGTGTCCGTGTGTCTCTCCCTCACCCCACGTAGCAATGGCCACAGCCGGGCGCAGGCAGGACCGGGGGCTGCTGGCCTCCCAGCGCGGAGCCTGCCCCCGAAGGCAGGCGCTGTACCCGCATTTGGTTTTCTTTATACTTTTCAAGTCCAGTGTAATTTAATCTCTCTCTATAAATATATAAATAAAAGATATATATATATATATAGTGTAAAATAAAGTATGTTTCTTAAATCCAAGTAAGTTCAATGGTTAAACTAGTACTTCACCATTGTTTATTTTGCACTGATTTTTTTAACCAGAGATGGCTAGAAGACAGCCTGGAATGCACTCATGGAAAATGAAAGTCGTTACTTTCTGGCTTCAAAATGTTATTCAGGAAGATGGATGCTGCAATCATAGATTTTTAAAACAAAATTGTTTTGCACTTAAATAGTTTAATGCTAATAGAGAATTACTTTAAAATTGGTGTCCAGACACCAGAGAAACTATGTTGTGGAGAAAAGATCCTTTGTATCTATTAAACATTTATTTTAATATTGTTGTTTCCAACTGCGATGGGCTCTGTATTATATGTATAAATAATGTAACTCAGTGGCGGGGGGGGGAGTAATGGATCATTACACTAGAAATTCTCATTCATTTAAGAAAGTGATATTTCTAATTCAGAAAATACATATTAAACTATATTGAATATGCATTTTTGTTTACTTTCTGTTCAAATTCGATCACTTTTGATGTAATCAATCCTTTGTTGAATTAAATGTTTGGTACAGAAATATCATCGAAACTTTGTAGAACAAATTCCTTTCAAAAGTACCTCCTCTAGGGCACCGCTTCGTACTTAATATCGTTGCATTTCAGTTAGGAAAGTGAAACGACATTGTTCCATTCCCGTTCTCGATGGTTTCTCGCTAAATGCATCACGCAGCAGAAGCCGTGCAGACCGACACCGTTGCGGGGCAGGGGTTTTGTGATCACGTCGTCCTGTGCGTTTGGTGTGGGCGCTGTGAAGTGGAAGGCCCCGCAGGAGTAGGTGGATGCGCTTTCTGACTTGGCAATCTAAAATTAGGTCGACATGTTGGAGTGGATGCGCTTGGGAGATAACTTGTTTGTCTTACATCAGGCATCTCATTTATAACTCGGCGCTTGTAAACTGGTAAGCGTGATGGAGATAAGACACATCCATGTGTTCCCGTAGTTTAATGCTGCTTGCCTGAACACGCATTATTTTTAATCCGTCAGCCACAGAACACTGAAATTGTTTTCAACAGCTCTTGCAAAGATTAAGCCCCCCGATGAGATGCTGCTCGGTGTCAGGCCCCAGGCTGATGGAAGAGGGAAGTGTCCGTGTGTCTCTCCCTCACCCCACGTAGCAATGGCCACAGCCGGGCGCAGGCAGGACCGGGGGCTGCTGGCCTCCCAGCGCGGAGCCTGCCCCAGAAGGCAGGCGCTGTACCTGCAGGCACTAATGCCCTTCCTGCCCTCCCAGCAATAGAGTTGGGGAGAATTTTTTAAATTGCAAGTAAACTTGAGATGTTTGCGGCCATGAGAAGTTGGGTTTTTTTCAGGAAATGAATGAAAATCTAGGAAAAAACAACTGCAGGAGCTACCTGTAACCAGGCTGCCTTCTGGTAAGGCGGTGAGGGTGTAGAAATCTGCCGGATTTGTTGATAAGCTGGCATTTAGACTGTCTGCTTTGTTAAAGGTGGAGCTGGACTTACGGTTCTTACCTACTTACGTTCTTCTAAAATACAAGGAATGGGGAAAATACTGAAACTGAGCAGGGTTAGTGTTCAGAAGTTTTGTTTTATTAACGTAGTGGGTTTAACTGTTAAAATAGCAGCTACTCGGCTGCGCGTTGCAGAGCACGTCCCTGCCACAGCTCCCAGTTCAACAGCACACAAGGAGTGTACGTAGGTTTTCTTTTTTCAGCATGTTCTAGAAGTCTGGACTGCCCACCCCACCCTTTATTCCATATGGAAAAAAAAAATATATTTTAGGAAGAAAAGGGATACTCATAACTTACCTGGAAATAACTTTGTTTTCTACTATAGATACAGCTCTTAATAAATAACTTTTTCCTACTACGTTAAAAAAAATTTAAGAGGGCATGGAACACAGATCATCTCAGTATGGAATTTTACCTGGAAGAATGAGGGTAGAAACGCTACTTGCCAGTTTGTAGTTTAAAGTTGAGTGTATTTTAACCATAAAGCGGGTGGGAAAACTCAAGTTTGCCCTCTAATCCGACAGCCAGGGAAGTGTAAGCTGTCTCCAGAAGTATAACGGCAAAGAATGTGATATGATATAAATACCCGTGAAGCACCGCATGTGCCAAACTGTGCAAGATCCACTTGAAAGCATGAAATACGAAAACATTCTGATGTGGTCCTTCACTTCAGTTTTCCAATTTTCATAGCAAAAACGATCTGCTGAACGTGAAATTGCCTTTTTCACTACAACAGCCTGACAGCCCCAGACACAGAGTACGTGAGCGGGAGTTACTGGCAATGTAGACACTATGGCTCTGATTGCCTTTGCTCTCCAAGGTAGAACTTACCAATAATTCTGACAATCTTTTTCAAAAAAACCAACCCGCTGTATGGAGCTTTACCTACCTGATTATTACATTAATAATTACATTAATTACAGAAGCAAGCAGTTGCAGTAACGCTTTTGAGAACAGGAAGGTATCTTGCGCATGCATGAGCCAAGGGATGTATTTTTTTTTCTTTTTTTTCTTTTTTTTTTTTTTTTAGTTGAAATATTTAAACTTCAGCATCTGTGATTTGAGGTTTCCAGAAAAACATTATGGGAAGCTACCAATACAAGTAACATCTCTCCATTGGGAACATATTCTTGATAATATGAGCCTTGGCCTACTGTATAATGCTAGGTCGGAGAGCTCGGAGCCTGAATGATCAAATGTGGGTAGTAGGATTTGTCCTTTTGGGTTTTTTTTTTTTTAATTTTGTAAGAAATTAATAACTGTGAAGAGCAAGATCCCTCAGATACAGTAAGTTACCTATTTTTACTGCTGCACACCATGCTCAACTCCAAGTATATTAGCACCAATCAACTCACCATCATCTTCTCTGGAAAAAACACTGGATGAGCTCATGGCGCCTTTTGCTCGAGGTTCCAAAGGTAAGCAGTCAGAAGTTACTGGTACGCTCTGTTGCCTGTAGAGCTGCAGTCCTCAATTCCATTTCCTAAGCTTAGCATCATAAATATATATATATATACCCACCTCTGCTAGGTATTCAAACAAATACTGGATTGCCTTATTGTTGAAGTTCTCTATCTGTTCTGTCAGCATGAGCTGCTAACGTGAACGCGTGACGAAGTGGGGAGGCGATTAACTGTAACGGAGCGGTAACACTCAGCCAGTCACTCTGTCCTTACGTACCCCGCTGCACTTTGAGATACCGTGGTCAGGAGCATGTTTTCTGCGTGGAGCTGGAGGAAAGGCAGCGCCCAGCCTGTACGTGTTTCAATAAAATGAGAAAAAGCAGTTAGCTGCACCGCTTTGCTCTGCTGTTGAATTCTCCCTTTATGATGATCTTCCCATTCTACCGATGCAGAACACTTCCTCTACTAAAACTCTGCTTACGTGATTGTTCAATCCTAGCAAGAGAAATCTGCTCTTCCTCTGGCATACCTCGGCCAAGCAGCAGCAATGCAGGTTTTCCTGCAGAGCCCTGTTCATGTGCTATGATGCCCAGGGCTGGGATGTTTTTCTGTTCTTGCTACTGAGATTCTGAAAGTTTGCTATGAAGAAATGGAATAAAATGAGCAAAGGTAGAGGAGGAGGCCATGATATAGGTGCAAGATACTCAACTTGGAGCCAAATTTGAATCGATACCAAAAACCGACTCCCGCGGTACATACACAGACATTTAGTCTGCTAATATTTTCACATTTTAAAAAAGCCTGCTAGCAAATGTCATGTTGATCCACAGTACAGTACATGAAAACACTACCTTCTCCAAAATGAGAAGATAAACATAAGATAGGCAACTGTTTTTAAGCAGTAGATTTCAAAAGGATTCATGAGCTTCCCCGTGTTGAAAAATGACAATGTAGAATTTGGGCAAGCTCGAAGTTATCCAGAAGCTGAATGGTAGAACAAGGGCAAGGATCTAATGCAGTCACAACAGAATCCTACGCGTGTTGAGATGCCCATTCTAAACAAAACAATGAACCAACCAAAATAACACAACAAAAAAGCCACCCACTAGAACACCTCTAATTGAGAGAATTGTTATTTTCGCAAATGCATAGCCTAATAAAATCTCGTAAGGAGAGCTGAGAGCATAATAGGCATACCTTTTATTCTAGAAGACTAGCATTTTCATAACTTCTTTACGTTAACGTATATTTTACTGCATCTTAAGTGATTATAATAAACAGTTTGGATTTAGGGCACCAATCTCAAATTGATCCTTAAGGATTGGCTTAGTAACTTGAACGTGATCTGCTACCCAGTGCGTTTTTTCATCGTGCCTCGTGTGCAGCAGTGACTTCTAACACAAGAAAATGTTGAACAGCAGCAGCAGTCCCAGAGGTGTTTGGTTACTGGAAAAAAAAAGCTGATCACTTCCTAATTATTAGCAAAGTAACTTTTAGAACTATTAAAAAAACCAAAAAAAGATATTTGCAAAACCTGTCTTGCATGCATACTTGGTGGGCAGAAGATTTTTAAGCCCCCCAGTTAAGTATGATTTGCACACACTCATTTGTTTTTTGAATACCAAAACTGGTTTGTACCACATCATTTAAGTACTGCAAATTAATTATTGCAAATTCTTAGGAGTTCTCAGGAATTTTAAAATCAATGGCATCGAATTGCAATAACTACTCTTTCCAAGTAAGGTAAAAATGCTGCCTTTTAACTCTTTTACAGCACTACAAACAGTAACATTCTATTAAACGGTTACTGATGATCTGTGCACAAAATTTCTAAAACATGGTAAGGGTAAGCCTTTACACTGCTCTTCTAAGCAGCTAGCTGCAATATCGGTCACACTTAAAACTTTTGATCTTAAGATGAATGGCTTGAAAAAAACTGACTAAATTTTATTTGCTTTTGAATCAGATAGATAAAAAGTTGCTTTAGCTTTTAGCTAGATTATAGTTATATAAAAATATTTAGCAGTTACAGAAACTGCATCAAAATCAAGTATCTCATGAGTGCATAACCTGCATGTTCTTAATAAAACTTGAGGCTGAAATGAATGAATACTTTCCAGAGTTGACTGAAAGATAAAAAAATTTTAAACCTAAAAAATACACAACAGTTATCTGTCATTTATAATATAATATGAAAGCTTGTATTTTGTCAGTAACGTTCAATTCCCACTACTGAGCTCAAAGAATCCTTTCATGTTATTTTTAACCAACCTCCTCCATCAGGTTCTAAAAGGAAAAAGTACTTAGAAAGGTCTACACAGAGTGCTCTCTCAGCTCCGCCAGAACAATGCTTTAATTAAATATTGATACTCTTCAGGAACAGAATAGCGAAATGGCAGGTAAGCAGCCCTTCATAGCCTTGCAGGGTTTTCCTACAAATTGTCAGAGAAACACAAAATAAGGCACTGCTGTTCTTGCTAGATCTCTGACAACAGGAGCACGATTGGTGCTCTCTCACTGCATAGTCGTGCTTTTCCTCACACTCCGAATTCTTTACAAGGTGGTCAGTAACCTCCTCCTCCTCTTCGTTCAATAGCAGGTAAGTGGAAAGGTTTTGGGGAAGACTTAAGTGCCTTCTGTTTCTCAGACTGTTGAGGAAACAACAGAAGTTTGAAATACACTCTGTAAAACACATTTTGCTATTACACTTTAATGAGCAAGTTAGAGTCTATACCTCTGTATTTGATCCAATAAATCTAACAGACTGTAACTCGGAGGGTTTGCCACTTTCCTTAGGTGCCCAGAAAACTGAATGCAATGTAGGAGAAGGACAGGAAGTCAATTTGGCTACTCCAGAAAGATTTAATTTTGGTAATTCTCCACGAGGAGGTCCATGTTGTTTTCTTTTTTCCTGGACTTTCCTAAGAGAATGCTTTTAAAATAAACAAGACTCAATTTCTTTCTGAGAACATCTTATGGAATAAAATTAAAATAGAAAATCCAAATAATCATAAAAAAAAACCCCAGCCAAATACTACTTCAGCTAATTCTTTTTAAAAAACTACTACCTCACTTGATGTTTCTTGCAATTTTTCCTGTAGGAACTTCTTACAAAGCCCACATTGATGAACCCCAGAACTAACTGGTGGAAAAAGTGGCTGCTCCTATGGAAGTTCATGCCAGTTCATGCTTTCAAGGTTAAATGCACAGCAGAAAATACTTTATAGTTTTTTTTGCTACTGTAATTTGGTTTTTTGAGAAAAACCTGTATTTGAGAGCTTTTCATGTAGTAGTAACTTCTGTCTCACCTTGCAGATGTAGCAAACCCGTAAGAGTGAACACGTTGAGTGTTTTTCACATAGCTTGCATATAAACAAAGTTTTAGCTTGCCAGAATTTTAAATCTGATTTTAATTTTTTGATTTCCAGTGTCAAATATAAATTTAGGATTTTCCCAGATATCATCTATATACAGGATAATTAAGTTTTTTAAAAAAATAATAATTTGTTCTGAATGTAGACCAAAGGCCTGAAAAGGCAAAAGCACATGTTCTGTCTCTGCTACACCTTCACCTGTACAACTTTTTAATCCAAAGGCAAGCAGCAAAAGAAGAGGATGAAGATATTTTCAAAAAACGTGGAACCAACCCTCCCAAGTGATAGCGACCACTACAGCCATCTACTGAGGGGATTGTGTGGTACCACAGCTTCTGAATTTTAACTCATGATTTTCAGGGCTTGCAGGGGGTGGAACTGCTTCAGACCCAGTAAAGATCAGCGTTTAGGCAGACCAAATAAAGCCAAGTAATCAGCTTAAGTAAAACATTTGTTTCTAGCTAACAAGCTCAGTGTGACAAATTACTTTCTCTAAATTGGCTGACAATTCTTCCACTTAAATATTACCTGTCTTTGACTTTCCTTTGAAATTTCCCACAAACGCAGAGGTACTTGCCCTGCTGTATTTTCTAGTAATCTTAAATTTTTGTGTATGGCCAAAGCTTGTGTATCAGCTGCCCTAAAAAGTTTGGGGAAAAAAGAAAGAAAAACATCAGCTGTGCTTTAGGTGAAGTTTGGACTCACTACAAAGAATTACATTGACTGAATTATGTGCATTGTATTGCAAGCTAAGTACCAGCACTGTCAGCAAACTTCATCTCAGTCCACTTTAAATAATAAGCACACAGCACTCCCCCCACTTCTTAATTTTTGTCTTCAAGACTGAAGTGATTTGAAGTCACTTGCCAGAGTTCTTGAAAATAAGGGTGCTGTAATGCTTGATGGGCAGCAATTCTCTCATCAGGATCATATTTTATCATTGCATACAGGAGAGAGAAGCCTTTGGAAGACAAATTGTGCACAAGAGGAGGTATTCCTTTTCCTTTTTTAAAGGGGAAATCAAAACTCGTGTTTGTTGACCTGTGTTAAGCAAGTTGAGAACAAAAGGTTATTCATGCATGTTCAGAGAGAATTACAATTTACTGAAAAAAAAAAAAAAATCATTCTCATCTGATGTAGGTCGTCATTTATTAGGGACAAGTAAGTAATTCTTGGGGGGGGAGGGGCGGAAATGTTTTCTTTCCTAACAAGTTCTTTCACTGGCCTTAAAGATATTATGGAAATAAAAGGCCAAAGAACATCGATATAGGCCCGGATTTCTTCTGCTCTGCCTACAAGGATCATGAATGCGTGACTGTCTCTGGGCAGGGACAGAAGACACGGCTCTTTGGTCAGCAGCTGTCTGTCACAACACTGTTAGATTTTTGTGGTGGTTCCCCGAGCAGAAATTGCACACAGTTGTACAGTTACATCATGGATATTTAAACAGTGAGATTAATAACTATGGGAGTGCATACTTACTGCTTGAACTTGTTGAGAGTTTTGTTAGCCGGAGTGCCTACAACATCATGGATTTTTGAAATTTGGTCCAGCTCATTAGATCCAGGAAAGAGAGGTTGAAAACTGCAAAGTAAGAGATGGTATCAGCACTAGAGAAGACACAATTAAACTAGTTTAAGTGGTATAGCTGCCACTTCAGTTAAAAAATTTTCACTTTACAAGGAAGATACATTTTAGAATTATTAATTTGTGGACAAATGTACAATAATGTACCAACAAACAACTGAAGGATAACATAGGAGCAGCAGATTCATACAACTGCATGTTTGAATGGGAAGAGTAGCTTGGGTTATTAAACAGAACCCTGTAGTTGCCCTCTCCTCACAGGCTTGGGGCAAAATACGTAAAGAGAACATCCTTCCTGGTGAAAGGCAATGGATATGGAATTGTACTTTTTTCTAGTGAAGTGGCAGATCCCAGAACACAATGTGTTCTCCCCATTTTAAGACAGCAGAGTCAAGCAGTCCCTCTTGCTGTGTACGCACATATAAATACATAGTTACAAGAAACATTCCCTTCCTAACACACAGGTTCTTTGCAAGCAGCGATACTGGGAAGATGGTAATTTGAACTGCATTCTTGACCTCGATCCTCAGTTAATATAAAACTCGCATAGAGTCCTTGAACACATTGTTATCAATAGAGCAATCTGACTTAACAAGTTAGGTCCGCTAACATTTGTTTCTTGCAATTCTTCTAATTTGAGAAACACTTCAGTAGCACCACGTGATTCTTGAAAGCAATACATTCAGCCCTCTTGGTAGAAGAAGGAAACGTCTTTTAAGTGTTTGCAAATTCAATCAAACAGCTGGCTGCACGCTTCTCTCAATGTCTTTATAAAGCTTTGAGGAGAGGAAGGAGAGAAAAGAGATCTGATTCATGTTGTGCAGCTGTATCAAGACAAGCAGTTGGGAGTAGCTTTTGTGTGAACTACATAAACGTGCTGCCTCTAAATGTAAACCTGTAACTTAGGGAAGAACAACTGTGCAATCCACAAAAAAAAAATATGTAATCCAGGAACCGTGATTTATAAGGAACAGAAAGAGAGCAAGATTTGAAAAATAAGCATGGCTGAGTAAAAAACTAAAAATCCTTACACAATGTGGTGTAAAGCATAAAGGCTTACACAAATGTACAACGGCAAAAACTGCAACATGTGCTAAAAAAAACCCCCAACCTGCCCATAACCTCCTTTAGCTTGGCAAGGCTGTATCTTTTTTAATTTGGTGATTTCCAATAAACATCCCTCATTTCTCTCTGAACACATCTATCCGGTCTCTGAAAATGTGCAGTGGTTGCGAAGAATGAAATTTGTTACATTAAGCTAAAATTATGAGGAAATATCAGTAAGGTTTTTTGCCCTAAGAAAACTTAAGCGTGCAGCGTGTAATTTTCTTGCCAAACTTCAAAGCCCATCCAATTCAAATAGAAATGGAAAAACATAGCATTTTTAAAGCTTTTGGTCCCAATTTACTTTGCAAAAGAACTGCCATGCTTGGGATTTTTTCTGTTAACAGTTTTCTGACCGAAGTAGAACTGTTTCTACAAGTTAGCAGGCAAAGCATAAGGGTTGTCATTTAATGTGATGGCAATGGCAGCAGCTGCACTTGCCATGTGGAGGAGGAGGAGGAAAGAAGCGAAGCAAATGTTATCACTCCTGGTTGCATATCAGAGACAGCAGTGTGGGAGGAGAATAAAGAAGAACTGCTGCTGTTGCTAGGGCACAAAGATATTGGAGAAATACTCATGGTGGTTATTTTTTCCTTTTTTCTTGAAGACCGGTGACAAATTTTTGAGTTATAGTTTCATCATCATCGAAAAGCTTAAAGGATTTTAATCCAGGTTTTCCTGAACTCTTCCTTCATCAGAATCTGACTTAAAAATATTCCAGGACTTAAGGTCCTGGTACAAGGGTCTTAAACACACTATAGTATAAATTAAAGTAGTAAATCAGAGTGTCTTCTCTAATCTCCCCTGTTTTTGAAGAATAGTAAGTCAAAAAAGAGGGAAAAAATTTAGCATCAAGTGCATTAACAAGATTGAGGATAGTTAGCAATGCCCACGATGGGAAATGAGCCATACTCTATTCAGAGATAAAGCAGAGAAAACACATTTTCACCAAACTCAGACATGAAGCCAATAGGAAAAAAAACCCAAAAGCAAAACAACAAACAAAACAACCAACTGTTCAAAAGCATTACTTTACTTGTAAATAATATTTCTTGGTACTATGTCCCCTTGAACATCCCACTGCTTTATTACTAACCTGCCATAGGGTGAGGAGAGTACCAGACAAGACAGGATTACTGCCTCACGAACCCTGCAGACTAATCACGGAAGAAGCTTCCACAAAACCAGGGAAACAATGATCATACTACCCATGCCACGTGCTCCTTATCCGAGTTATTTACCTTTGATTTTCTTGATTAATAATAAGCAAGACCCTCCACTGAACACTGTACCTTGTGATTTCATAGAAAACACAGCCAGCACTCCACATATCAATTTTGTAACTATAGTAGCCATTTGTAAGTAAGCATTCAGGTGCTCGGTACCAGCGCGTAGAGATATATTCTGTATGTGGCTGCTTAGAATAGATACTCCTACAAGATCCAAAATCTCCTAACTTCAGGGTATTCTGCTGCAAAAGTAAATAAAGGATTTTGACAAATTAGAAACACTGAAATATTCAAGCAAAGATTTTCCTTAAACGCGTGAAGTAGTCATCATAAAAGAAAGCACTGATTACTTTAAGAATAAACTTTTAGAAAACCCAGGGATAGTAGCATAGCAGTAAAACTGCATTTAAATAGCAAGTAGCTGTAGGCTTGAAGGTATCTGTGTCCCATAATATGTGCAAATACCATTCTGTACATCATTAAAAGAAAGTGCTAAGAGTTAATTGAATAGCATATGGGCTATTACTGAAGGGAAGACTGCTAAATAGGACATCTGGATTAAGTTATTTTCTTAGAGTTCTTGTGTTCAGCAGCAATATAATAGGTGGCTTTGGCTTCTCTTTGTAATGGCTTCTCCTATACACTTCTAAGCCTTAATAGAAAAATTTATCATCTCCAGAAAATAAAATTTCATAAACTGAATTTTGAAATCCTTGCTTTTCAGACATTAGCAAAACAACATTCTGCAACTGTCAGGAGAACAGATTTCAATGAAGAAATCTTCTGAAAGCCAATGCCTTCTGCACTTTTTTGTATGATAACTTCCGCTAAACGTAGGAATTGAATGTAGAACGAAAGGGCTGCAGAACTCAACCTTATGACTTGTTTCTATGTACACACAGAAAGGACAGTATAAATTAATAGAGGATAAAGAACAGGTTTTTAGATTGGAACACAAGCAGGCTGTAATGCATCTGACTCATTTCACGTTTTAGCCAATAACAAACTTGTTTCTTCATTCCTCTAGATCAGGAATACGGTATTAGAAGTAACTGTCTATATATTTTTAAAGACTGTACTTTTATTTGTGCAGAAGCATTACCTTTTCAGAGTAAAGATAAAAAATACTGATATCTATCACTTTCAGTGAAATATTCTCACATAAAATTAATTACCTTTATTAATATATTTTCTGGTTTCACATCTCTGTGAAATATCCCATTTCTGTACCAACAGAAACACACCAGAGAGAAGAGTTCAGTAAAAACATAAACATTATCAGTGCTTCCAGTTATTTGTAAAAAAATACTTAAAGAAACTAATACTTTCTTCAAACTTATCAATAGCACAGGAAAAAAAAATGAATTTTGGCAGCATGGTGAGACAAGAGCTATGGGTATGGGAATGGGAAAGTCCAGGAAGGGAAGGCCAGGCTTTCCGGGTTTGCTCTCACCAGGGTTACCAAAGCACTGCAGGGCCACCGCAGCAGGTACGAGAGCCCCTTTGGGGGCTTGCTGCCTTCCAGGGCTCTGCTACAGGCAAAGATGCATCTGGGTAATGGCCTTTTTTCTCCCTGCAGCAGACTGCTGCCCCACACAATGGTATGTCTCTGCTTAGAGGTGACCCTGAAATAAATGTACAATAAGTTTACTGTAAAGCTGTTGCTGAACCAGGTCTCTTACCTATGTATGTAATCAAGAGATTTGCATAACTGGTACATGTAGTTCTTAATTTTTTTTTCAGGCAATGGCTTTCTCCTTCCTGGAATTAAATTTCAAGTTGTACAAGTCCTTTTTAGCAAACAACAGAATACAAAAAAATTACTCTTCAGCTTCCAATAGTGCACTGATACTACCTTTTCCAGTTATGCTATTTCTGTCATTTATAGCTAGCTTTGTAATCCATTTTCCACTCACTTCAGACATAATTTAGATTTCAGTATGCACCAGAATAGCTCAGCTAACAACTGTCATTTCAATAGTCTGTAATCTGCCTTCACTTTTATTGCATGTTTTTCTTGCAGTATCTTGTTTCCCCAAGTTCTAACGGAACTGCAATATTTCACTTCTAAGCATCTAATTTCCCCTCTAAACAAAGTAACCGTCCTTAAAGTTCAGGACTCCCATCAATCACCTCAAATTACTGCAATGCTTAAACGACTGTGATTCACAGCTGACTTGCAGATTAAAGGTTAAGCTATGTAGTCTAGCTTGCTATTGCCATTGCGCAATAATGACAGCTATAACATTTATCTATTTTTCAGAGCCATTCAGTAACTACTCAGCTTTTTTCTTTTATAGGCTCCAGAGGCCTTTTAATCTTGCTGTAATGCCTTTATGTAACGCTGCGATGTCATCAACAGAGGCAGAAATGATCACATTTTTGAAAAACAAAGCAGGTACTGATCTGCCTGATGACAGTAGTATGAGTAATTGGCTGGGGAGAAGGAGGGAGATTATCAGGACACTAACTCATTGAGGCTGCAAGTCCCAGCAGCTAAGCAGGACTTGTGTTCCTAACTGATTACAGTACTCCCCCCATCAGCCGCATAATCCACTGAGCAGGATTAGATAACAAAGCACTCAAAACGGAGTGCCATTTATATTGGGAACCGTAGTATCATTACCCCAGTAAGGATAGATGTTGTTTTCAACATGAGGATTTTTGTCATTTGTAGTAGAAAAGATTTTATAAAATGCAGCTATTCAAACCAACTGAGATTATTATTAGTATTGAAAAAATCAGGCCTTCATAAAAAGAAGTCATGCTCAACTGTTTTTTCATTACAGGTCACTAGAACAGATGTGCTTCTGCTTCCAAATTTACTGTTAGAGAAACCTTAGTTGGAAGTAATGATGAAGCAAATCATACAGCAGCGGCGCTTGAGGCTACAATTATTTTCACTTGAGACATCTTCCCCACCTCTCTCTGAGCCATAGTTTTTTCATCGTTTTAAATGACCAAACTGTTCTTGGTTAAACAAAAGGCAAGACTGTTTTTCATTATTAAATTACTTGTGCACAACTATAAATCAATAGCAAGAGTAGTATGACTTTGTGTAAAGACAAATAGCCTTGTCTTGATTGAAGTAACATGAATCTGTCACTTTATTAAGGAAAAAACCAAAAGGATCAACCTTCCACATTAGTAGCATTACAGTGAACCTGTTCTCCTAATTACAGAAGTGTCTCCATACCTTGTTAAAATAGAAATCCATTTTCAGTCAACTCCTGCTTCAAGTTTTTCTTCATTACAAAATTTCATACAAACCGTACCTGCCTCTACATTTTTCTAACGTACAGCTTTTTAAGTTGTTCTGTACCTATATTAAACTTAATCTTGCAAGATTCAGAGTAGTCAGAAAATGACAAGCATTCACATTACTATACACTGTAGAAATTTATAAAAGACTACAAATCATGTGAAATGTAACTACTTTTGTACACTCTGAAAGCTGTTTTGTGACAGAGCATCGCTAATGAACACAATTTAATTGTTCTACAAATTAGTAACACACTCCTTCAAGTCACAATGCTGCTAATTCAAAGGAAGCTCCTTCTACTTGCCATTGTTATGTAGATATCCTCAGTCAATAAATGTTCTGGCTCAGAACTAAGATTAATTTTCCAATTTCATAATGGACTTGGAATTTTTGCCATAGTTATTGTTTGAAATTACTGCCACATGTTACATTTCTTGCTTTTGCAATAAGCCACAAGTAGAGTTGTTTGGGGGAGAAAACAAATAATAAACTATTTCTACCACATAGGAAATTGTGGTGTTGACACGTCTACTTTGAAACTCCCAAAATAATTTCTGAAAAATGCAAAACACTTGACACAAATGAAATACTTAAATACTTCAAAATATCAACATACTTTAAAAAAATTCTATTTATGATAATCTCTATAGGAATCTGTTAATTTTCCCATTTTATTCTGTGATTTGACAAGCTCCACCCAACGTGCCACCACCTTGTACAAGGTGAAAAAAAGACATTGTATCATGGGAAACACAGTCCAGACACATAATCCAGACCATAAAGAACCAGCAATTTATAGAAATTCAGGTAGACCCAGCTTAATGTTTAGATAACCCTTAACTGCAGCATTTCAGATTACAACTGAACACAGATTTAATTCTTTACTGATTCACCATGCCATTAAAAAGGAGTTTTTTAAAACTAAGTGGCAGGAAAACAATCATCTTATGGAAAACTGAATTTGATAAAAACTGTATTTTAAAATAAAAAAAAGCCATAGTCAAACATACTGCCACTATTAAACTAATTTCCATCCATATACAATGCTTCACATAGCAGGCTTTTTCACATTAAAAGAATGAGAGAAATACTGAGAAATGTAACCAAATGAAAGCAAATACTCTGAGGTAAAAAAAAGGCAGTTAAAGAACAAACCTAAACATTCTGATTTTTCATAACTGAAGTACAGTATCTTTCCTGGAAGGAGAGGACCCAGAATTGTTTTTAATGCACTGGACTAACTTAATGTCCAATGAGGACTCCTTCCTATATGTTATTACTCTGCCTTTACAACTTAACAATTTTCTCCTGGAAAAATAAAATGTCTTATTAAAACCAGCAAATATTCATGTCTGCTTCAGTGATCAACAACCAACTGTATTTTAACCTGAAGTTCTTATCTAGGTCAGGAACAGGGTTACTCCTTTTGTTAGAGATCTGAATACTCAGAGTCGCTAACGTAATGTTTGGGAGCAAGTCTTTTATCTGTTCTATTACACAGAATGACAGTTGCATGCTCAGTTATTTAAATGAATCTCCCAACTGTTAAGACATTACAATTTTTTAATTATTCAGAAAAGAACCCTCTTTTAATATTGAATTACAAGTAAGTGCCCCGTCACTTACTGTATCCGACTCCTTTGATGTCTATACAAGATCTGTTTTTAAAACAGCTTTTGTTTTAAACTTTTTTGTAGGAACTCTTCCTTAAGCTTTATGGTCTCCCATCTGCTTTGACAAACAGCTCCAGAGTTTTTTAATATAGGACGTTTCGGGGAACAATGTTATTTTATAGAGAAAACTTGGTAAAAGGCATTTTTACTAGATATAAAAACTGAAAATCATTATTTATTGATTCAGTAGATTTTGAAACAAATGGTAATAATTTTCTTGTTATATCATTACAGTCCTGACCTAACAAAGAACCTATTTAAGTTGTGGGTTTTGTTACATAAAGCAATTATTTTGTGTTTGGCAGTCAAGGTTGTTCCCCTGTTTTCATGTAAAGTTTGACTGTAGAAATAGATGGCCATTGACCTCACCCATTAGAAACCTTCTGCATGCATCCATGCCTTAAACAAGTGGGTATATTGCACGGGAAAGAAATAGAGTAAAGCAGTACAGCACAAAATTTCCCTATGAATTTTATAATACGTAATGGTGAACAACCAAGTGAAAAATAATCAATTCCACTTTGTGATCTACACAAGAAGGGGTTGTGTGTTTCCTAAGCATATGCTACATACCTTTTATCAGCTCATAAATATTCATGTCCATAAGTTCACATATCAGTGAAAGGGAGCCAGCTTTTTTATCACTGAAGAAACAAATAAGGATAATTTAAGCCAGAAATGTTGATTGGTACACAGCATAGAAAAAAGTACTTAGTTTAACTCGTATTAAAATGGATGTTTTCATTTTTAACTGATACTTTCTCATAGCAGTTTTTCAACTTAGGGTCTGAGGTATCATAGTTTTAATTTATACTATCCAAAGTGCCTGTTGCAAAAGTTAACTGATTTACTCCATGAAGTTATTTGAAGGCATGTTTTCTGGGCATATCACATTGTTCAGTATCAAAAAAATTTCCAGTAAATTAACTGACACAATCTTACAATAAAAGATAGGAAAGCCATTACACCCTATATGAAAATACTTTATAGTTAGGTCACCAGTAGTGTCCTATTGCATGGAAATGAGTATCTGACTGGAATCTGTTTTGCTGACAACAGCAGTTTTAAGTATTATCACAATATGATAATATATCTGACACTTTATTTTCCATTTCACTGCCCTGCAGAGGCAGAAATCTTTAGGTCTTCAGTTTTTCTCATAAGATAATTGCATTAAAGTACATCCCCTCTGCAATGTTCCGTTAACCCAGACAGCAAAAGGTTGAGGGTACAATCTGCAATTCAGTTTGCAGACAGACTGTGAAAGAGCTAGGCGAGCTGGCTGGCCATCTGGATTACACTTCGTTAACAACACGGCAGCTGAAGCTGAGAATTCCAGAAAGCTAAGCTGCTGACATGATTACTGGCTTTCCATATATATGTAGAAAACGGGCCTGTCAACAACAGTATAGTACCAGAGCCCTGAGCAGAGGAATAAGATGGTCTGAAGAGCAAGAAAAAAAATATTTTAGAGCAGTCAACAAGTTTTGTGTCAAGTATTTGAATAATGAAGTCTAAGTCTGCCGTTGCACAGTGATGAAGTCTAACGCACAGTAGTGGAGTAAATGCTGTCAGAAAACCTGATCTCTTTGTGAGACAGGACATGTCCCCAGAAGACACTTAAGTGCCTAATGAGGCTAAGGAACCCAACTTCATCACTGACTGATCTCTTTCCAAATTCATAGCTCAGCTGCTGCCTAATTCAGAGGTCTAAAATTCTATTATTTGCAAAGGGGTGTCTGTAAAGTTGCCTACAAAATGATACTGCCAAGATCCTTGACGTACCAGAGCCTATTCCAGCAGATAAGCTCTGAGTGCACCTTACCAAAATACTGTCTCCAGCAGACATGATGTGCAGTTAAAGCACTTGCTGGATATGGGACATGGGTTGAAATCACCAGCAAGTATTACATATTATGATACAAAGTTTAGCTATGCTTAAAATATATCTGGTCTGTAATTTTAATACTGACATTGAAATATTTTTGGTCTGCTGCAAAAGAACCAGAGAAAGTGAGAGCTACATCAGATTTTCTTAACAAAAAAGGCATGAAGACTTCAGAATTTGGCAATTTGTTGTTTTTTTCTTTCTTTTGGATTAAAACTGGTAAAATAGGCACTGGTTAAGTGCCTACAGGTTACCTCTAGACCCCAAAGTTACTGAATATCGTTCAAATAAAGGAATAAGGAAGAAAGAAATGAATGCACCATACTTACAAAACAACTTCATGTAACATAAGGATATTAGGATGCGGACTCAGCCTCCTTAGTGCTTTTATTTCTCTCAGATTATTCACTTGTTCCATACTAAAGTTGAATTAAAAAGAAAAGAGGAAGACTGACTTGCAATCAGAGGCTGGATTGTAATTGTCTTTCTGCCTTGCCATGAGACTGTCAGGATCTACTCCACTTTAGTCCGTAATTGAGCTTTCAAATGCAGGACCTGATGAAATGTTTGCCTGCTTTGTTTCTTTATAGAGCAAATCAGTAATCAGGAGAATGGCTTTATTCCTTCTTGCAGTCTGGAGTAGCTGGACTTGCCCAAACAAGATAAGTAGTAATATATTGTGCTCCATACATGAGTTACCAAGCCAAGGAGCTATCTGGGGGAAATTTCGTGTTGCATAACAGTATGTATGACACTCTTTATTCTGCACTGGTGTAGCATACATTCCAACTACTGTTCAGCACGATGCTGAAAGTGACAATCTAGCCTTGCCAAATTTAACATTTAAAATTAAACGTTGATGGTAACCTCTTACATAAAAAATAGACACTATTCAACTATTGTTTAATTATTATGTTGCCTTCCTAGACGTTAATAAACAATAAAACTACAGGCTACAGAAACTCTGGGGAGGAAGCAGGAAACAAATTGCTCTGCACACTATTTAATGGATCAGAACAGGACACACACGCCTTTTCACAGTCTGACTTAAAGGTAAACACCAAAACAGTATTTTCCAATTTGAAACTAGGAGAAATACTGTGTACAGGCAGGTTCTGTTTAAAACACTGTTATCTGTGGCTAAAACAGTTCGTTTAATCAAGAGAATTTGTCAGTCAATTCATCAAAGGGTTAAAAGCCTAAAGGTGTTTGAAACATGCTACATGAAAAAAAGACTTTGTTATGCCCTACCACTGAACTGTATACCATCTGCTGTTAATGTAGCTAAGCAGTTAGTTTAAATGCTTTTCTGATCATATTTTGGGTAATTTGGTCAGTTGTAGGTAACGTATAAATGGACCAACATTTCTCTGACAACTCAATAAAGAATCAGAAGCCACATTACTTGAAGATATTTGAGTTTGTTTTTTTTTTTAAACTTACAGTAATTTCTTCAGAGCTTCACTTTTCCTTAGTCTTTGAAGCTCAGAGTTACATTGTGAAATCTCACCTAAGAGCGAAATGTCCCATTTTACTTTGCATGTACAAATGTGTCACTCCCACTGATTTCACTAGGAAATTAATATATTTAACTGAGAATGCAAAGTCAGTGACCCAAAGGGCATTGTTAGGCACTTATATATTTGGAGGAGAATTTCAAGTCTATGTCTACTTCCACACAGCCCTCTCTATTTTCCTAACCGCTAAAAAGCGCCTATTTTGTGACCAGATAACGTCTTGCTGATGGATATAACTAAATATAAATGCAAATATGAAATGGAACTAATCCTATACATGGACTAAGAATACAATCACTGGTTTTAACTTGCATTAAAATGGTATTTAAAGTAAGACTGAAAAAAAGTATTATGTAGGGGGAGGACTGACACATTTCCTCCTACTACTATTATTTACAGCAAAAAGAAAAACAGCACAAGTATATTCAGTGCATTTGGAAAAGCAGAAATCAACTATTTAGTCCTCATTCTTCTTGTTTCATCCTCCACCCAGTGGCCAGGCAGCACTTCATATAGTGGATGACATCAGTTAGAGTACTCAAGGAAATAGCCCCAGTGCCAAATGGGAAGGCCCTGCATAATCAGCAGTGGAGTTCCCTTTCTGTTCTACATGCAAACCTTTTTAATGCATTTGTATTCAAAAAACTTCACTTAGTCTTAATTTCATATTTCCCCAGCGAATTTAAATACTATGCAGTACTACAATTAATTATGCATACCTTTCAAAACGTTGCTTCATGCGTTTACATGCATAGTACTTTCCATCCCTAAGACTCAGTGTCTTCAGAACATCAGAAAATGTTCCCTCTCCTATCTTGCCAACTGGTTTATATTCTAAAAACAAAAATACACTGTTTCAGTATGTTTAAAATAGAAAATGTTATGAAGACTGCATATTAATCCATACTTGATTTGTTAAATTCTAATGGAAAATTTTTAAAGACAAGGGTTTTTTTCTTGAGAGAAAATATGAATAACAACAAATGAAGTTTTGCTGTCCATATTACAGAAATCTATATTCCTGAAAGTAAAATACAGTAATTCAATCTTAGACAATAAACTACTACCTCCTTGCTCAGAGACGTGGTGCCTCTGCACACAGCACTTCATACCTTTTTTTTTCTGCTGCAGCACATTAGCAACTTATACCTGAACTTATTCTTTGCTTCTTTCACCAAAAAAAATCCCATTTATTTACATTGTACTTGAAACAAAATTATCTTGAAAAGCAAGTGTATCTTGTCATTGTTCCAACACGGTTTTTTTGGTTGTTTTGGTGTGTTTTTTTTTGTTTTGGGAAGGGTTTTCTTGTTTGGTTTTGTCTTTTTTTTTTTTTTTTTTTAAAGCAAAGCAGTTGCTGATTTTAAAGCTTTATTCCCATATTAAATTCAGATACAAGTTTTGCACTAGGCCAAAAATAATGCTTGGTTTTAATAATGAAGCGCACCAAAAAAAAAAAAGATGTGAAAAATCAGTCAATTCTAGTTCTGCAGAATTTTAAGAGATGAAGCAGATAAATAAAGCTTTCTTCATAACCCATGTTATATTAATTTCTGAGTCTTTTCCTAATTTCCTTCAGAACTGACATTTCTTTTCTCTCCTCCTTTATTCTCCTTCAGCTTTATGATTAACTGTTCCTTACCAATCCCACCGCCTGTTTCCCTTCACCCACTTTGTCCTCCTGTTTCCCTTTATTTTTAGCACCTACAGATTCTATCCTTGATAATTCTTGCAGTAAATTCATCTTAGCAAAAGCCTATGCTGGTTAGCTTTATGCTCCTGTTGCTTTTGACACAGTCTTATTATTTAAGACAGATCCCAACCCAGTCATTTTGAGGGAGGCAGAGCAGGAAATCTCTTTTATCATATTCAACCCTTTATGGGAGTCAGAATAACCGTAGGAGTCTTAAGCTATGTCGATAGCAGTAAACTCAATGAAGTGTAGTTGCCTGCATTAGTTACTGTGACAACAGTCCCTGGCATGGATTTGGCTTGTGACAACCACCACTCTCCTTAGGCACCTTCCCAGCCTGATGTGAGGACGCCTTCCAAGGTCATTCCTCAAGCAGTTTCTGTCCTACTGCCTTGTTTTGGAAGATAAGAAAATTTACTAGCATAGATGTGGGCCATTTCATGCCAGTTGCTCTTTGCGTCCAAGAAGATTTCCAGAGATGTTTAATTTACAAGTATAAATACAGCCTCACAGTGGAGAAAGCCTGCCAAGAAATTTTGTGGAGGGAAAAGTTAGTTAGGCAGGGACATTCTGACGCTGTCTTCCAACTAGCAGTCAATTTGTGTTGTCTTCATCTCTTTTCTCCTCCCCAACTTTCACACTTACTCCTGTTTAAAAAAAAAAAAAAAAAAAACAAAAAAACAGAGGTCTTCCCTTTCCTTGTGATCCAAACACTTATATTTTAATTAGTAGAAGCCTTCCCCTTGCAAATCCCTCTTTCTCCGATACAGTAGCCACACTTCTGTAAGAATTGTCAGTTGCTCTTCTCATTTTTATCACCTGCTGCTTAGGTTTTCTGATCATTATCATGATGGATCATAAACTAACTAGTTAGGCCATCCAAATTTGAAAAATAGGACAAAGCAGGGTAATCAAATATCTGTAATTTAAAAAAAAATTAAAATCATTAGATACCATCTAATGCACTCTATACAGAAAATTTACATATAAAACTATTTTAAAAGCAGAAACAGAATTTGAAAATCATTATGGGTAAAGGAGGCAATCTCTACCAGTGACTCCAAAACAGGGAAAAGACCATGAGACTGGTTAACTCATGTGGCTGCTATTTGATAACTGCCCAGTTAGTGCTTTAAGCAAGGGATCCCTAGCCTTTGGTGTTCAGTAAGCAACATGACTGAGCAGTAACGTGCTTTGTCAGCAGAAATCACACTTTGCACCATGTTCTTTACCCCCACCTTAAGGTCTAATTTCCTATCTAAATAGCTAAATATAAGACAGAGATTGTAAATTCAGAATATGTAAATTCCACCCTTACAGAATTCCAAAGAAAAAGTGTCAATGAATTTTTTGGTAGTAACCGCTACTTTCCAAACAGTCAGATACACACTGGTTATATGTTCATATAATGTCAGAGCCAGCCCCTGTGGCAAAAAATACCCAAGGCAGATACAAAAGAAATTAGCTATTTGTTGACCTATCTTTGATTCTAATAAATGGCAATCCCATGTTTTTCTTTTCTTAAATGCAAGTCATTGATTCTCTGGCATAAAAAAAAAATAAATCATATTATCTGAAAATAAGATCTTAATATCTATAGTATACCAGCCATAGGTGTTAATGAACCAAAGTACTGAGGCAGAGAAACACAGGGAAAGCATTATTGTACAAATGTACTGAAAATATTTTTAGATGGTTAAAGAAGTCAGGTAGTATATGTTTATATAATTTGGTTTTGTTTAAATTTTCTACTACACATGTATTTTGCTCCTACAAGAGAAGCCCAGATGACAGTGGAGGGCTCAAAATGGTGTGACAACAACAGTGGACAAAGGAAAACCAATGGATGCCATCTATCTGGACTTCTGCAAAGCCTTTGACACGGTCCCCCACAACATCCTTCTCTCTAAATTGGAGAGCTATGGATTTGATGGGTGGACTGTTCGGTGGATAAGGAACTGGCTGGATGGTTGCGTCCAGAGGGTAGTGGTCAGTGGCTCGATGTCCGGATGGAGACCGGTGACGAGTGGTGTCCCTCAGGGGTCC
>NW_009259419.1:1843075-1845169 GCF_000687185.1 Egretta garzetta
TTTAAACTAAACTGGGGTAGGTTTAGACTGGATATAAGGAAGAAATTCTTTACAGTGAGGGTAGTGAAACACTGGAACAGGTTGCCCAGAGAGGTAGTGGAGGCCCCATCCCTGGAAGCATTCAAGGCCAGGTTGGACGGGGCTCTGAGCAACCTGATCTGGTTAGCGGTGTCCCTGCTCCTGCAGGGGGATTGGGCTAGATGACCTCTAGGGGTCCCTTCCAACCCAAAACATTCTATGCTCTATTCTAAAATAATTTGAAAATTTTTAAATTTCAAACTGAAGAGTTCTAATAGTGTAAGAAGAGTTAATTCTTTACACACTTTAAAACATTCTCACAGCACTAAAGATATTTGCATGTAAGGTTTGTTATTTTCATTTTTTACAATAGAGCGCATTATATATGCAAAACAAAACCCCCACATGTAACACACAACTAAGGCTTTAACCTGGAACTTAAGAGAGAGCCATCCAGTGACAAGAATGACAGCAAAGACCTCAATAATTTCAGTTGACTGAATAAAGTGCAGAATCAGGAATGAAAATTGCATTATTTGAAATGTCTCTTTGATGCATAAAATTAGCGTGTAAACTCTCAACAAAACAGGTCACTGAAGATGAGAGAGCTTTTCTTCTAGGGAGAAAATGAGAATGATCATGTGACAAGTTAATTATCGTTTAATGAGAAGCTGAAAGGAACTCTGACATTGTAAGAATAATAACGTAAAAGTTTATACAGAATAAGAAGAAATAAAATTTAGACTTCAAATGTACTAACAATCTAATCCAAATTTGTAATTTGCCAAGATTTCCGGAGATTCTTAAAAATCCACTTCAGTACCAAATAATTGATCCTTACAAAGTGACCAGGTGGCAAAAAGCCCCCCCCACCAAAAGAAGGGACTGCAAACAGGCACTGAAAGAGAACAGGGAGGTCAAAGCATGTCAGTTTTAAGCTATGAAACTTACTACAACTACAAAACAAAACTAATTACCAACTAGTTTACCTGAATTTGTGGTACTAAAAGAATGACAGAAATGTTAAAAATTTTATCAGCGTTTTAAGACTGAAAGCTTTGAGGATGAAGTTAAATAAACAGTGTTCTAATTACACTTGCATACAACATTAAAGAATGAGGAAGACCTAATCACCGGTCAGCAGTTCTTTCATGGCCTCTGTAACAAGCTAGGTATTACCTAACCTCTTCCTTCCCTCCCCTCTCTTTCAGTACACACAGATGTTCTGGCTTTGGATAGTTAGCAGAAAGGCAGATAAAGGTTAGAAAGAATAAGTTGGAGCAATCTAAACTAGTCTAACACCAAAAAAGTGGCCATGAAAATGGCAGAGTGGTAATCATTCAACAGAAGGACAGTTTAATGTGCAAGAGGCTACAGGACCCAGGAAATTAAAAACAACATAAATTAAAATTATGGACAAGTGATGGAATTCAAAGACTACACACATTTTACTGTAACTAGACAGCACAGAAAATCAATCATCATTTTGAATCAAAGAATCCAATGCAAAATGACAGAAAAGACAGCACTGCAATAGCCAAAAGAAGATACTGTACAAACCTAAATCTGATATTTTGGTGCGAAGATGCTGAGATGCCGAGGAAGAAAAAGCCATGGCATTTAAATATGACATTGATGCATGTGAGAAGAGAGAAATAACCAAAAAGATGAAGAAAGCGACAAGAAGTTCAGCTTCAGCCACAGTCCCGAGGCCATGGCACACCATTAGTACTGCATTCAGAAACATGCCGAGCGCGTGGGATGTGGCATGGGAAGGTCTGAAGGAGAGGCTTGCAGAACCAAGAATGAGAAAACTTAGCAATTTATGAGAAAGTAATTAGAGACACCAGAAGGCAGACAGGCTACTGCTTCACAGGAGCGGGAGAAAGATTTATTAGCACCCTGTGGGAGAGGAGGGCTGGCATGCAGTGAGACACCGGCGCCTACGCGTGCGGTCCCGGTCGGGAGACCTCGGAGCTGGCACCGGGCCCCAGCCACGGCGGCTTCCAGGGGCTACAAAAGCACCCGCGACCACCTCAGCCCGGGCGCTCCCCGCGCGGCCCGGGACGCCGGCCC
>NW_009259419.1:1846372-1846943 GCF_000687185.1 Egretta garzetta
GGCTGGCCCGGGAGCCAGCGGAGGGACGAGGATCTGGGCGGCCGCTCCCCGCTCCGCCTTAACCGTGTTCTCCGAGCCGAGCCTCCAAAAAGCTGCGCTTCGGAGAGGTGTTCCCACCCCTGCTTCGTGACGTTTGCCTTTTGCTAAACGGACATCACGGCAAAAGTTGTCTCTGAAATGCTGCGTATGCAGTAAAAAGCACGGCACTAGGAAAAGGCCAGTCACCTGGCCATGCAAACCAAGATCCTAACAGTGCATTAAACAGCCAGAAGAGTAAACGCTTTAAAATAAATGCCCCAAATGAATACTTTGTTTTATTAAATGAAACCGGAATCATATCCTAGAAAACCCGGGGAAGCGTTAGCCTACTGACCGAGAGGTGAGGTCACCCCACGAACGTGTCCTGCGGGGCTTGTTCCCTCCCGGGCGCGGCATCTTTACAGGCAAGGCCGGGGGCCTCCTGGTTGACCGGGTCAGTGGAGCGTCTCTTCCCGCCGTGGGGACACGGCTCCGGCGTTCCCGGGGGGGCGAGGGAGTCCCTCGCTCCGCTTGCCGCCGCCCCGGGCCCCCC
>NW_009259419.1:1848254-1865772 GCF_000687185.1 Egretta garzetta
AGGGCAAATCCATGGCGGCCGCCCGGCTCCTCCCGCAGAAGGTAACCGAGGCGGGGGCTGGGGAGGGGGGGGGCCTGCGGTCCCTTCGGTGAGGAAAGCGCAGGTCGCCCTGCAGCAGGGCAAATCCATGGCGGCCGCCCGGCTCCTCCCGCAGAAGGTAACCGAGGCGGGGGCTGGGGAGGGAGGGAGCCTGCGGTCCATTCGGTGATGAAATCCACTGCTGAGGGCAGGTCTCGGAGGGCTTTTAATATATTTTTTTAAATTTTTTTTTTGCCTCCCTCCTCAAGTCACGCCTGCCCTTGAGTGTAGACTCCAGTCTCGCAGCTGAAAGACACAACTTTGAACGTGGTTTAGAAAAATCCACGTTTGAATGTAGTTACCAGCTGCTGTGGTCAGTATTTCAGTCTGATGACACGTGCAGCTAAGACCACTTAGAAGAGCTGTTCCATAGCGGTTAAGCGGCGATGCACAGGTAGATAATGCATGCCCCTCTTACGGAAGGTGACAGTACCTGGGCTTTCAGCACACGTTTTGGGATGCGGTCATTGTCAAATGATTGGTTCGAGCTGAGGCAGAAATTTGGATGAGGAGAGGCTATGAGGGAGATGAACAGTAAGATGTACCTCCTCTTAGTCATTATCACCAAATTTTTTTGAGCTGAGCACTTATTGTAGTATGTCCTGGATTGGGTATTTGGCCTGTGACGTTTAGCAGACTGTAGTTCTGCGTTTGGTCTGCTGAAGGTTATGAGTCTGCCTAGGTGATGGCATTGACTCTGCTATTCCAGAACAGACCTGCCAGCAGGGAAAAAAGCTGTGACATGGCCTAAGACTAAACTTTACAGGCTTTGGTTGGACAGCAGTCACATCAGTAAACGTGCAGGAGAGCCCGTAGCTTGAAGGAAGGGAATCTGTGCTTTGATGTTAGATCTGTGCTTTGATGCATTAAAATGGAAAACCAATGATGTGCATTGGTTTCTTTGTGCTTTGCTTTAAGGGCACGTGTGTATCATCTTGACAAGTATTGTCTTTATTTATAAAGACTGTATTTGTGTAATCTCAACTCTTCCTTTTTTCCACAAAAGCAGCTGGAAGCCATTTGTGTCCAAGTTCAGCCAGGACAGATGAAGGAAACTGAAAGGCCAATGCCATCATTGGCACCAATCCAATCCAAAACTATAACGCTGAGTCAGTCGGTTGGTAGAAATTCTAGCATACCAGGACTTGGCATTATTAATCCCCAGATAATTAGGATACAGCCTGTTACAGGAAGTGAGCAGCAGCAGCAGCAGCTAGTCCTGCATAGTTCTTCTGAGTCTCCAATTCAGTTGCTTATGCAGAGACCTTTACCGCCTCATGGATCAGTGTCTGTGAACAAGATTCCCGCATCTAAGATGGTAAATGGACAGAAAGCTACATGTGCCACAGTATCCGCTACAAGGTCTCCAAATACTACCATGGTTGCAGCCAGTTCAGCAAATACTCTGGTACCATGCCTTGAAAAGAAACAAAAAGATGACAAGTTAAAAAAATCCTTGAAAGTGAAAACTCGTTCTGGACGGATTTCACGCCCCCCCAAATACAAAGCTAAAGATTATAAATTCATTAAAATGGAGGATTTGGCTGATGGTCATCAGTCTGATTCTGATGACTATTGTGAGCTGAGTATAGAAGATGATGAAGAAGGAAAGGTGAAGGGAAAGGATGCGTTATTCAGTTCTTCAAATTATAATCTGAAACCCAAAATGTTTAAATGTCAGACTTGTGAAAAATCCTATATAGGAAAAGGTGGATTAGCAAGACATTATAAACTTAACCCAGGCCATGGACAGCTGGAGTCTTCACCTCAAAAAATACCTTTAAGTAAGCCTAATGGAAGTATATTCGTGGACAATGCCTGTGGAATAAGAGAGGAAATGATGAGTCCAGCACATTTGGATTCAGTTGCTGTCACTTTAAATAATGAAAATGCACTAGCTACCGATCTGGAAGAAACTGTTGATTTGAAGGCTGGACAACAGGTAAAGTGTGTTACTGGGAAAAGCCGTCAGTTCTGTAGAAAGTAGAATGGCAGTTTAGTGGCTGCATGCTGTATGCGTTCGTCTTGAGTTCTTTGAGTTGACAACACTGTAACTATTTTTGAAAAGACTGAAGGTAGGGATTTAAATGCATGTCAGTTTGGTAGGGTGTGTCATTAGTAAAATGGAGAAGTCTTGTACTGCTCAGAAATATCCACTGATATACTAAAGTAAACAAATTTCCCATTGAAATCCTTTAAAAACCAAATTATTGTCTCTTGTAATGTTGCAGGAATAGCATTCTTGCACTGGCACATAAACCAAAATGTTCACTGACTGTTCATTTGTTACTGGTTTTCTTACATACAGTTTTCAGCCTGAAAAAAAACCTTGTCTGCGTAAATAGCATTCTTCTCTGCATTCGGATAAGAATACTGTGTTCTTCAGATGCAGACTTTAGCATGATAGACAGCAAGACATCATCTGCTCTATCAATTTCTGTTACTGAAAGAGATTTTTCTGTGATGACACTTATTTGGAATCGAACAGCGGACCGCAGCTTTTCCTAGAGCAGGTTTTGAAAGTGTGGCTTAGCCACCCCTGCAAACCAAATGCTTTGGTGAAACTTGACTCTTTGGTTTGGAAGCTACTTTAGCAGGAATTTTTTTTCTGTGATGTTTTAAGCTGGTCACTTCAAAGTAAAGTTTCTCTTTTCATATTAAAATGATTCTAACATCTTGCAGGAAGAGCTGATACAGCTGCTGTCTACGAAAAAAATAGATGTAGCAGCAGTGACACTTCTATTACTTTTATTTGTTATGTGAAGTTGTTAGAAACGTGAAAATTTACAGCTTAAGATGCCAATGAAGCAAATGAGCCTCCCCCATCCTCTACGCTCTTCTATCATCTTTGGAAAAAGAGAATTGCAGAATACTGAAGTCTGCTCTCTGTATTATTATAATAATATAGTTGTTACTTCCCTGTGCAGCACTTACTTTACACAGGATGATGGGAATTCAGAAGAATTCCAGACAGTCTCATACATAGTACTACTATACTTACTGCTAGATGCTGCTGAACCTGCTACTTTTAACTAGCTATTATGGATTCTACAAATTTGCACTTTAACTCATTGATTCGTTACAGTTTTTGGCCAGGTAAATACTTTCTAGAAAGAATAGCAGGATTATTAAAACTGGTACATTGATACAGTCAGGAAGGCAATCAAGATCCCCATGTTCAACTTAATCTTATGTCATACTTAGAACTAATTTAGTAATTTAATCCCTGGATAGAGCTGACATAAATCTGCCCTTTTTAGAGCTTTCCTAATCATTAGAATAATAGGGAGCTACTGAATGTTGGGATGAAAATGTACTGATTATGAAAAGAAGCTGGATATACCTCAGTACTACTGTAAACTCCTCTCAAAAAATACTGGGATGTTGTTAGAAATTCTAGCTTGGAAGGGAAGACAAGATGCATTCAGTAAGAAGTCACTGCTTTGATCGGTAAAAAAAAAATTGTACTAAAATCACAATGATAACTTGAAAAATAGAAAATGTACTTCGAGTTTGTCATGTGGTCTTATAACAGAAGCTACGTCTTAGCTGTGTTCTTAGGGAAAACTAAGGATTTTGAAATGTGGAAACTGGGCAATATATTGTGATTTTTAGTTACCGGGCTTGTCACTGTTGATGGCTGTAAAGAGTTTTTGTCTTTCGTATAAAGTCTTCATGCTTTGACATAGTTATAATGAAATGCAAATTTTATTTGGGGGTGTTTCACTGCTAATTAATATTTATTTCTACAACCTCTTTATTTGAAGAGGGCATATTTTACTTCAAAAATATTAAACATATTTAACTGACATAAACCAGCTCTTTAATTATATTGCCTTAATTTTTGTATGACGTTTTGTGGATAAAAAATGCTAACTTTGCAAATAATGGCATATATGTGTTGCAGAAGTAGCAGTCTTACTAATGTGTTGGATTTATTCTGCAGCTTGCTTTGCAGTTATGCTTGTATCCAGCTTTGCATTTATTTAATATGCTATTTATTGTTTGCATAGATGGAGAACTTAATTATAAGATTGTCTTCCTCAAAACACTGTTTAAAATGGTGAATAAATCCTTTTCTCTTTCTTTTAATTAAGACTTGTAAGTCTGCAGAAAGCAGACACTTGTTGGCAGAACAACAAAATGAGACCAGTTCAGGACACCGGGGACCCATAACACCAAAAGGACCTGGGAGACCCAGACGACCAAAGAGACGTGGTCGACCAAGGATGGGTGGAAGATCTAGGTGTTCTGGAAGGCTTAGCAGACCTGGTCAGTCCCCTTCAAAGTCACTTAGTAGTGTGTCAGCAGAACACAATGTATTCAGAAGAAAAGCTAGGTTAAAAGAGGTATGGTTCTCTTCTGCAATTACTTCACAAGTATCTTCCCCCTGCCCTCCTTTTTTTTTTTTTTTAATCACTTATTTTCAAGGAATCATTTTTAGAAAGACTGAATTTTTTTTTTTTTTTTTGTGTACTGACAAGATGAAAGCCTAAGGTGTCTTCTAAGAAGAAAACATTAAGTTGTCTTTAAGGAAAAAAATACTTCTAGCAGAACACTGGACAAAGGGAAAATGGGAACTCAGTCTGGAAAGGGACTTTTGACATGTAGATATCTTCTCACTATCCTTTTTCTGGAGAAGGAAAGTTACTAGCCACTATTATATATCTCCTCCAACACAGTAAAAAGAAATAAACCCAGCTGAAGTTGGGCAACATCAAAAAAGAAAAAAAACCAACCAAACAAATCACAAAGAAGCTCTTGGGGAAAGATAGGATGGGATTAAAATCCATGCAACTTAACACAATTTTCTGTTTGTTTCATGTGTGTTCTGGAAGATTCTTTATGGCTACTAAATCTACTGATGTTGCTGCTCTTTCTAGGAGTTGGCAACATTTGTGGGACTGAGTTTTGTCTGTATATAGGTAGTAACTGTTTTGAGGTTTTCTAATTTATCTCCTCTTTTGGTGTTATGTTTGCATCTATTCTCAAAGCTGCTTAAACATAATGTATCTTTCAAAAAAAGTAGTGGTATTTTGCGTTCTGAACATGGGATGCTTAACCTCTGTAGGCTACTTTGCTCTAATAAACACATTCTGGCTTTTGACAGCTAATACAACAATGTGATAATGAGGACTTGATGGAGCTGGCTCTCCCACGTCTTACAAAGCTTGTTACAGTATATGAATTTCTGTTGATGAAGGTGAGTTGTTTTTTTTTTAATGTAAAAATACTAAATTATTATAGGGACACTTCCATTAGTATACATAAAAAGATTCCTTTAGAGATGTATCTGAATTTCCTGGGTTAGAATTGTGCAGAATGTAGCTGTTCTACACCTAACTTCAGTCTTACACAGGCAAAACTCTGGTGGGTCTCTTGACTGAAAGCCTTGCTTTTTGCTGCCTGGTTCAGTGGCATTTTTGAATACTCTGTATAATCTTTTGACTCGAATGTTTCTATTGTAAAAAGCTGGACAAAACAAACTGACAGATTTCATCTTTTTTAAAGTATAGGGAGGGGAAAACAAATCCTTTTTTTTCCCCTCTTATGTCTAGGTTGAAAAAGGGTATCCAGCCAAAGCTTACTTCCCAGATGTGTATAGGGAGTTTGAAGACTTGCATAATATGGTAAAGAAGATGGCTTATGATCACCTCAATAATTCTGATTTGCTGAGTTGCCAGCAGCCTGTTGAAATAAAAGATGCTAAGGTAATAAAGCACACTATTTGGAACTGTAATTTTTTTGTTTTGTTCTATTTATTTTAGATGCTTTGCGTTTTTATTTTTCTCTGATAAGCTTTGTCACCCTGGTAAAGTTATTTGAAGAAAACATGTTTTTTGATGAGCAAAAATAGACATTTTAAAAAGTCCAACTAACCAGAGAGAAAAAGAAACCCATAATAAAACTACAATTCCAGTTTATGGCAGTAGATACAACTAAAAATATACCAAAAAAAATTCTAGCAGTGCTGATGTCTGTCTTGCATATCTAGGGTAGTATGAAGCTACATGTTACTGCAAGGTGTATTTAGCATTAAATGCTAACAGAAGTATATCTTGATGTTTGATTAGGAAGGAGGGGTCTATATTTAAAAAGAGTGGCCTTGATTTAAAGGGATAAGGGGTTTCATTGCAAAAAGAGGACAAACTGAATGCATCTATGCAGTTCCCAGTCATGCTAATAAATATGAAACATAGTGAATACATTAATAAAACTGCAAACTATTATCTCAGTTAATCTTCAGATTCGTTGTTTATGCAGCTGTGTCTATAAAGACAATGTAGGTTTGGTTTTCTGGTGGTTGTTTTTTGTGGTTTTTTTTTTAATGTGGATCTGTTTATCCTTATGGATCCTTATTGATTTACGTTCCCCTTGCTTAGATTAAAACAGCTCTTTGTACATAAGATATTTTTGGTTTTCCCTTCTCTGTTTCCAGTAGTGAAAACACTATTTGGTATACTACTGCCACTAACATTTCTAAATGATGTACATAAGGTACATCAGCACTGAACTTGCAACTACTATGAGAGGGGAGTGTACTGGAAAACTCAGAGTAGGGATGGTGGAGATAAGATTTTGGTTCTTACAATAATCCTGGTTTAAAAAGTGAAGTCCTGTATGGACTGTTAGCAGTGGTTAATATTTATTTTTCAGAATAAATAGTGATGTTCGCTGTACGTACTAAAAAACTTTCTAGAATTACTGTGTGCTCATCTGGCTATTTTGTAATTAACACTGATGTTTCCGTTTGGAGAAATTAAGTTGCACCAAGTAAAGGGATGCTGTTGATACTGGCAGTCCCAAAATGGAACCTCTTTCTTGTTTCTCTTCAGTGTTAATGTGTTGCCTTAATATAGAATTATGCTCTTTAAAAAAAAAAAAAAAAAACCAACAAAAAACCCAAACCAAAACCCAAAACAAACTAACCGACCCAGCCCGGAGAAGTTGTATAGTAGCACATGTACATGAGGATGAAGCACAGGAACGCAACTGGGGGAGGGAAATCCTTAAATACTAGGAGATACTCTTAATGAGGAAGACTTAAACTTTTTTTTTTTAATAATGGAGAGTCTCAACAGTGTTCTTTATTAAACTCTGCTCTTAGTAACGGTCTCTGGATTCTATATATAACTATTGTACTCCTAATTCTTTTGACTTTGCCTGTTAATATTCACCTTCACATGAAGGTCGTGTTCTATTAATATGGAGGCTAGTAGAAAACATGGGAGTCTAAATACGTCATTGAGCTGTGATGATTGATTATTAGAGTAGACCCCATGCAGTTCTAGTTCAGTTTTAAGAAAACAAATCAGTATTTCAGCATTTATGTATTCAGGTTGGAGAGGCTAACTTTTACTTTTTTTCCTATAACTGTTTTTAAAGGTTGCTGAATCGCTAGGAATTCCAGAAATACTCACTGGAGAACGAAAGACGCAAGGTGTAGACTCTTGTTCACAATGTATAATTAAAATGGTTAGTGAGCAAGTGCCCGTGGAGATACTGGGACAAAAACGGTTAGCTGAGGTATGGAATACCTTTGTGAAAATTAAAAATTAAGACAAATTAAAACTTGTGAAAACAGATAATTATTCCTTACAAAATCTAACTAGTATTACCTGACTCGTGTTAAAGTAAGGCTTTCATGGTGTTTGGAGTTTGGAAATACTTATAGAAGTACTCTCTACTGTGGTATCATAGTAGAACATATGAAGTAGCATGCTAAAGATGTACATTGGAAAGACACTTGGTAGCATTCAGGACAGAATCTCAAAGGCTTACAGGTAATCTCATGACACAAGGAAGAAAGAATTTTGTTGAGGTGCTAGTAAATGGGGCCCCACAGGGAGAAGGATCCCCAGATTCTAATAACTTGTGTTGGAGTAAATAGGCTAACCTACAGCAGCCTCAGATTTTGGAGAAGTGGTTGCTCTGCTAACTGGTGGTAGGTAGAGGTGCATGAAAACAGTTCCTTTCTTTCTAACCAGTCAGTTTACCAGATTTAGTCTGTTTACAGCTGTAGCAGGGAGCCGCATTTCCTCTTCTTGAAAGTCACATCTCCATGGTCTGTCCCCTTAACTGTTCTACTTTTTATTTAATCCAGAGTTGTTTCTGGTGGTGGATAAATTAAGACTAGTGATTTTGCATTTTCTGCTTGTGGCTAAATTTAAAGAGCTGATCTGTCTTTCTTCATTAACCAAACAATGCTGGGCAGGCTGTTCACAGCCCTTCATTGAAGTTGGAGAGAGAGCTTATAGCAGGTTTCAAGCCATACAGCTAATCACAAAGGCTGAGAGAAGCTTTGATGCTGAAGCAAAGGCAGATTGTTTCAACCAAATATCAACAGTAATCAGTGGCATTTTGGTGAAGTGTGAGGGCCGTGTTTAAATCTTCACCTTTTAGGAAGACCTTTAGTTTAAAATCCCATTTTTAAGGAGAGTACCAGTTCACTGCCATGAAGTGCCCACAGTTAGTTTGTGATCTTTTCCAATGTTGTCAGCTGTTACAGTGGCAGCCAGTTAATTATCTCTTGTATTGACAGAGCTCAGGGGAGGAGCTGTTGCCATCAGCCAAAAGGACCAAGTTAGAAGACGTAATGGAGAATGTGAATAATGCTTATGCCAGTCAAGATGAAGTGAAAGAAAAGAGTGGGAATTTGTGTACACTGTTTGAAAAAGATGGTAACCTCTTCAGATTTTTCCAATTCTGTTCTGTTCATGGAGGAGCTGAACAAATGTCTTTGTTCTTCAAGCTACTGTGGTTTTTGTCTTAAGGTTTCATTTCTTAACTGGCTTCCCAGGTCCTTCAAAAGCAGCTGTTGAACTGGAAAGGACTAATGGCGGGGGTGGGAGGGGGAAAGTTATGGATGATGCAGACCACAGCGGTAGCTCAATTCTGAATGCATGATAATCCAGTTATTGATACTACTGCAGTACTATGAGAATAGTACTGTCCTCTATTGTGTGCTTCCTGAATGTTTCCTGTCCGCCCTGTCCCTCATAGTGGAGATGGTGCACAACCTGTGTGTCAGCAGTGGGAGAGCAGAGGAGGAGGACAGTGTGCGTGTCCTTCCTCTTTGCCCCAGCAGGCTGCAATAGCAGAATCAGCAGAGCTTTGTGTATCCTGGGAGAGGGGGAGAGCTGCTGCAGGCTGTCCTCTACCCCAGGGGAGATGCAGGACCTGAAGATTGGAACTGAGGCACCATTTTGCACCATGGTCTTTGGGTGGTTGCCTTTCTTTTTATCCTTTTTTTGTCTTTATTCCCCCTGCCCCTCAGATCGGCAGGGTAACAGTAGATTAGAAAGGAAAATGAGATGGGTCCCCACCTGTAATCTCCCAAAACTCCACTGGTCTTATGTGAAAGTGTTGCAGTCATTCAGAGGTGTTATGATCACTTTTGTGAAAGATTCCAGCCTTTACCGATCTCTAGTAAGATGTGTATATCAGTACCATCCTATTGCTTTGTAAATATCTTTTCTTGGTGTTGCTGTAAGCTGCTTTGCTTTTGCCCTTTGCACATATTTCTGTCAATGGTTGTGGTTTTGTTTTCCCCCGGGTTTATTTTTCTTTCTCTGAAAGGCTCTCTGCATGACCATGCTTACTACTTGTTGTATTACGATTTTCTTCTGGGCTACGAGTTCTTTAAATTTTGTTTCATTTGCACCTGCTAGTTAGGCCTCCTTTGTTGTGCAGTGGTATCTTCCGTAACAAACAAAAAAACCCCAACCCAACCTACTTGTTCCTTTTGATCTTCAGTAATAAAAACCAACAGCTCATGCTACTGCAGCTTAGTAGTTACTGTTCAACTACCTACTGGGTGTGTGACCTGGCTCTTGGTCCAGGTCAAGTAACTGGTAAAACACATCACATTTCTAGTGTTTTTTACCTTTTCTATCACAGGACAAAAGTGCTCCTGGGGCTGTTAGCACAGCTAATTAGCTACGTAGTAACTCAATGGTGGGTCTGAGTCCAGGATGAGCTTGATTATCAACAGAAATTTTATCAAGTTTAAATGCTTCTGTCAATTTACTAATGGTAATAGGGATGAGCAGCTAACTGTGTCACTAGTATATTATTTATCTTTTAATGTTACCGGCTGTATGCCAGATGAAGAGAACGGAGTTTGACTTTCAACCCAGGTTGCTTTCAGGATTGACAGAAAAATGCTGGTTCTAATGTTAAATATTTTCATACCAAGGGACCTTGCAATGTTTCACTATCTAAAAATTCCTTAGGTATTTTTGTACTGGCTTTCTCATTGGGAAGTGCTGTGAAACTCGTGTAAGGTACTTCACATTTGCTAATTTGGGGAAGAAAGCAGGGAAGTAGTCTAGCTCTGCCTCCAAAATTATTACCGAAAAATAACTTTTTGGACATGCAGTATTAGATTGCCCAACAAAATGGTATTTCTTTTACCTTTTCAGGTTTTAATCCATTAAATGGAGAAATCCTGCTTTCAGAAGATGGGCATATCACTTGCTGCACAACTGGAAGTACATTACTGACGGCAGAGGAGCATAATTCACTTGCTGATTCAGGAGTTGGAATCAATGTTGAAAATTCAGGTACCTTCTCCCAGACTGTGAAAATGAGGATAGAGTATTCCCAGCCTGTGAACATACAGGGACCAGGTATGGCAGGTGAAGCATCTCTGCTACATGCTGAAGTTGTATTACCTGTTGAAACCGATGGCTCATCTGGATTAGTTCAAGCACACTTTGTGAGTGAGAATACAGCAGGTGGACTGCCAGCTCCTGAACCTTGCAACTCTGTGTCGGAGAATGCAATGGGCAGTCAGAGCACTAATTTACCAACGAGGGAAGAAAATGGTCACGATCAAAAATACCAGAAACTGCAAGAAGAAAACCATGATTTTGCAATTAAAGAACATTCTGAACAACTTCAAAATGCTGATATGACTGATGAGATGCAGGAACTTGAAAAAGTTCTTTCAACAAACATCGTGCCAATAAACTACCCACATGGTGCTCAGACTGAGTTGCACCAGAACCCTGTCCAGGAAGCCTCCCTGTCTGCTCATGTGAACCATGAAAACTCTTTTAAAAACATGAATGAATTTTCTTGTGCAACAGAGGAACAACATGAGCTGGAGAATACAGTTACTGTAGATGAAACTGTAGCCTTTGAGATTACTGATGAGAGCCATGATTTTTTGACTCAGGGACATGAACAAATTTTTATTCAGACTTCAGATGGGCTTATCCTGTCTCATCCAGATACTGCAGTTCTGTCTCAGGCAGAAGGTATCGTTATTGTAACCGATTCTAATGGTACTACAATGCACATTCGCACACCTGAGGGGATACCTTTGGAAACTGTGGAAGCACTACTGGCAATGGAAGCAGATGGCCAAAGTGAAGATATTTTGCTCTCGCAAAGTGAATTGGAGCCATAAATTAGAAAACTGTATATGCTTTCTTCTGGAAAAGACTGACTATAAAATGTATATTTTTCTAATGTGAATACTGAAATAATTGAAATTTAACTTATTTGTAAACTGTTTCTATGCCCTGTACTTTTTATAACTTATGTTTATATAAATCTAGCAGCATTGCAACCAAAAATTCTAGAATTAACGTCGTTCTATTTGCTTTATATGTTGGGGGTGGGTGGAAAGTGGAAATCTGTCAACCCTTAAACTGTTGCACTATTCCCTTTTGTTACATAATTCCTTTTCTCTCTAGCCATCTAAAAATGCAGTAAGTTGTACTGCTGCTCAGCAGTGATGTGCTGTGTACTGGCAAGCTGTATATGGGTAAAATAAAAACTGTATTAAAAACATGCGTTTTCTGTGCCATTGAGATTACAAAACACTTTGTTACTGCCCTTTCTTAAAGCTAGCTTGAATACTCATTAGCATCTAGACTTGGTGCACATAAATCTGCCTGGAAAAATAGGCAGTTTTAAATATAATCCACACTTGTGCATTCTGGGTACAATGTGACAGCCTAGCTGATCCTTACTTAAATAAGCATCCACTGAGTTAGAGACAAAAATAGCCTCAAACGAGATCTGATTTGTACTGAACTGTTGGAAATGTATTTGAGTATGCTTGTCTAATGTTCATCCACGCCTTGAAAAATTGCTGTTAATTAGACAGAAAGGGGAAGGTGCGTAAGTAGTGATCTGATTTTCCTTAATGAGATACCAAATTCTTTTTTTTTTTTACTTTAGCCTGTGATCGTCTATTTTTGTTAGACTTGTGTTGTGCTTTTTTTTCTTTCAGATGATGCATCCTTTATCAGTTCTAAGCATTGACCTTCCTAATAATTCCACGCTGCCCTGTACTATTAGTTGTAATAAAAAGATATCCTTGACTATAATCCTTGTTTCTCTATGCAGACAGAAAACTTACCAAATCAATTATCTACTGCTATCTTGTATTTGTCATACTTGCAGTATGTTGCTTGGAGGATAGTATTTTTGTGGAGACCTCCTAGAAGCTTCTTGTCCAAGGCGCTGTCTTGTCTTTCAAGAAGCTTAGCAGGTGAAAAAGAACAGCCTTAAATGACCAGTATCTTTATTTTGTTCGTGAGCTATTGTAGACATTACTGAAAACTGGTAAAACTTTTAAAATGTGTGTGTCACCTCATTGCTAAATACATGAGGTCACTGAGACAACAAATCAGCTAAAAGGACCTGTAATATGCAGGAGAACTGTTCTTAATTCAAGTATGAACATTGATTTTTCATGGTCTTGTTACTGAGAAAAAGCTTACGCTAAAACTGAATCTAAACAAGAGAGGACAATTTAGAGATGAAGCAATCTGCCCTACTCTATCTCTCTTAACATAGTTGGTTTGGGTTTTGTTTGGTTTTTGCTGGTTTTTTTTCTTTGGTTGCCTAAGTAGATTAACTGGATTAGCCAAAAGACTGCATTTTATGTGTGGGTGTGAAAGATGTCATCATATGTTAGTGAGCTCCTGTCTGGTGGTTGGGTTTATGGTGTAGTTTTTGTTTTGGTTTTTTTCTTTTTTTTTTTTTTTTTCTTTTTTTATTTTTTAGGAGGTGATAATGGTCAGAGGATACAGGCCTACCTTATAAATGAAGATACCATACAAAGCAAGGCTCTGCTGGTCTTTGAAAGTCTTTGATTGCAGTGAGCAAGTCTTTGTACTGACTGTCTAATAGCTTCATCTGAGGGCTTCAAATATAACAACTGCTTAGAGCTATAATGGCAAAACATCTCTGCAATGATTTGCAGTAATCTCCCTGTGTCTGTTAGCAGTCAATGAGCAAGGGCGTCTGTGAATATAAGGCTCCTTCCTGAAGACCTTATTTCCTCTAAGAAACAAGAACAAACCACAATTTCCACCTGTGCAGAAAATGAAAATTTGCTTCAATTCCACATTCCCTATTGATTTGCACATGCTGGGAAATACAATACACCTACTCTCATCTTAAAAGAACAATTCCATAACTGAACCAACCTTTTCTCCTTGGAAAATATTTTTCGAGTATGAAGGTGTTTCCATAGTGACAAGGGTCTGGCCCTACTCGGATAAATTAAGGTTGCTGTTAAAGTAGGTGGAACACTTGCACAGAAAAAATAAAACCCAACAAAGCTATTCATAATTGATTGTATTCTCCTTGAGCTACTGCAGAATTTCTTTTTAGATGCTAGAAAAGTGGGGTAAGAATACAACACTATCAAGCTGTCAGAAGCAACCTCGATGAACAGAGCAACATGTCGAGAAAACTTTGCCAATTCACGTCTGCTGTTCCGTTACTGCAGGAAACTCATGTATGTCCCTTACCAAGCTTACGGGGCTTCAGCTTGGAACTAGTTAAGTAAGTGACTCTGCTTTTCCTATCAGAAATCTGCTCCAGAATCTCTCACCGTTTTAATTGGATTTTTTCTAGCACCAAACCACAGCCATTACGGTCATTTCATAGCAGCGTGTGTTTCATGTTACTGTCTTTCAGTTCAAATAGTTGTTTCAAGGAGAATTGAGGGTAAACATCTGTCAGGGCACAACAATGAATCAACAGCACTTAGAAATACTATGTAATTGTGTGAAATAGGGAGATCTAAATCAACAGTTTATATAGGAGCAGGTCATACAGGCAATCAGTAAGTGGGAGGAATTTAGATTATTGATCATAATGAAGTAAGCAGAAGGCCATAATTCACTACGCATTAGGGATTTAACTAAAAATTTGAGGACACAGCTGCATGGTTTCTACATAGTAATACACTTTTCTGAAAAGTGATAATTTGCAATAGCAGCTAACAGTTACTAAAGGCTGGGTAAGCGTAGCAGCCTCTCCCCACTACCCAGGTCTGATGCAACGGTATGCTACAGCGATTATTATGTCTTTAGGAGTGAAAGCAAATTAAGGGTATTGAATTGCACTTCAGCATTTAGCTTTTGTATTAACTGTTTCTCCTGAACACATGCTCTACTCTCTTCTCTGAGAAAGCAGCATGAAAAAGAAAAGAATTTGAGCCACTGATTCTTATCATGTAAACTGCTAACCAGAGGGGGCACACCTTTAAACCACACACTCTTGACAACAGAAACAGCAATCCAAGGAAAAACTCGCTGAGCCCTATGACAGGAAGCATACTATATGGGATAAGCACATGACTGAAGCAGGTCCTGTTTTTATGCAACAGATGCTTTCGTGAAACATCTCTAGAAGAAAAGTTACAATGAATTAAAAGAGACAAGACCTTTTCATATAATGACTGTGGAATGGCGAGTTGTACTAAATCTTCCCAGTGCGCTAGGCTTGGATCTTAGTCAAAACTAAAGCAGAATTTACACTAGTGCCTGCGACAGCATTTCAGAACCACAAACCAAACTATGTGGATCCTTCTGGATCCACTTTTGGATCCTGCCTTTTCTGTTCTTATTTCCTTTTCCCCATTTATAAAGCAAGTATAAAAGCACTAACCTTGTTAAGTCACACAAAAACCAAACCCACAAAAGATCAAGACATGCTGAATTTCTACGGTAGAAAGGGACAATGTAGATATTTTAGACTGTCAAGATTTAGAAAGTAGTTAAATTCTTTGCTGTGGGTGTCTATGTGCATTGAATCCCCCCAGACCACCAAGCAGTGCTTACCTCTTTCTGATTACAGGACGATGGTGTCCTACCTGTAGCCTCTCTATTGCACTTAAAATGGATAAAGCAACCAAAACCAGTTTGTCCCATGAAGAAAAAAGAGGATCAGCTGAGACAAAATAATAAATACAAATACAGAAAAATATTTTTAATAAGTTTTACAAAAATTTCACTTACTTGGTAAGCCTTGCAACTTGCCATTTCGGTTTCATGTAAGCATCATTAGAAGCAAGCCATGTAACATTTGAAATTCTAGCACTGTCTATGTCCTGTTTCCAGCAGCATGGCTTCAAGTAGTAGTTTGCTGCTGTTCTCAATGTAAGGCTGGTATAACCATGATGACAAATAGACCATCATCAGATCCTGGTCAGCAGTATGAGCAATTTCTTGTACAATTGTTTGCTTGAGTTGTAGTTCCTTCTTGTATATTTCAGAGAGCTTCAGAGAAACCTCATCTGAAATGGATTGAAAAACCAAGCACATTGACCAGAACATTTCAGCAATTCTGTTAAATTATACTTGTAATATGTTGATCATTAAAAAGACCCCTACTTACATAAGCTATTCCCCATAATTAGACATCTTGGTTTTTACAGCATTAATAATGTTTGTACACTATAATATAAAGCCCTAAACAATTTCCTCAGCTTTTGGATATATTTTATACACTTGTGATTTTGACATAAATCCCCTTTTAATTATAGAGTGAGCAGTGGTATTGATTCTCAGGACCCACTGTAAAATTAACAATTATAGCTATTCTTTCAAATAACTGAAATTTTATTTTAAAATTTGATAATGCTATTTTGAAATACAAACTTCACATTTTAGAGTCACTGTTGATTTTAGCTAATCTAAAGGATGTCCTCACACGCTGTCAGGCACTTCAGCAATGCATGATCACCAGTAAGTGATACCAATAGCGAAAAGTAATGGTAAAACAAAACAACAGACCAAAACTCAAGTGTGTAATGTAAAAACTATTGTTGTATTAGTTATGTTAGTCATACTGGTAGGGGGATTAAAATCTGTTTATGTAATAATCTTTAATTGTTTGACTTTCTAAAAAATAACCGCACAAATTATTTCTTAAGAGAGACTGATCTTGCGTTTCTAACTTAACCTGAACTATCAGTACCTTCAGGAGGATTTAGTCTTTCATGGAGTAGAGAACATCACTAAATGATTCAGTCACAACAAGTGTTTTGACAGCAGTTGTCTTTGTCCTTTTCACCCTTGTAAACTAATACATAAAAACCCTGCTAACTTGTGGTAGGGAAGTAAGAAGCAGGGCTTCACAAAGGTATGACTTTCACTTCATAGAGAAGGCAGTTCGTTTGCATGCAATCAGGCTTCTCTTGAATTCACAGTTTTAAAACTGTGGTAATACGAGTTGGGAGGCAGCACCTTTTGCTATCAAGTGAATGCTAAAAGGATGGATACTAACAGCAGGCAGTAGCTGAACATTTCTTTACTTGTCTTGACTGACATTGAGATCAGAGGAAATTTTCTTTGGCTGCCTGAGAATAAACTGAGGTATAGCTCGTTCTTCCTATTCAAGGATTGCACTTCAGTGACAAGTAACAAGTCAAGTCAGCCAAGCCTAGGGCTTAATGCTACCAAGTTGCAAGTATGCCTCTCTCTACAAAGGATGTGGCTGTTGCAGCTTGGGCACTGTAAGCTGCTGACAAGCTTAGTTTCATGCTGTAATTGTTGCATGCCAGACAACGCTTGGCAATTCATACAAGCAGCCATCAGCAGTAACCCTAAGCCAAGTGGTGCATTCATGTGTTTATTGATTAGTCAATTATAAAGGAGACAGATACACTCTCTCCCTCTCTAAGGCAAGACATCCAGATAAAAGGGTTTATTTTCCAGTCCTAAATTAGATGACATCAACGACACAATGCGATTAGCTAAGATAATCAATATTTTACTTACAGAAGTATGGCGTGGGCCATGTATGAAAGAAGGGGGCTGTGCAATTCCCAGCTCCATGGTGGAATGTTTCCAAGTCACAGATTGCTTTAGTAGTCGAAGAAAGCTTTTCCATTTTCAGTTGTATTTTTGTCTGAAAATGATGAACATGTAACATTAATGAACATGTTGGTAACATTAGGCTCCTATAATCTTAAAATTTTTTTTAAAACACACCATTTTGAAGACTATTTAGTCTTAACATTTCTAATTCACTTTTTTTAACTCCAGACAGGAATCAAGGCTGGTTATATACAGCTACCCTAAAATTTTGAACGCTGCAGATATGACTTACTCACTCTGATTTTGCGTAATTCTTTTGTTTCTCCCATGTAGAAGCATATTAAAGCACTCTCTCATTTTTTTCA
>NW_009259419.1:1865799-1869344 GCF_000687185.1 Egretta garzetta
ATGAACAAGTGTGGCACAAGCCCTATAAACACCTGCTTTCTTACATTACGATGTCAAGATGACTTAAATTTGATTTCAAAAGATCAGTGGCAGGTGAGAAAAGCAGCTCAAGCTGACAATATATCTAGGCTGATTTAACAGCTTGCTTTGAAAACCAGGTCATTCCATCCACGTCCTTCATGTTCACCTGACTTTGTGCATTACTGATGGGAACTAACATTTACAACAAAATGGAGCTTGCAGGCAGTATCTTTAAGTCAAGAAGCTAAAGTACAGGTATTTCTATAAGCTCATAAGCTGGTACAGACTCATAAGGAATGAAAAATAAAATCTGTCTGTAGTAGCTATGTTTAGTATCCAATCTAACAGTGGCTGCTTAGACTCCCGTTATTCAGGAGTAATGAAAAATTGCATCAACACACTTGTAGACTGAATACAAAACTACCTCAAGGAAAAACAAAAAAAACCCAAATTACTGTCACTTTTCCCCACAAAACAAAATTTGAGGAAAATCTAGCTGCTTTCCTGCTTATTCTAAATACTGGACCAGTATCCTGTCTATATAAAAAAAAATAGATCTATCATGTTTTTAATGGGCCATCACTATGACAGAAGGCTGTAAAAGTTATTTTTAATATGAATTTCAAGTTACAGTACCAGGCAAAAAAAATTCTTTTTGTTTCCTGTCAAACTGACAGGTGGCATCGATTCCTAGCAATGTATCCAGAAAAAAGGTGGGTTACATAATAATTATCTTACTCTACTCTCTAGAGGAGGAGTTCTGCACAAAAAACGCAGGTAAGCAAACTAAAAATATAACTTTATTATGTCTGATCAAAGATAGCTGCAAGGATATGATGGCAGGTAAAGCACTGCTTTATGCTTTGTTGTTTGTTTTGCTCTAAACGGAGGGAATATTCAGGATGTGAAAACAGAAAACAGGGGCAGTTTTAGAATACATTTTTTTGTACGACTCATTTTCAGAAGTTCATTTTATAAAGGGAGGAGTAGAATTATAAGCAGAAGGCAGATGTAAAACCAGCTTTCAAATTTACCAATCAAGCAAATAAATGGTTCACACTGGATTTATAATCTTTAGGTTCGAAGCCAAAGAACTATGAATAAAAATCCCAATTTTCTTTTTACAACAAATACTTGAGGACATTTCCTTATCTCATACTTGAATACACTTGGAATTGATTCATATTGACTAAGATTGAAAAATTAGCATTACCATTTGCTTTAAGGTCTCAAGTAATTCTGCACAGCAATTGTCCAGTTCTTCGTTGTATTTTGGAGTTGGCTTTTCAGATTCTGTGGCACTGTTATCACATGCTATCTCCAGTTTGTTGTCTTGAAATCTAAAATAGAAACATAAGGCAGAGTAAACAGCTGCCTATGGGTTTACTCAAGCCATGCAGATTTCAAATCCATGCGGTCTGATCCTACAAAATCTCTCTCTCTCACAGGCTGTTCATGAGAATTCCCACATACACATAGTAAGAGACATAGTTAGCCATGTCAGCAATTTGGGCTAGTACCATAATCTTCAGAGGAACATAGAATTACACTACCTTAGAGCATGTGCTTGAAAAAACAGTTGCAAGTGTTCAGATAACACCTTTTCCCATTTTACCTTGCTCCTGAGTTGGAGGTTATTCTCTCGTAATGGATAAGGTATGCCTGTCAATGACAATCTGGTGCCTCACCACAAACTCACCTTCCTGCACAATTTAAGTCAAGACATTTAACTGTGAACCCAGAGCAACTAATGTGCAGACACCTATCCTGTCTTGCTGACTTTCCCACAGAAGCTGTAAACTTAAGACAGGGGAGAGGGAGTTGCTAGAGAGCAAAAGCAATATCTGGCACCATTACGGCAAAATATTCCAGAGCTTCTACCTGCCAGAACACTGCCACACAAACTCTGTTCAGCTGTCAGGACTCTGGTTTCTTCTCAAAACCCTGTTCATAAGTTTTTCTTGACAGCATGGAGATAATACCTCTAGCGAAGTGGTTTTTGTTGTTAGGGTTTTTTTAATCATTACTGTTATAACTTTTTTGTCAACATAAATCACTGATTCTTTGTTAAAATCTGCTGCAATTTGGCTTTAGTGAAATTTGGTAATATTGGCCTCAGTGTAAAAGAAGCAAGAGAGTAAGGGAACTCACATGGGCTGCTATTTATAGGATTAGATTCTAACTTTGTATATAAGTATTTTAAATATCCACTATGCTTAACTATGTATAATAAAATTTTTCCATTTCTTGCAAATATCACTACTTTATGAGATTATTTTAATCTTTGAGACATTTATTATTTGAATGTAAACAGTTTATGTAACCAAAAAGTGCAACTGCTGAATTAGAACTAAAAGCTATCTTATCCACTCTGACATGTTCTTTCCCCGATCTCCAGAAAGAACTTTCTAGGGAAGAAAATGGATTAATTGTTCAATAAAGACAATTGTTATGCTGTCTTGTATGTGTTCTTAGCGTACTTACTTCTCACTGATCTTCATGTTGACTATTTTGTTTGCTGTAGTAAATCCATTATCATTCAGTCTCTCCCATTTCATCATTAAATTATGCCAGTCTGCTGCATTATCTTTAATTTTTCTTGCACTGACGGATAAAACAGGTCTTCTTGGAGTACCATCAGCAGGACTTTTTGCTATACGAGAAAATAAAGAAATTCAAGCCGTTTAAAGCATACTGAAACAAATCAGTGTGCTGCTTGGCAGCTGTTTGTGTGAACGATTCCCTTGCTGTAAAGTAAAATGGAATTTATATTAACTGTCTTCAGTCATGAAATCTAATTCCTCATCCATCAGCCTTGTTACAGTTCACAAGAAAATCACGGTATTAAAAAACTACAAGCATGTTCTGAGATGTGATAATGTAACATTGACAGTAGCGGCTTTGCAGTACTGACCAATCCAGCAGTCTTCCGTTGACGTACGATAGCCAAATGCTAACGCAGCATGTGACGGTAAGAAATCATGGCAACGACTCCTGTACACATGCAGGGCGCATGCGACGAACGTCTGAATTACCTCATGTCTACACATGATGAGCGTGAAGCCCACGTTTCATGCTGTGTCATTAGAGGACCACACAGCAACGGGACCCTGCTATATATCACCCCGTTCACAGGCGAGCATCACCTCAGGAGGAGGGCTGCCAGCGGCCATCTCTGCCCAGCACCTGCAGCCCCACCTTCACGCCTCAGGTCCGGCCCCAGGAAGCGAGGGAGCTGAAGCCAAGTACTAACACCCGCTGCCCTGCCCGCTCACTTGCTGGTGTCCGCTGTTATTCACAGGCACGCCCGAAAAGCGGTCACAAAGAAGGAGCCCACACACATGGCGAGGCACTTGCTTCTCCTGGGGGCACAAGCGAGGCGCCGGGCACCTTCCTCGCCTGCACCCACATCCACGGGCCAAAGGCCGGCGAGGCACAACACACACAGCCACCGCATGAATTTATTTAGGAAGTGCCAAGGCCAGGACCCGGCCTCTGGCTGCCCCCCACTGCCCCCGGCCCGG
>NW_009259419.1:1869887-1870347 GCF_000687185.1 Egretta garzetta
CGGAGCTCTGGTCTGAGCGGTAAAACCGGCATAAGCTGAGGTAAAGCCAGCGGGGAAGCGAGGCGGTGTTGCCGGCTGGCCGCCCGGCAGCCCCGGCTGTGTTCCTCCTCCCCTTGTCAGGAGCTGCAATCCCTTAAGTGCTGGAAAGCGGCGTATTGGGCAGGAACGGTTTGAAACATCTGCTAGAACATAGACATACATTTAAGGAAAGAAGGTTTCCTGGAGAAACTGCGTGGCCCAAGACCATCAGAGTGAGTAAAGCCTGGTTTCCGCTGCCCCCCTTGGCGTGCCTGTGTGCTCAGTGACCCCAGGTGCTTCTTTTTCGATCCTTTCCATCTCTGTCACCGAGGTTTAGTTTTGTTTTCTTTCGAAAGAAACTCTTCTGAGCCAAAAATGCACCATTTCATGAGTCGTGTAGAGCGGCAGGGGGGTTCATCAGGGAAACGCGCACTGTGGGCCG
>NW_009259419.1:1870455-1932252 GCF_000687185.1 Egretta garzetta
GCCTGCAGGCGGGATGCGTGGAAGCAGAGCTCCTCATTTCAAGGGGGTGTGTGAATTTGTGTTCTCCCCTCTGCTCAGCAGCTGTTTGCTGTGAAAAGCTCTGGAGATGTGGTAGTTGGGTAGCCTGCGCATTAGGCTAAAAATGTGAGAAGTATTAGAAAATAAAACCGCTTTTCTTTTTAGTTGGCAGGATCTAGCTGAGATCAGAGGGGGCTCTGTTTAGCTGTTCATCCATACTATGAAGAGCTTAAATTTAAGTTTTTTTGCCAAAGAATAAGAAAAACAGAGCTGTTGTCCCCTCTGGTACAGACAGGACACTTGAGCTTAGAGAAATGCAGTGACAGCTTTAGTCTCCTGCAGTCAATCTGTGGCGTACCCTGGCACTGAACCTTTAGCCACTGCCTATCTGTTTAACCATGGGATTATCTCTCACTTTAGTTGCCTCTGTTAGACAGCATTGAGCCTTGTTCTGTTTCTTAGACCAGAGAAAATTAAAAAAAGTTTTTCTTTGCAAAACATGGCCTTGAATGCAGGATTTAAAAGCTTGCTGTGAGATTTGGGAGTTAAGAAGGAAGGACTCTCTTTGTCTGGTGATTGTTTCTGATGTGCAACATAAGGTATTTTTTTCTACTTTATCTCTGCTGCAGGATAGCTGCTTAGCACAAGCTGATTTGCCCTATACAGCTGTTATGTACTTCAGAGTAACTGTGGCTGACGCAGTGAACGCGCGCGTCCCACTCCAAAATCTGTCTGAGAAAATAGATTATATCTGCTGTTTGCCTTTGATTAATGAAGTAGGAAAACCAGATAACATATAATCCTAAAGCTGTTAATAAAAAGAGACTACATGTGATACACAACTGTGATTAGGGGGATGTCAAAGACCTAGGCTCAAAAGCAGAGAATTGTGGTGTTTGTGCAGAGTTTTTGAATATATAGGCCACATTGCGATTCTCTAGTCCTTTATACGTTTGTTTGGTGTAGATAAAATTACTTAATTAGAGGTATTTTTAGTAAAGTGATGATTTGAGCTTCCGGTTGTGTGTGTTCACACAAGTAGTGCAAGTGTTTTGCTAATCTATAAACCACTCAGGATGAAACTAATTTGTGTGTGATAGCAAGAAATTGTAGTTTATTAATACATTTTTTGATTGTACAGGGTGAATGGGTGGTAGAGAACAAAACTTAATTTCATTTCTTTACAACTTTGCCATCAGAGAAGATTGAAATAAGATTGTATAGAAATTTTATGAAGAATGAAAACCCTAGCCTGACAGCAGTTTTTTTTAATTTAACTTAGTATATGACAAGAAATAATTCCTCCCAGTGTTTTCTGTAGGGGGGAAAAAACCCCTATCAAACTCTCTTTTTTTACAAAACATGCGTCAGGTTGCAGATAGGGTTGGTGTAGAGGAAAGACTAATAGAATTTGTCTGGATAATAGAAATTTCCATAATTCCATAATTTGTAATGAATTATTATGTTTTCAACAGTTCGGTTGAGCTGGAAGGATAAGTGATGGAAACTACGAGAGAGAATGAATTTTGAGGACTTGCAAGGTCCTTTGGCAATTGGGGAGTGTGAGCTGGTTCTAGCTACAAGAGCAGCTTGGGATGATGACAGATGCGAATTGTGGGAGTGACAAAGGGGACTTAAAAACCAAAATATGTGAAATTCATGAGGCAGTAGCTGGGGAGTGGTAGAAGTTGAGAAGAAGAATATTTATATGTGTGAGACTCAGGACAAAGAATGGATTTATTTAATTAGAAAAAAAAGAAAGACAGACCAGCAGGTAATAAAATTACTAAACTGGCAAGGCAGCATGTTTAGAACAGCAAACGAGGCTTTAGCAGTGGGTTCTCTTTTAATTTAGTTAACTGTAGACAGAAAGTAGTAAATGCTGAAGGAAAGGACAGGAGACCTAAAATACAAGGTAGGAAATAGATGGTATTGGAAAAGAGTAGTGATGCACTGAGGTTACCTGTTAACTTAGTAAACAACTCTGAAAGGAATTCTTCATTTAAAAATAGTTTGGACACATTAATCAGCTAGTACTTGTGATATTTTATGAAATAGGTGTCATGACAGGTAGTAAACACCGGAGGAGAGTGGGAATTAATCTCTAAACTCTAGCAAGCAGTAAAATTTATCACAACTAAGAACATTTAATAACTGCTGCTAGCGTATTTACTGGCAGTTTTTGTAACACAGATAAAATACTGATCCAGTAACCCATCTTTATTCCTGTGGTCTTGTCTAACATGGGCTTGAATGGGTAATGTCATGCAAGTAATCCCCTTGGATTTAGTGGAATTGTGTGTTGACAGCAAGTGTTGCAGGGCCCAAAGCCAGTGTGCTGAATCCTCTTGCACAATAACTGAAATAGTTTGAAAAGTAAGACATCAGAGCTTTTCGCAGTAATGGAGATACTAAACTAGAGCAGCCGTGTTTTTTCTAATTTAGTTGGTATATGTTGTAAGCAATGTGTGAAGCTGCCGAACAAATACCATTTTCCATCCTTAGAGAAATAAACCTAGGCACAATAGGACATATCACACAAATTACAGTAGGAATACTTTACAGAATAATTTTGAGCATTTGGAAGTGTTTCTAACCTCAGTCAGCATATTTCTGTTTTTCATTTCTCTAAGGAAGTTATAACTCTGCTGAAGCTTAAGAAAATCTTCAATGTTATGGGCTTAAACAACTGTTGAAAACTCTTCTTTATAGAAATCCAAAATCCTTATCTCGGAAAACTGCAGGTATTTTTGGCAGATTCTAAACCATTCTGTTAATCAGACTTGCTCGTGGCAAAATAAAATTCAAGAAGTGAAGGTTTCTTTCCTTTTCTGTGTTCCAAAGTCATCAACGAGGAGAATAGCTACTGCTGCAAAATGTTCTTGTCAAGGCTGTCATCCCATGATGAGAAAGATTACTGGGTTTAATTAAATTTTTAAAATATTTTTATGTACATCATGGTCATATCAGCTTTTTCAGTACATTATTACTATGATGAGCTCTGACTATGGTTTTTTTTCTTGAAGAAGGCAAACAGAACCTTTATTTCTGTTATTCTTAGAAAGATACCAGAATTGTCCCCTATTTACAGTGTTGCTCATCAGCATGAAATTATTTGCTTAACCATAAAGGGAAACATGGGCATATGGTACTTTTTTCTATTTGCACCTTATCTTTCCAAATTCAGTTGCTACATAGATATTTTCCTTTGTCTGTCAAACTGGGTTTTCTTCAATTTTTGCATTTCCCCTTTCTTCCCATGCTATTCTTATTTTTTGGTTGTTATTTGATTGAATAGCTCTAACTGAATTGTTTCTTGACAATGTTCTCCTTGGGATGTGTGGGGCATTGCGGAGCTGAGCATAAATACTAGTTTGACACTTTGATCTTGTGGTGCTGTCTAACACAGTGAATATCCCATGCTCTCAGCACTGGGAGGATTGAGAGTAGAGGTTGCAGATAAATGAAGAAATATACCACATGGATTTTTCAGTGTCGGAGCCCTATAGTTCTTTCACTAGCCAGACAAGAAGAAATACTGCATTTGAACTCAAATTTGGCGAGCTCACAGCTGCAAGAAAAAAGTGGTTTTCCCATATTTAGTGGTTAACATAGCTGTCGGCTGAACCTAAGAAGAAAGCTTATTCTTAAGAAAAAGGTTCCTCTAAAATGAAATTACATTCACTAGAAGAGTTTAACTTGCTTTTGGTTTACACAGAACAAAACCTGAGAATTTCTTCATCCCTACTTGCTAAATGGTGGCTTTCTGCTAACCATTTACTCTTTCCAATAAGTTAATGATGTGTCTTTTGCTTTTGTCTTTCAGATTTCCTTATGCGGTCAAGTAGATGTGTTTATTTCAGCCTTAAAATTGCTGATGCCAGTACTTGCTATGGCATCTGTGGCTTCACCGGTTATATTTAAGGAGTTTTGTCCCTTATATTATCTTCTCAATGCCATTCCTACTAAGGTCCAAAAAGGCTTTCGTTCTATTGTGGTATACCTCACAGCACTTGATACCAATGGAGACTACATTGCTGTGGGGAGCAGCATTGGAATGCTTTATCTCTACTGCAGACATTTAAACCAGATGAAAAAATACAATTTTGAGGTAAATACTAACTTTTGTCTCTTCTAATGAAACTGAGTTGCTCAGAATTGAGCTGCTGTTTGTCTCTCATTAACTTTGTGAGTTTTATGTATGGTTTGTTTCAACAGGGGAAGTGTGAGTCTATTACTTTTGTAAAGCTGTTGAGTTGTTTCGATGATCTGGTTGCTGTTGGTACAGCCTCAGGTCGGGTTGCAGTTTTTCAGCTTGTGTCTTCATTACCTGGAAGAAACAAACAGGTAAATCTTTGCATTTGGCTAAGCTTCTGTGAGGTTTAGTATGGCAAATCCCAGTAGAGTGTTACTGTGATTCTTTATAATAGTGAAACCCAGAGAATTTTGTGTGGTGAAATATGTATGAATATGCTTTAGGATTCATATGCTAAGCTTATAAAAGCAATAATCGTAAAGCATGCTTTTCTTTACATAAGATGTATTTAATCAAAAGAGCTTTTGAGAAATTACTCATTTGAAATAACTGGCTGTGCTATTTGGTGGTGAGTTTTTTGATTGTTTGTTTAGGTTTTTTGTGCTAAATAAAAATTAGAATGTCCTGCACTTTTGTACTTGATCTCCAGTATATCAGTCAGAGTCACTGAATAGGCTTTGTGTCTCCGTTTTCTCTTCCCTTCATTCTTGTACTGCTTTGGTATTGTTTCACAGCTTCGGAGATTTGACGTTGCTGGTATTCATAAAAGTAGCATTACAGCTTTAGCTTGGAGTCCCAATGGAATGAAATTATTCTCTGGAGACGACAAAGGAAAGATTGTCTACTCTGCCCTAGACCTAGACCAGGTGAGCATTTATTATAGAGACCTTAATTCCCATTTACAATTTTCTGAAAGAATGCTTGTGTGTTTAAATATTTAGTGGTTAGTTAATTGCCTTATTGGTATTTGTACACTTGGCCAAGTGTGCGCACATCCAGCAAGACAGTCACTGGATATGCTTCACAACTGCCTTAGTTTTTTAAAAAAATAATGTATTACAAAAACCCCGTGGTGATCCTTCTCATTTTATCATGTTTCTTTCTGAAATAACTATCGTATCTTCCTTCAGCTTTCAGCCAGTACTTTCTCTTTTGCTTGGAACAGGTACTTTTGAATGATGTGACATTGCTGATTCACTATATTGATGAAGTACTTTTTTCAGAACTGTTCAGCATCTCAGTCTAGAGTGTAGAATGAAAGTAATATTTGGGTTCTATTGGGTGACTAGCATGTTGCCAATAAATGGAATTTTTCTAATGTCCTGTTAATTAATACAGACCTGGGATGTCAACACAATAAGTACTAACCTGAATTTCTGTATGGGAGAAAAGTTTAAATAGCAGCCATCCTGATTTACCTATGACTGTCCCTCATTTGATTTGACAGAAACATTTAACATCTCCAGATGTAATGATAGTTTCAGCATTGCACAACTGGCAGTGGAGAAGAAGAAGGAAAAAAAAACCCCATGTCCTAGAGTGTCTGTTGATTTCAAGTGAAATGTGTTAGCTATTATTCCAAGAGACGTTGAGTTTCATAGTGTGCCACTGTGGTACACAGAATTCATTAAGTGAACTTTGTGTAATAGTAGTTCAGAAGTTTTTGTTTGTTTATTTGTTTTCTGTTTCTTGGGCTTATTAATTTCTTTGAAGTTTTAGTTATTACCTTGTATTTTTAGAAAGGTTGACTCTTGTTAATTGCCTATATCTTTAAAAGGGTATTTGCAACTCCAGCCTTGTATTGGAAGAGCCATCTTCAATTGTCCAGTTGGATTACAACCAGAAAGTGCTGCTTGTCTCTACTTTACAACGGACTCTACTTTTTTACACAGAAGAGAAATCTGTCAAGCAAGTTGGAACACAGCCCAGAAAAAGGTAAACCTCATAAAATCTTGGTGCAGGCACATCTATTAATTCTAGCTTTTCAGAGTGGATTACAGAAAGAGTAATGTAAGCAGTGAAATGAATACAAACACAGCAGTCTGCTCATAAAAAGTTAGTTACAGTAGCTATGTGTGCTCAAACATGAAATGACAATTCTACCTACTTGACAAGTACATGGTTGCAAATATGTTACAATCACATTTTCAGGGCAATATTATGCAAAATTATTTAGGATGTTTTCTCACTGTTTAAACCAAAATCACTGCCAAACTTCCTCTGCAGTCCCTCTTGGTTTACTGAGACTTGGTGTGAGCAAGCATTGTAATCAGGCCCATCTAATGGGTGATGTAATACCTGATGCAAAAAGCAAGTCAGCATCCCAATTTTTCTTATACTCTGAAGTGAGTTAAAAGGGAAAATGTATAGCAAGCACTTAAAGTTGACTTGAAGGCTAGGAACTTCTTGTATGACCTGGCATCTTCTATTGTATAATCTCTCTCAGATATGAAGGAAGAGGGAACCCAGTCTTAGAACAGCATGACTGACTGTATCTGGAAGTAGAGGAAATTGACTCTTGAAGGAAGGTTTATACTGTATCTTTTATGGATATGAATAGTAAGAGGAATACCAAGGACCATCTTATGTACAAGGGGTTTTCTAGGCTGATAGTGTTGGATAGTGGTGTGTTTATGCATGAGAGGTGAAATTTTAACAGTTGAGATCTGTTCCTTGCTTCTTGCAAGAGTTGTCAGTTTCTTAGCATTAGTTTGTAGTGTCTTGCTTGTTTTTTATTAATTCTGGAAGGAGGATGAGTGTATAGTAGCATGTTTCTGAGATGCACAGAAGGTACCCTTAAGGCTATGAAGCTTATTAGGAGGAGTCATTTAACTTGCCTAATAGATGTAGTGTCTGACATCTAAAGCTGAGGGAAAACTTGTTATTTGGAAGCGCTGTTCTTGTCTTCCTATAACCAAATCTGTACTTCAGACTGAATACTTTAATCAAAGTATTTTTCATAATTTTCAGTTGTGAATTTACGCCATTAGTTTAAAAAATTGTTTCTAAATTGAGCGTATAGCTTTTAAAATAAATTCTTCTTTTGCATTTTAGCACTGGCAAATTTGGAGCATGTTTTATACCTGGCCTATGTAAACAGAGTGACCTCACACTATTTGCTGCCAGACCTGGGCTTCGTCTCTGGAAGTCTGATGTTCATGGAACTGTTCAGGCCACATTTATATTAAAAGATGTATTTGCTGGAGGAATAAACACTTTTGAACTGTATCCTCGTTTGGAACCACCTGACAGAGGAAGTTACAGCTCCCCAGAGAAACACCTTGGGCTTGTTTCGTGCTTTTTCCGAGAAGGATGGGTGCTGACCTGGAATGAATACAGCATCTACTTACTCGACACTGTGAACCAGGTAGATAAATCTTGTGGGTGCATATTTTGTTTCTTACTTGTTTTTGTTTGTGTGATGCCCTGAGACTCTCTTTGGGTTGTCCATTACGCTTCTATGATTTAAGTCTATATTTAAACCTAACAAAGAAAACTTTATTCTCTCCCTCTTCAAGTTGTCATTGCAATGATATACTTGCAAACTAGCTTGATATATTACATATAAAAAATTAAATATATTTAAAGCTTTCAGTCCAGGTGTTAACATCATAATCGATTCTAATTCTTAGCAAAGCATATATAAATCTAAAATCTAGTAAATAATGCAAAAAGAAGGTTTAGGCCTATAAAATGTGCCGGGAACTATTTATTCTTTCTCTTCTACTACTGTTGGTGTCTGCAAAAACCCAAATACTACATTTTATTTGGTATAGAGTGAACTGTTAGCTATTTTGTCATCTTAAAAGTGCATATGAAAGTGGATAAAAGCTAATGTCCTTTTGTCTAAATGATATTAAATATTTGTATTGTGGTTCTTTTCTGCCACCAAATTGTATATTGTTTCTGTTGTTGTTTTATTGTTGCTGCTAGTTTGGACAGAGAAAATGAATAGATCTATGGAATTAAAATTAGTATAAAAATGAGCTACGTAATGATTAAAGGGTGCTTTCCTTTTTTCTTTTTGAGAAGATAAAAATCTTTATTCTATATATATTGATTAAATTCCAGTTCTGTTAAGAGCAGCATCTTGTCCAAACAGTGTGTTAATCTGATGCCAATTATTTCTTTCTGTATTGACTCTTCATAGGCTTTGATTGGTGGCTTGGAAGGATATGGTGATATTGTGTCTGTGTCCTGTACCAGCAATGAGATTTTTCTCTTAAAGGGCGATAGAGACATAATAAGAATTTCAAGTAGACCTGAAGGACTGTCATCAATAGGTTTGTATAGATTAGCAAACTGTAGTATGTACCTCATGGAACATGGTGCCTATCATACATTTTTAATATTAAAAAAAAAAAAAAAAACCAAACCAAACTCCACACAAAACCCTTCAGGTTATTGCAAAAACCTACAAGGTTCTGTAGAGTTACTTACCTGTTTCTAAAGATTATATTTAGAGATCTGATTTATCTGCTCATCTGAGCTTCTGTTTTGGCTGCAGTGAGAACGGGGGCATTAAGAAATGAATTACGGTTCCATTTTTTTGAGAGTGGATCAGCATTATCCTGGCTAGGCATCTCTAATCTGTGTATCTGAGACCTTATTCTAAACCATGATGCTGAAGCAATCTGGATTCCTGATCATGGTTCTCTCTTTACTGATCAACCTCTTATTCTCTAAGTTGGAGATACCTGAACATGTTGATACAGTGCCACCTGTCACCACCCACATTCCACAGGAAATATCTGCCTTCCCAGCAATGAAAAAGAAAGAGTTGGCAAAAACTCCAAAATATTCACTAAAATTCCAAAAAGAATTTGAGAGGTTTTTTTCTTGTTGCCATCTGAGCTCAGCATCTGTGTTACTAGAACTCTCTAAAAGGGGTTAATAATACTTCCTTAATGATGGTGCTGGCTGATTTCTCAATCATAAAGGTTGTAAACATCATTATTCAGCATATTACACTCACAGAAGGACTATTTATGCATTTAAAATACTCCATCTTAGCTTTGTATTAGCTTTCTTATCATTGCATATTAAGTCATTTAAGCAGTTATTTACTTAAACTTCTTGGGGATGTTTATTATTTTAATCTTAACTTCCAAGTATAGTTTGAAAGGAGGCTTCTTGAAATGTATTGTCTTCTAAGTACCACAGTGATTTATCTGGTCTGGCTTTTTTTCAAGATACTGAAAGTTTGAATGAAGAAGTTGAAGATACAGGGTGGCACTTCAGTGTGTGATACAATTGGCTCTTCTAAGCTAAAGACCCGTCCTATTCTTTGTACCTAAACGTAAATTCAGAATTTTACTAATAGAAATTTTATACAGGTTTGGGGGTTTGATTTTACTAAAATGATTTCATACAGATTTATTTACATGAAGTTTACATTGTGTGTGTGTGTATATTTATTTGAAATGTTGCAAACTTAGAATATTTTTCTGTTGCATAAAGCTTCTTGTCTTTCAATACTCGCTTGACACACTAGTATTTATACTTTTTTTTTTTTTTTTTTCTTTTGGTCAGTTTCAGATGTGAATTCAAAATTGTCGAATCCTTTAACAGATACGAGTCCTAAGTTGCTGACCCCGTTATCAGTAATTACATCTGCATCATCTAGCCCTTCAGGGGAAACAAATAAAAAAATGGTTACTTCCCCTTCAGTTATTGATGGTAAAAATGACTCTTTAGTGAAAGATGATCTGGAAACTCCAATGTTATCGGAGAAAAGTTTTGATAGAGTGGGAGACTTCAGCAATGAAACAAGAAAAAGGGGCTGCTCTGTAGTAAGTGAATCAAGAAGCAGGAGCAGCTCAGTAAATTCTGTGGACAGTGGCTCTAGCTTTATGGTATGTGCAGACCAACTTTCAGAAGCTCAGAGAGAAGGTCTGTTTTCTTCACAACGGATTAGCACAATCAGCTCTGAAGATTTTGATCAAGAACTGATTGTAAAATCAATTAAAGTGAAAAAGAAAAAAAAGAAGAAACAAGGTAAGCCTAGCAGAACTCTCCCTGGCACTGCTCGTTATCAGAACATGTCGCTTTTGATGTTTCACACAAGAGAGTGTGTGTGTTTGTCATGCTTTGTTTATATTATATTGTCATGCTCTTGAGATATTTGAGTGGTTGTGGTGGGCCATTTATGTTTAAGATAAAAGCCTGGTTTGAAAGTGATAAATTTATTAAGTCTTTTTAGATATATTTGTTTTATTCTTTTAACTTTGTTTTGCTTTATGTGAACATGCTTAAGGTTCTAATGTACAGGGTAATGGTAACATACAGTGGACTGTGCTTCCGGTTTTACATTGGAATTGTGTAATATCTATTAGTCCTATTTAGAATATTTGACAGTGTCTTTCTTAGATGTGCTTTTTAGTTTGTTAAAATAGTGCCAGTACTTGATTATTCTACTATTACAACTTTAAAATGTTTTGCTATTAAGACTTTTTTTGGCTTTATATGTATCATTTAGTGTTGAAGTTGAAAAAAATCAGTATGCCAAAATTTAGATTTAACTCTGTTCTTCCCCCAGTGATAACAATACTTCAATTTCTTACTTTGCATAGAAATGTAATGTATTTTATTATTATTATTCCCCCCCCCCCCCTTTTTTTTTTTGTTTTGTGATAACAGAAAATGGGACCAGGAAAAACCACAGCTCTCTGGAAGGTACACCAATTTATGAGCGTCAGCTTTCTGGTGATAGTCCACATTCGTTGAATGCAGACTCCTTTTCCATGACGTCCAGCCTAATGAGTGGCAGCATTGATCATTTGAGTACTGGATCTCCCGATCAGGAAAGCATGTTCAGTGTGGAGTCCCATACGATCTTGCAAGAAGATAACGGTTCAGAAACTTTCAGTGTCCTACAGTCTCCTGAGTCTGCGACTGTACTAATTAACGAAGAAAATGGAGATACAGTTGATTTACAGAAACTTCCAAACAGTGACAGTGGCATGGGTACTTCAACTGTTACAGATACTTTAACATCTGTGTCTCCTTTAATACTTACAGAAGACTTGACAAGCAACGTTGATGGTGAATATAATGGTAGTGTGGTTTCTGCAAGCAATGAATGCTGTCTTGGAAAGCTGAGCCAAGAGGAGGAGCAGGATTTCCTTACGTTGTGTAAACTAGATGAAAATTTAGATAAAATGAAGCTGCAGGATACTGAAAAATCTTTTGTAGAGCCAGACCTTACAGACCAAATGTTTTTGGAATGTGACAGTGTTCTTGGTGTTCAGACATCACTGACACCAAAGAAAAGCGATGAAACTGGTAGGGAAGACCAACAGCAGCTCTCTCTAATAAACAGCGCTCTGTCAGATCCTTCTGTGCTCCACTTTGACACTTCCAACAATGTTTATTCAGATAACACTTCCATTTCTGGATGGAATTTTGAAAGTGCAATCAAAGCTAAATCTAGTGCTAGCACTGCTGAATGGGTAACAGACACTCATGAAAGTAAGACCGAGAAATCTGCCTCAAGTGATGAAGAGGATATTTATGGACATGGATTACCGTATTCATCCTCAGAGACTAGCATGCCTGAAGATGGTGCTGGGTCTGGTTCCCAGGATGTGGCCAAGATAAGCCTAGATGAAATGGTGCTGTTAAAATCTGATCAGGTATATGTTTTCAATTTAGTTAAAACACCTAAATGCAGCATTTCAAAATGTAATTACTATCCTTCTTTAGGAAGGCAATTTTTTTCTTACTTGATTTGAGTAAACAAGTAAAGCATGAAGCCAAACAATAATGTATGTTGTAACTCTTATGAAATGTGGTGTATCGGACTTCAGAATGGTTGATGTGTGCTTACAATGTGAAGAAGCTGCACTGGCTGTATTATTCGCAGCTCAACAAAAATGCTGTCATGAACCCATCCATTAAAGAGTGAACAGTAAAACCAAGTCATGCTCAAAGGTTGCTCCTTGTTTGGGTCCCCAGTAGCCCAAATTCTGCACGATGCTGTTCCCAATTTAACTGACTTCACAGGTAATTAATGCTGGTTATCTCACATGGCTGGCCTCTGGTTAAGGATTGTTTTACCTGTAAATACTCAGAATAAGAATTAGTCTTTTTGTGTCCTAGACAGCAGTTAGTACTATTTTAAATATTGACATTTTTCCTTTTTTCTCTCGTCCTTCTTTCCTTCATTGTTATTTTGTGGGTGAACATTTCCAGAAATGGTAATTCTCAAATAGACTGTGGAAAAGAAGTACTAAAATTAATTGTAAAATCTGCAAAATTGCCAAAGAGTTTTAGCAGAAGTCTTAAGAAGGAAATACAGTTTTTCTAGGTTGGGGGCTTGGGGTTTTTTTTTAGATCTATAACAGCGTTGTATTGAGATCACCCAAATACTTGTTAATAAAGGTTGAGTTACAAGTTGCTGGTGTCCTATTTAGTAACAGGTACAGCCCAAGATGTTAGTTTCAGGTTATGATATTCTTACAATCTGGAATGTTTAGTAAAGCTCCACACATGCTTGCATTGTAAGTCACGTATGCAGTGCTTGGGTTCACCTCATGCAAGCTATCAAAATTTAAGATAAACTGTAAACCAAATTACTGCAATACATGGCTCCTGTACTATACAGAGAGTATCAGAGTTGGATATTTAGCTGTCTCTGCACTCCAGCTATCTTGTTCCCTTTGCTCATCACTTCGTAGACAATAAATAATTTCCTTGACTACAGACGGAGTGTACATTTTTATGTATTCCTTTTTTCATCTGCCATTTCCTTTAAGTATGCGTTCTTTAATTAATAGGAGAAGATTTTCCACTTTTTGGAGGTAGACGACAGTGTGGAGGGCTTTTTTTTTTTTTTTTTTTTTTTCCCCTTAAACTTCTATTCTAGCAGCCTTATTTCACAGTACATACTATCTTAGAGAACACGGACAGATGTAGTTCTATTTTACACAAGGTAAATTTATTCATTGATTAAGGTACTTAAGAACCTTAAGTTTAGCTTTTTCTAATGGGGAGCTGCTGTGCTTATGTAGACATTTTCTTGTGCAGTTTGAAGATGCCTGACACTGTTCTGACTCTACAGTTTTTAGTTTGCAGAGAGCTGGATGGGATACTCTGGCCCTGGTTATGGCATCCTGAGCCTGGTTGTCTCAGAAAAGTATATCTGGTGCCTGGACTACAGAGGCAGCCTGTACTGCAGCGCTCTTCCCGCGGCGGGGGCGGGGGGGGAGAAGTTTGAGGACGGTGTGCAGCAGGTGGCAGTTTCCCCCTCAGGTTCGTCGGCTTCTGCTTCCCTGTAACCCCGTAAATAGGAAACTTGCGTAGATTTGTGCATTTTCTTTGCTTTTCTTATTTTTTTTTTTAATAACAGCTATTACTTAATTAGGTGAAGCTTGTCATTTTTCTGAGATTACAAATACAGTTCAGTGCATATGTAATTTCAATGTAGGCAGTTTATTGGGGTTTTTTAAATACAGTACTTCCAGAAATTTGGTTGGTTGGGATTTGCTTCATGTAAAAGATTTGTGGTTTGTTTTTTTTTTTAAAAAAAAAAGGTCATATTGGGTGATATGACTGCGTCTTCACTACCTCTGCATGCCATGTTCTAGTTTAAGTGGCTGTCTTTCTAACAGGTTCACATTGCATTTTGGGAAGTGTTCAACATGCGGCTGTGTGAACTTCAGAAGTATCAGTTCAGTGGTAGGCAGAGATGAATGAAGAGGTCCTTGTCTCTAAAAAACTTTAGGTTTTGATACAGAACTGCTTGATTCCCAAATTCAAAATTCTTTTTGTTGTAAATGTAGAATTGGTTTTGTGTATGGGTTGGTTTTTTGTTTGTGTGTTTGGGTTTTTTTAATACTAAACAAAAAAAACTTTTTGGTGTATTTGCCTATGAGTTTGTTCTGGATGGTTGGGAATGAGGATTACGTTGGATTAAAATTAAATGGGTTTTGGTTATAAGATTTCATTGTTTTTGGCCTTCCAGATTGTTACAGGGCTGGTGTGAAAATACAAGTTTCTCAGACACATTCTTTACTTAGTCTCCTGCCTTGCCACTACTTTTCTTCCACTGTGGTGTCTAAAAGCACGTCAGTCTTCCCTTCTCTGTGTAGAGGAAGATTTGCTATCTGTTTTAAGAAGAAAGATGTTCTATTTGATCTGTAGCTGAGCTTTGTTACGGACAAAAAAAATTAAGAGTGCCTGTACTAGGTGAGATCACAGGTTCATCCAGCTCAGTATCTTGTCCTTAAGAGTGGTTGAAAGCAGATGCCTGCAGAAAAGGAAAAAGGAACGGGCCAGTATGTGTGACATTTGCACTTGGTAGTTTTGGACTGCAGCTGTTGGTGGCTCAAAAGTTTCCTGGGCAAGAGTTTTTTTTCTTTGTGTTTATTATCCCTCAATTCCAGGAACTTGCCCAGTTTTTCATTGAATCCATACAAATTTCTAGCATCCACAGTTTCGTGTGGATGTTTTAACACAAGAGCATGTTAACCGCAAACGTCAAAATGGAATCAAATGCTCCTTTGTGGAATTATTCAAAGGAAGTTAATGTGACAATGTACTGCTCTGGTATGAACCAGCATGGATGCCAATCAGCAGTTAAATTTGGAATTCCATTTGGCTTTCTTTTTCTGAGCTATCCTTGTTACTTCAAGTGAGGGAGAAGGCTCCCAAGATGGATTTGCGCAGTTGCATTTCTGAGTTTTGTCTGCTTGGGACATGCTATGTAGGGAGCACTGCCCGCTGCGGTGTGGGGGGCATGCCTGTTCAGGTGTTTGTCACTCGTGGCTGGTCCGCAAAAGTTACGAATTAATACTACTATTTGTAAAAGGTGAAAGTACTACAATTAACCCCTTTTCCTTTATATACTGAGGATGTACCAAACCAGTACAGGAGCAAGCCATGAACTTCAGTCCCTTAATAGTTGCCTTATTTGGCCCTGACATGGAACGTATTTTGTTTGTTAGTTTTCAGTATATAACTAAGGAGAAGTGATTTGCATTTGAACATTTAAAATTGTGCGTACTCTAATGGTAAATGCATTTCAGCAATTCCTAGAGACGTTGGCCACTGTTCTGGTCTTGCTTTTTAAAAAAAAAAATTGTAACTGTTTTTAAATCTTGCATTTTTGTTAAACGCTGCTGATTTGCCTTTCCCCTTGCATTAGTTTAGGTGTAGGGAGGACAGGTCAGATCCCTCTGCTACAGTAATTTCTAAGTGATATTATGTTCTCTCTTGACTCCTCATACAGGGGCACTTCTCTGGAAGATTGAGCAGAAGACTAACAAAGCATTTGCTTGTGGAAAAGTAACTATAAAAGGAAAACGCCACTGGTATGAGGCTTTACCCCAGGCTGTATTTGTAGCTTTAAGTGATGACACCGCCTGGATTATCAGAACAAATGGAGATCTGTATCTACAAACAGGTACCTGAATTAATTGCAGGCTCTTTAAGTTTTTGTGGGCTAAGATTACTAGAGTTCAAGTCTATGGCATGATCACAATTTGTTTTAAACTTTTATCCATATCCAGGACGTAGGGAAACCTTTTTATTTGAGAAATGGTTGGAAACAATTGTGAAATTCTATGTAATTAGGAGACTGGAAAAGCCAGTTCATGGCCGCTTATTTTTTTGTGACAAGTGGAGTACATACAGTATAGTGAATTTGTGACATGGGAAGGATATGGGATGGATGCAGATAAATGGAAAAGGATTGCAGAAAATATTGAAATAATATCCTTGTCTTGAAAATAGTATGGTGCACTGAAACAACTGAGCCTTAAGTGGGTTTTCTTTTCTTGCTTTAAGGATTTTAACAAAGTTTTAAGAAGGAGTTTGAAAGGCAATGAGACAGTGTGTGGCTGTTCAGAAGAAATTCACATACGCGGGGCAGAGTAGGGAAGCTGTGTGTTTCGAAAAGCACAGATCTGTTGGAGGTAATAGTTACCACTTGATAATGAAAGGAAGGCATTCTGAGACAGATCATAAAGTGCTTCAGAAGCATACGCAAGTGGTATGTATTTTATGTGATAGAGAAAGCAAAGCCAGGGGAGGAATGGAACAGGCTGTGGAGAAGCAATCTTTAAAGCTGGCTTCTCACTGGATGTGAATGAGGTAAGAATCAGAAAAAGGGATAGTGCAGTGGCAACTTTGAAGTTATGGCCTTAGTTTTATCTGCATCAGTGAATAGGAGAGGATGCATTTGGAAGGTGTTACGCAAACACTCTTCAGGCTAAATAGAAGGAACTAGGATGAAGGATGGAATTCCAGGTTTTAGGGTTAAGGGAGAAGAGTGTCAAGAACTCTCGAGCATGCAGGCTTTGCACTGAGTTGATAAGGAAAAATTGCAAATAACATGATGAAGGAATTACTGGAGAAGAGGAGGATTGGGTAAGGGGGAAACAGTAAGACACGCTAAAGCAGGACAACATTTCAGAGTGGCTGTCAGAATTCTTATTTATCTTCCACTTAATTCTGGTACTCTCCTAATTTCTCTTGTAGATTTAATTGCTGTAGCCCAATATAAAAATTCTTCACAATTAAGAAAGCTCCTTAAATACACAGCTTTGTTTCAAAAATACTCTACTCTGAAATTATTTTCTTTTAATTAAGTGTAGTAGTTACAGAGAAATCAAGTGGCCTGCCCACGGTCACATGCATATGGCCAACAAGCGTGGATAGTGGTGGTAAAGAGTGAACTTTTGATGCCAATCACACAGGGCTCTGTGAAGGTTTGAATCAATATTTTTCTTCCCTGTGAGAGATTGGTTTGATTACATCAGCTTACATTCTGCTGTTCTTAGGCTTCTAAATTTGTCTCAGATGCCAAAAATAAATTCTCAGTATGTCTTGTTAATGTGAGGCAACCAGTGATAGTTGTTTCTCCAGGATCATTTCATTACCTCCACTGTCCTGTCTTAACTTCTACAACAGAAGTGTGTGCTGAGAGGTTTGGAAATGAGCATTCTTGTTACTTTAGAATACCATACAGATGAGTCTGTTCATACTTGCTGTGGCAGCACCAGAAAATTAAGAAAAAGCTGTATCTCCTGAGGTGTTTCACATGCAGCCGTGCAAATCAAGCTTCAGTGTAACTGTGAAGAAGACATGTTCCTCTAGATTACATGTATAAATGTGTGAAAACTACCTGTGAATCTACCTGAACCTCTCTTCTCCTTCCAGTACTACACACTGTGGCATGCTCTTTTGTAATTGCTCTGCTGCCACTATTCAGGTCAGGTTGCCTCTCTCCCTGGTATGTTTTGGGCAAAAGTTCTTCCATTACTGCCTTTTTCTGTGATGCTTCTGTCAAGTCTAATACAGGTTTTATAAATGGAGATTCCCGATACTGACACTAGAGGGAGAAAAGGAACAGAAATGATAGGACAGCACCTTGTGTGCTCTGCAGGATGTTCAAGGATATACAGTATTTTATTTCTTAAAATATAAATTCAGCCATATTAGAGGAAGTAATTAATAGTTTATAGAAAAAACAGTCAGTCAAGGAAATAGTGATAAAAAAAATAGTGTTAGCATGTCAGGGATTTTCCCCTCCTCATTTTCTTTTATTGGGTAGCTTTGTTGCTTTTCTTTTAGTTGCAAAAACCCAAAGTTTGTAAAGCAATCCTCCTTTTTTGATTTCTAGGCCTGAGTGTGGATCGTCCTTGTGCCCGAGCAGTAAAGGTTGATTGCCCTTATCCACTGTCGCAGGTTACATCCAGAAATAATGTTGTGTGGGCAATGAGTGAGCAGCGGGCCCTGCTATACCGGGAGGGAGTACGCAGCTTTTGTCCTGAAGGAGAACAATGGAAGAGTGATATTGTCAGGTAATGACACTGGTGGTGGGACAGCTTCATAACCAGAATGACACAAAAAATTGGTTTTGGTGCTGGAGCTCCTTGATGTTTGAAAAAGTGTTATCTGAACTCATGTGTGTACATATATACGTGTGTGTGTGTGCGCGCACATGTATATATATATACTTCCTTTATTCTTTGTCCAGATGTATTCAGAGTAACTGGTGGTTTTCTGTCTGAATGACTGCTACGTAATAAAAGAAATTGCTGTAGAAAGAAGTGGTAACACAGTTAAAGCGAGTTCAAGAAAGTGAGAACAATTTTTAAAAGATCTTTATAATATCTGTCAATATGTCTTTTTTTTTTGATTAAATACTGTTTCTGTAATCTGTGCCATAATGGCTTTAATGAGCTCTCCAGATATTGAATTATTTTTTTTTTTTCTGGGATTAAATGTCAGCATTTTCTTGATTATCCATATAGCTCAATAGTATTTTTTCACTTCCCAGTCACAGATTTTTATGAATATGCTGGCTAATTGGTATTTAGCTTTGTAGTTGATCCTACTCTCTCAGTAGTTAGTTAGTGATAAAGTTAAAAGCACTGACTGCTTACTGCTGGCTTTGAGAATGTAGCATATAGTCTCTCTTGTGACATCGGCCTGAAGCAAGTATAGGAAGAAATTCCTGTTCTTGTCATCATATGTTTTTATCTTCTACTGAACATCCTGTTGTGAAGCTTTAACTTGTGTTACCTCCCCACCTGGTATTTGGCTTTTGAAAAGTCTAAGGAAATATTTGCTGTCTTGTTCAAATCTGAAATTTGCAAGCACTTTAATTAGTTTATTTAATGAAAGTACCTGCTTGACCTACACCTACAGTTAATGTTCTTGGGCTTTGTATTAAAGTTGCAGAAAGCAATCCCTATTTGTTCTTGAACTGTTGAGAAAGGTTCTCTGAAAGAAATAGCATTGTTGGCTACCTTCTACATGTCTGATATGATCACCTGATCCTGTTGACTTTCTGAGCTTGAACATTGTTTACTTATACAGGAAAACTTACAGTCCTAAACTCAACATTTATCTTTGCCATATAGGTAGGTTGAGTTTTCTGTTCATGGTCCCTGTAATATTGTTCTCAGAATAGGTCAGGGAAGTTGGAGGAGGTACGTTATGAAGCTGCTTTATCAAAGAACACAGCTCTTTATTTCTTATTTACTGAACAAATTATTTTTTGTTTAGTTTTTGTCATGTATCTAAGTTTCAAATCTGGAGTGATCTTTGAAGGATTTATTTTTTGTTGTTGAGTTGTTTTTACTGATGCAAACTAATAAAATTTGAATTACTGAATAACTGTGAAAATTTGAAATCAAATGTGTTTTTGAGCTTGGCCACACTGAGTTCAATCATTTTGAACTGCTGTTAGCATTGTAACAGCTTCCTTAAAATACCATAAGCATAAATTTGAAATAAGGTTTTTAATTTTATTACTTGTTTGCATTTCCAGTGAAATGCAAGCTTTGGAACCAGTGTGCATAACCCTTGGAGATCAGCAGACATTATGGGCTTTGGATATCCATGGAAATCTGTGGTTCAGAACCGGTATAGTTTCAAAGAAACCACAAGGAGATGATAACCATTGGTGGCAAGTAGGCATTTTTTAATTTTGCTTTCAGTTTAGTCTTTTATCTGGGTTTTATTATTTGCCTTGTTTTCCCATGAGATTCTAAGATCAAATTCAATTAATTGTTTGATATATTATAGTACTCTTTATTCAAGATATTAAAACTGCAATGTGGCTATGACTGAAATCCCTTTTCATGTCTACTGTAAAAAAGGGAAAAAACCCAAACCAAACCCAAAACCATCCCATGGTCATCCAGAGTAGCATCACAGCAGTTTTCAAGAACGCAAGAAATGCTCTACGAGATCGTGTCAAGTGTGTGTGTAGCTTGGTATCTTAGCAGTAGCAATAGGACATGCTGTTTAGGCAGAGCGTTCAAGTCTGGCTGCTGAATGCAGTCTCTTCTCTTGTCTTCCAAGTACCCATCCTTTTCCTTAGCTAGATGAAATAAATCGTAAGTAACCTTGCAAAAATGCTTTTATCGGTTGAGGTTTTTTTGAACGATGTGGGGTTACTTGCTTCAGTTGCAGGTCATGTGGGTACAAAGAAAGTTACTTCAAGTACTCCCTGGTATTGATTTAGAATTCCTGACTTTGTTTTTCCTAGCTTTTCTTATTTTCCTCAGGGATGGGGGGGGTACAAAAACAGTTATGCAGAAAATTTGTTTGCCTACATGTCTACCAAAGTTAAAAGAATCCCAGTTTCTGTGCATATATAATCTCTTCTTGCATGTGCACGTTATCAATAGCTTGGCTTTGAGGTTATTGGCAAACTGCTTTTCTTTTTGTGCTCTCAAGCAATTCCTTCCTGTCTAGGAGTATCCTAGAGTGTTGCGAACCTAGTTGCCCATGACAGAACTTGGGCAATTGGTTATTTAGACCTCCTCCTGCCTTATGAATTAAAATGCCCTTGAGGTTGTTGTAAAGGAGTATTGCATGGAAGTTTTTGCAAAGTGATTTAAATTGCTACACTATGCAAGTTTCTCTTCCTTTGGGAAACTGAAAAATCATCTCTTAGTTTGCAGAATTCAACATGTTTGTAGTGGGAGAGAAGAGGCATCCCAAAACAATGATTTCTTAAAATGCAAAATTCAAAGTGGATTGTTGGATAGGAGGGAGTTGTAAGCTGATGTTTAATATCGGTTCTGGTTTATTATCAAGACTCTTACTTATTCAAAATGTACCGTTTTTATTTTTCCCTTCCTACACTTTGAAGGTTTCTAAACTCTCGGTAGATTTACTGTACATAAAGCGCACACACACACACACACAAAAGCTTCTGATGAAAGATTCTGCAGTTCACCTAAGAGCTTAACTAATTATCAAGAACACTTTTTTTTTTTTTCCAGGTAAGCATCACTGATTATGTAGTGTTTGATCAGTGCAGCCTGTTCCAGACGATAATCCAGGCAACGCATACAGTGGCAACAGCAGCTCAGGCACCTGTGGAGAAGGTGGCTGATAAACTTCGAATGGCATTTTGGTCACAGCAGCTTCAGTGTCAACCCAGCCTCCTTGGAGTTAATGGCAGTGGAGTCTGGATCTCTTCAGGCAAAAATGAATTCCATGTGGCAAAGGGAAACTTAATAGGTTGGTGTGCTTTTATATCTAATATTTTTAATTTAAGACAAATAAATAGGAGAAAGTAACTAACTACAGTTCTGTCACCACAAAAATTATCCACGGTAAGTCAGGGCAGCTCTAACAAACAATTCCATGTTTAAAAATTAAATGAAATGATTCCTTAGCATTTGGTCTTAAATACTTTCCCGTTTAAAGGGAAATATTTTTCATGGAAAATTCATTGTCCACAAGTGAACTGTGCACATGTTACTCCATTTACTACCTACACTTGTCTCCTCTCTGGATTGAGAAGGCAATTTTAAGCTATTGTACCTGTTACATGTAGCACAATGGAGTCTGGTTCATGATTGGTGTGACTATGCAAAACAGTAATGTTATGATTTTACAGTGATAATAGAGGATTTGCTGCATTTATTTTTCTTGCTATGTTTCTCAAAATAGAATTTTGATTTAGTATGTTTCTTTGATCAGGTAAACACTAAGAATAGACCTAGGACACTGTCTGTTTAACCTCATCACCAAATTGGTCTCCTATTGAAGACCATTAATCTTTTCCCTTCTCCTCCTTTTCTGCATTCCCAATTTTCTGTGTGTGTACGTACATGTACTTATGTGTCAGGAAGAGGTTTTCTCCCCCTCCAATAGTTTCTTGAAAGATTTACATCTTGTCTAGATGATACTTGATAACTGATTGCAATAGAATTTCTTTAAAATGGTAACATTTTAAATAATAACAAAATTTAATAGAAAATTAAGTTTCATACTAATGACACTCTGTTCTTTCTTTCAAGGCACTTACTGGAATAATATTGTGCCTCGTGGTACTGCTTCTGCCACAAAATGGATTTTTGTGTTGGCTTCCACAGCTTCATCTAAAGAAGGTTAGTGCATCAGCAGTGCAGGCATACAATATCTGATTTTTAAATAGAGTGGAATTGATGGTGTAAGTAATTAAATATCCTGAATTACTTCAGATTTTGGGGTGCCTTTTCTGTATGCAGGGATCTAAAGTATTTGAAGTAAAGTGGAAATGCATCTGTAAAACTATTGGAGCTAAAAAAAAAAAGCATATGTTTCGTTCTGCCACCTTTGGTGTGAAGTGGCATCCAACAGAGAAACAGGTAGTCCTTTAGGAGCAGCAACTTCCTAAATTGCCACAGCATGAATTGCCAGAATTTGTAATGTGAAATCTTGGAGCACACTTAGCCTATACTAACGAAATAATTCTCCTGTTAGTGCAGTTATTGCAGCAAAATAGCAGATTTTATCAGTAAAAGTGTGGCCACGCTAAGGAATTCAACTGCTAGTTACGGTAGTTAGCAATTGTGTTATTGAAGTACAATAGCGTTATTGGCAAAAATGTGTGATTTAGAGCTGAAAAACAATGCTGTTTTTCAAAGGCAATTATCAAGGATAAAGAAGAGCAAAAGAATAAAGGGAAGTAATAGTGCACTGGTATATGTCTTCTCTCTATTAGTTTCTCTAAATGGACGCTTCTTCAGATGAGATCACTTGCTACTTACTTGCTTTGAGAAAGGGAGTATTTAGGTGCCTAAATGAGGGCTTGGGATGCGTATTTGTACTTCAAAGTCTCACTCTATGAACATAGCCAAGAAGCTTTAGTTTTGTCTTCAAATGTGATGATCATTTTTCCAGAAGAAGCAGATGCATAAGCTTTCTCAGAGTGGATTAGGAATGACTGTAGTAACAGAAATGTCCTTTCTGCAGGAAGCTTTCTGTGGCTGTGCCAAAGCAACAAGGATCTGTTTTGTGTCAGTGATCAGAATCCTCAGTTTCGTCCTTCTACGGTGCAGCTGCCACCAGACGCTGAAATGGTGCAGTACTCTGCCTGCCAGGATGCCATATGGGGTTTGGACAGTCTTGGGCAGATATTTATCAGAACACTTTCATCCAGCTGTCCAACAGGGATGCACTGGACAAAACTGGATCTCTCTCAACTAGGTATGACAATTGTATTGAGTAGGCCATCTCTTAACTCTCTTAGCAGAGAGTATTTTCCTTCAGAAGTATCTTCTGGTTTACTGATATGGACTATTACATGTACTGGTTTAAATAGTACCTTACAATAATGGGCCTCACAGCAGAGGACTGTAAAACACCAGAAACAACTATGGCTTTCAAACAGTGTTTCATTTAGCCTTTTTCTGGAGACAGCATGTTTACTGTTTGCAAGATACTTTATATGTGTACGTGCTTCTTAGAGTTTGTCAATCTGAGACAACTCAGCCTGACACAGCGCTGTGCAGGTGTACCAGTAGCTTTACCTAGTCTAATTCTTGTACTACAGTGTAACTGTAATTGTGTGGTCCTGGGCAATTCCATATACAAGGCTCTGAATTTTGTGGTTAAACATGTTCTTAACAGAGTGGTCAAAGCTTCATTAGGATCCTATCAAGGAACAATTATGCTCCAAGTGTTGCATCATTTGTAAATGATGCAGCTGCTAACACTTATGTTCAGGTTTATAGCGATCTAATGGTTCAGCATAATATTAAGAAAGTACTGCTGGTTAACTGCTCTTTTTATTTGGTTGGGCATAAGACCCAATGTTGTTGAGCATGTTTTGATCATTAAAATGCCCTCACGGTTTGTCTCAGGGGTAATCAGGCCACTTGTCAGCTCCATCAGTAATACTCCAATTAGATTTATTTATTTGATACTCTGACTGTTAGAACATTATCTTCATGCTAACCTGCATCCCTGTTTCAAGAGAAGATAAAAGAAATTGAGACTATGCACCATTCTTGTACCATTTTAAAAATAATGCAACTGTTTTGCAATTTTTCCATTTTTAATGTCAATGTTCATAACTGGTCTGAAAACAGACACATAATTTTAATTTCAGGGACATGGTTTAGTGGTGGGATGGCAGGGTTAGGTTAAAGGTTGGACTCGATGATCTCAAAGGTCTTTTCCAACCAAAGTGATTCTATGATTCTAACTTCAGGGTTAAGGAAGGGCAGACACAGCTGGCAGACTTTAAGCCTCATGTACAATTTTAGTATACAATTGGTAATACTTCATGGAAAACTTTTAAAAATTTGTCTTTTAAAATTAATTTGTTTGCCAGTTATACACCAGGTTTTCCAGATTTGATGAATTGGTTCCAAATCATTAATTGTACTGTAGTTTAAGCATTTGCTTGATGCCTTTTACCTTCACTGACCTACAGGATACGTTTATCCACGCTATCGTTCTCACATTGTGTAGTAGAGTCTGAAACTTTTCTGATGACCTTTGTTTTCCAGCAGTTTAGATAATAACTGTTTAACTGAAATAATAAATAACATTGCTATTGTCTGAAAATCTCAAAGCATTTGTAAAGGAAATCAGTGTAATTGCTGCTAGCTGACTGCAATATCTGGCTTGTGAACTTCAGCAGTTCAGAAGTTCAACCTTCAGCTGTTCCTGTTAGCTTCGTGGCACTCTGTGGTGGTATTGCAGAAATCTGGGGTCAGGAAATACTTCAAACACTCCACTTTACCTGTCGCTGTGGGTTAATACTTAAGTGTGAAAATGTTTTACGCATTTTTCCTCCAATTAAATGCATATGGTAGATCACTGCTGACAAGATAGTGGATATCCTTAGTTACAAGGGCCTTTATTTGCTCTAACGGGGCTGAAGAAATTGGAGAACTGTTGTTATTGTTCAAGTGTAAGCTTGAGTTTAGTCCTGAAACATTAGGACTGTAATTTGGGGGGGGGGGCGGGGGGGGGGCAGGGGCAGGCAAGCAGGCAAGTTGCTCTAAAGTGCTATTAGGAATTCTGTATGGAAGCAACGGGATTGCCAGCATTAATGTTGAAATACTCATATTATGTTGGTAGTATCTTCCTCTTGCCTTTACAGTATGTACTTTGGGAGTAGTATCTAGTAAACTATTTTGATTAGGGTTCCACTATCGGTATCAAGGTTTCTAAACACAGTAGAATGACCTTTAGGTTTCAACAACACACAATGCCTCTGAATCATACTACTTTCTCTAAACAGTAGGTGAATGTGGTTAGCATGACCTTCTCCTAAGATAAAAAAAGTGAGTGGTAGGAGGGAGGAACCCCGAAACTTTTACATAAGGGCTGCATTTTTGAATATCAAATTGTACTGTAGACGTCAATAATATCAGCTATGCCGAGTAGGTGATATGTGATTCCATGTTTGAGTGCTCTGATGCTTGGATCAGAACATTTCAACAGCTGAGACATCACGTGACAAAGCCGTTGCTTCGAGTCATACTTTATGTTAGAAGGAATAATGAGGTTTTAAGTAAGATTTTGACTTTGTAGCTGAATGTCATGCCCCTGCCTGCAAAAGAAAGTTCTTCTAGATGTTCTTATCCCAAACGATAGAATTTTTTGTTTATAATTTTGTCATCTATTTTTAATATGAAGCTGCATAATTAAAGGAGGTTTTGGGGTGAGATGAATTAATTCGAATTCCTATGATTCAGAAAGTTAAATAATTTTGGTTAATGAGAAGATCTGTTTACTATTACAGATAACTAAAAGATAAAGCTGTGTAGTCCTGTTGTCCCCTGTTCTTTCCCCCAGCAAGCCTTTTGATGACAGGGAATATTGCCTGCTGCAGAAATAAATGCTTTGAACTTGCACTCTGTGAGATAAAATTACACCCCCCTCTTTAAGGAATGCTGTGTATGATGCACTTTACAAGGATTTGTTGCCAGATTTCAGATCACTGAAGAGAGAACTGTTACCAAGAATGGGATATCCCAAGAAGCACTGGCATGTTCAATCAACCAGCGAGGTCTATTTTTAGAGCCTTTAGTTTGGAGTCTGACCAGGGCACATTCCTTCTGTAGTGTATCTGTACTGGTTGGGTCCCTCTTTCTGTAGAACATGTTTTGCATTACTTAGCATTGTGATGTCCCAACATTGGGAGGGGAAAAAAAAAAAGAAATGTTACGTATATTGCATCACATGGCTATTTTAAAATGAATGTGAAAGAGTAGGAGTTCCAGTTGACAGTTAAGTAGCAGTTCTTTTTAGTCTAAAATACCAGGTATTCTTCTCTACTATCTTTGCAGACTTCTAATAGCAAGATTGATGGGTGCGACCGGGTATGCAAAAAAACCCCTCAAACACACCAAAATTCCAAAACATACTTATTTGGCAGCTTGGTTTTCATTGTGCTGACTTATGTAAGGTTCAAATACTGCTGCACTTTTGAGATAGGTGTAATAAATATGTACACCGTTGAAATACAAATCCATTTGAAAACCAGGTCCTTTATTTACAGATGTGACACTGGAATGTTAACACTGAAATGCATAATCCATATGGTCTCATATTTTTAAAGTGCTGGTAGCATTAGGAATGTTCTTTGCTGAATGTATTAGCAAATCTGTGCCTTTAAAAGTCTATGAGCATGGCCAGCTACACAGAAAAGTTCACGTTGGGTCATGTGAAAGTTTGTCTAGGCACTGATAACATTTGTCACAGAATGTTTCCCTGCTTGAATTCGGTTATTTTAATAGCATGTTTTTAGTGTGCTTTAGAAATTGCAGTATCCTATGACTAAAACATTTATTTTTAGGTTTAAAACAAATAACTTGCATACACTACATGTTGGTTTTATTCATTGTATCCACTGATTATTTTTTTTTCTCTCCCAAGTAGTATTAACTTAATCATTTTTATGTGACCGTGTTTAAATCTAGTTTAATACAATCAAGTCTAAATAAAAGTTCTCATTATTAGCTGAATTGGAAAGGAAAATGCCAGGTTGCTAATAGTCTCTCTGTTATTAGGTGCTGTAAAGCTGATCAGCCTGACCTGTGGAAATCAGCATGTTTGGGCCTGTGACACCAGTGGTGGCATTTATTTCCGTGTAGGAACTCAACCTCTTAACCCAAGTTTGATGCTTCCTGCATGGATAATGATTGAGCCACCTATACAGGTAAAATGTTCATTACAGTTCTTTTTGACCCAGTGGTTTAGCTCTATGCATTTGAAAAAGAGTAATTTTGACACTCATGGAAAACAATAGAGCCAGATTTTTAATGTGTAGCTTAAAACTTTGTCCCAAGTGTTTGAATTCTACAGAATTTCTTTAAAAAACCCAAAACCCCACAAAACCCCAGAATCTGTATAATGTGCTCTGAATATGCTGCCTTATCACCGTAAGTCATCCCAAATTCATCTAATCGTTACAAATAACTTTTTTTTTCCCCAAAGTGGAAGGTTTTGTTTTCTTTCTATCCTTAATGGAAGTTTTCTCGTAACACAGCAGTTTTATAGGCATGTCGTAGAATGCAGCTTTGAACCATATGTGTGCTAGCCAAAAGGCTGGACTGGCAAACAGTGCAAAGCAGAAGGGTGTGGGAAGGCTCTGCTCAAGTGTCCTGGTGCTGAGGTGCCCGTCTCACTCTTCCCTTATCCTCACCCTTGTGAGTTTTGGGTGCTTGTCAGGGTGCTGTGCCTGGATTTAGGGACTTTCCTTATCATCCAGTGGTCAGTAAGGGCGCGGTATAATTGCAGGTCTTTTCCCTTGTTCCCAGAATGGGCAAACTTTATATCCTTTCTACCTGCCAGCTGGGAGGATCACAGTGGAAAGAAGGCTCCTAAAGTATCCTGGGAGCATCTTTTCTGATTATAGAGAATGGGCAAAATATGTTTCTCCAGTGTCTGGTTTCTTTTTTAATCTCTCCTTAAACTTCAGTGCTTGCTTTAATTGCTGCTCTAATACTTTGCAAGTTAAACGATGAAATGGGTGCAACTTATGTGTCGTGGGTTGGGACTGCTGTAATGGAGCTAACCTCTGACTCCTGATTTCATTCTTTGCTCCTTGGCACGAAAGCACTTGAACTGTCTGCTGATCTAGTGTAGTAGCACTGGATGTGTTTGCATATTTGATTTACATTTTATAATGTTACAGAATTTCTCTTGAAGATTTTGAAATGTGTGGTACTTTTGAAAGGACATACTAAGAAATAGAAGTAAATCTCTGGCAGTAGAGTTGCAATAGTTTATTTGTTTTTTACATCATTTGCTTTTAGTTCTGCTTATCTCTCATCAGCCAATGATTAGCTCCTCCTGTGAATCTCAGGGTGTAACAGCAAAGAAGGGCAGGGAAACAGGGAAATGAAACAACAGATTTGCATCCTGTGAGTTTGCACAGCACTGGTTAGGCTTGTTCTTCTGTGCTGGGAATGTGGTCAGACCTGGAGAAATGGCACCTTCTTCTGCAGAATAGCAGAACAGACTGATAAATAAGTACCAATATCACTTGCAACAAGGGCCAGATTACATTGGTCATTCTTTGTGTGCTGCGAGTGGGTCTTTCTGATGTAATCTGTAAGAGACAAGTTTTTCCTGCTAACAGGGAGTAGGGCAGTAGGAAGAGGAGACTGAGGGTATCAGTGATGATGCCTTCCATAAGGGTAGTAGTCTTAAAAAGGGGGGAAAACCCATTCCAGGATGTATTCCACTTAAACTGAGTGTGCCAAGAAATTGAGAATTAAACTTCTATAGTATTCTCTTACCAAAGATTTGACCATGCAGGAAAATAGCCCCAAAAGCTATTTCTCTACACTGATACTATTTTGTACTTCCACTGAAGTAGATTAAAGTACTCAAAACAAAGGTGTTTACAAGAAATTAGGATTTACTGTGATTCATTATTTAACAGTGACTTCCTTATGTAGAGAGTCTTTACTTGGACACCATTGAAAGTAAAATTATTTCCTATCAGCTTATCAAGGAAGCTGGATTATGTTGTCTTCAAAAATTATAACCTTCTGATACCCAGAGCAGTGTCATTCTCTTTCCTGTTATCTTGCCAACACCTGACATTGCAAATTTAATGAGTCAATGTGAAAGGGCAAAAATTCAAACACTGTTTGCAGAGAAAATGAAAACTTGTGGGTTACATGCTTGTTTTGTGACAATTCCAGAATATTAAAAAAAGTCATTAAAGTACTGAAAGAGCAGCTGTTCGTGCTTTTACAAAGCAGGATTAATGCAAAATAAGAAAACTTGTGAACTTTAAAATTATTTTCAAATGCTAGCTTAGCGTTTGGATAACAAATATAACATGATGGCTGAAAAGTGGACTATTCCGTGAGCAATATTTACTTATTACCAGCACCTTACTGTTATCTGTCCCCTAATGGACTTTGACACAGTTCATGCTGCATCACTTTATCTTCAGAACAACAGAAATACTGTAAGAAGTATTTATGAATGATTCAGTCATTTTCTGTTTGAAGAAGGAAATCAAAATTGCCTTTCACTTGCTTTAAGTACAGGAGCATTCTCAAATAACGTAATTTAAAACCAACTATGGATATTTCATTCCCTCGTAAATGTCAGGGCCAATATGACTTGCCATATCCCAGATCTCATGACTCATGAGCAGCTCGTGAGCATCTACAGACTCTGCTTTTATGGTGTCACTTCTTGTTAAAGGAGTGCTGTGATTGCACAGCATCCCTCTTTGCACGACTTCACAAAGGTATTCAGAGACAATATTTGATGAGATTTTACTCATGTTAAAAATCAGTGAATGTAATTTAAGTTCAGTCTTTGTTCTGTGATGCTGTATGTTGTGTTTGGTTTTTTTAAATCTAGAGACTAAAACCGTTCTCACTTGTTACTCTTCCCTTTGTAACTCCCTACTACAGTATCTCTTGAAATGAAAAATAACATTGTATGTTCTCTGCCCTTCCTCTTCTTTATTTTATCCAACACTTCAGAAGTGGTTGATAACATCATTACAGTATCTTGACCAGTAGTAGTTCATACGTAGATGTTTTCTTTGCTTCATCCATTCTGTTCTGCAGTCTTAGAAGTCAAAATAATTACGTAGTTAAGCAACTTTTTGGCAGCTGCTTTAAGGGCATTGATAGAGCTGATCAAAATTCTTTGATGAAATTATTTTATTCAGGAAATAGAAAGTGGTTTTCATTCTATTGTTAATATACAGGATAAAACTATTACATGCTGTAGCATGCCTCAATATACATTAAATTTCATTCAAAATAATTAGGAAGAAATACAAATATTATTTATGTAGATCCTATAGAGTATGTTTCCATATGTGTGTGTGCATGTATATTTAGGAAGATTTAATGCTTTTCAGAAATAATAATTTAAAGTCAGATATAAAATTAATATAGTCAATAAGACTAATTTGGGTGATTATGGAGTAGAAGTTGATCAAAAGTTAAAAATAATCAAATTGCTTGAGAAGGTCCCCAGAAGTTGAACACTTGTTTGAAAAGAATTCTTGCAACATTTCAGCTTTTGATTTTTGGTACTTTCTGAAAAAGATGCAGACAAAATCTGATCTTGAGAAATGCTAACTTCCTACTTAACATAAAAACTGACCTTAAGAACAACCTTCTCAGATTTACATTAAGGGATCTATCAGATAAGCAGAACTTTAAGAGGATTGAAGCAAACAGAGATCAGGACAAGTATTTGTAATGAGTGATCAATCGTCTATTGCCTGTAAACAATCAATCTTTCTCTCAAAATAGATTAGACATTTTATTAATTGCCATTTGCTTAATCTGAATAATGGAATCATAGAATAATTTAGGTTGGAAAAGACCTTCAAGATCAAGTCCAACCATAAATCTAACACTGCCAAGTCCACCACTAAACCATGTCCCTAAGCACCACATCTACCCGTCCTTTTAAATACCTCCAGGGATGGCAACTCAACCACTTCCCTGGGCAGCCCGTTCCAAATTGAAAAAGTAATTTTGTTAAATTGAGAGGTTTATTTAAATATCCGCATGGCTTGTCCGAACTGTGGAGTAACAGGGGTTTAAGGAGATGTTTACTATTTGGCGCGTGTATAAAGCTTTCATTGATCCTTTGTAGTTCCTAGGGTCTTGGCAGAAGAGTACCACCTAGCTTAGTTTGCCATAAAATGGTCTCTCACAATACGTGCATTTCAAGTTAGAGAAACTTTTGATTTACTACTCTTCCCATAAACACCCTAGTAATTATCTCTTTATATTTTAAGCGTGGTGTTATAGGTAAAAGAAGATAGTCGAAATTCTTACTGATCTAGGAGGAGCTATTTTTTTTCTCACACATGCAAAAAAAATGAAGGCTGTTCACACTTTCACTGTCATTCAAAAATTGTTAAAACTATGAAGCAAATGGTAGTTAAAAATACCGTTTGAAATGTAGGCAATTGCTCTGTAATTCCGCAAAATCAATACATGCTAGATTTAATTTCTGTTCAATACCTTCCTTTCTCTTAATCTGTGTTTGGTGTAAGGAGGTTGGTTGTGCCTTACGGATGATTGGTGACTTGTTACAAATGGTTGTCGTGATCTTTGATTCCTTCCCTCTCTTTAAATAAAGCTCTGCTTACCATATAGAACACTTAATGCAAATCTGGAGACTTTCTTCCTCTGCCATCTGCCTTGTTTCAGTAAATTTTCTACTATTATTAAGGCCAGTTTTGTGTTAAGTGGTACTTACAGGAGGAAGTGGTGAGCACTCCTCAAGATCAGAACTTGCCATTACATCTTTTTTGGTAGGTGCCAAAATCAAAGCTGAAATGTAGAAAGGGTTTGCTTGAAATGATCTTCAAGGAATGGATGTTTGGAGGGGGAGGGGTTTTTACGTTGAAAATGCTTCGTAACTTCAGAATCATCCATGCTACTTTTTAAAGTACTTGCTGTGGAGAACTCTGTTCTTTCTCATGCATAATCCACATCACTGTTCCTTTCAAGTCTGATTGTTTTCACTAGCCCAGAGTAGCTTGCATTACATAGCTGTTGCACAGGTGTCTTTTTGAGTTGCTATGAGTTCTACTTTGGCATACTAAGACAAGATTCAGAGGAAGTATCCTTTATTAGACCAATTCTGCTTAGGTTGGAGAGGTAATACACTCATTAAATGTCCTCGTTGTCTGTAGACAAGACTAACTAGTCTATCGTTCCATATGTCTGGAAAAATGTGAGGCCTCTTGAAGACGTTAACAGGGAGAGGATTTTCCTGGAGGACTGCACTTTTCAAGATGATGTAGAGAAAAACTGTGTTTGGCAGTAGTCAGAGTAGAGGTATTAAGGTGGGTTGCAAGTAAGCAGAGGAGATCAAAGCTCCTGCTGCAGTGTATTTTGTTTAGCTGATTTAGAATGCCATAATGTACAAGTTCAAATGTGTACTATTATTCACAGGCACGCCTGTCTTAAGAAATTGTAAGTTATGTAAAAGGTGCTTTAGATACTGAAAAAATGCAATTCCAGTATTCCTAAATTCCACATTACTGAAGTTGCCTCATACCAATCCCATGGCTCAGTTCAGTGCTCATTATCTTCCTTTTTGTTCCTTGTTAAGAAAACTGCTGTCACTGTATTTCACTGTATTTTTCTGCTTTGGAGTTTTAGCCTTCGGATATTTGTTTTAAGGCATTGCTATCGCCATGTTCAGAAAAGTGTGAGTGTAGCCTGTCACATTAGATAGCAGTTATTATCAGCACCAGAAGCTTCAGGTCACAGAAAGTGCACAAAATGAGATACACCCAGAAAACTGAGTAGACGATCCTCCCGTATCCTTTTGAAATACGATCACAAGGTGGTATGTTTGCCTTTTGACAAGACTAGCTTATACTGAAAACAAAACCTGCGGGAAGAACCTTCCCTTTTTGTACTGTCATTTGTTCAGTACTAGAAACTTCTTCATTCTTCCAATGTGCCTGTATTTTGGTTAGCTAACACAGAGTTATATATTTAAACATTTTTCCAGGGAGATAAAGAAATATATTTAACATTCAGTTGGGTAAATAAAATAATTACAGTTATAATTCTTGAGTTTTGTGAGTTTTTCAGAATTATTCTATTTAAAAATAAAAATGTAATGTAAAAGTTTGTGCATAAAGGATACATGTCTTGATTGAGTAAGCATGTGTCCTGGTTTCAGTGTAACTGTTCAGGTGGTTGTAGGTAGCGATAGGCTGAAGTATTTAATAAATAGGAGTCCTAGAAAAGTGATTTTGAGAGACAGTAGTAAAAAATTACGTGTGCTACTATAAACTGAGTTTGGGGGGTTTCGCTGTTTTGTTTCAATTTCATTAAAGCTACATCTGCATTCGCTGAATTCTGTTTAGAGCAGTTTTTACTGCTGGTTTTATTGTGTGAATGAACTTCAGCTTGCTTGATTTGAAAAGCTGTGGGAGGCTGGATCCAGCTGACAGGTTTCTAATGCGGGGCTTAGCTTTTGTGAAGTAAATTGGGGCAGCAAAGTTGGGTGCTAAACTTGGAGTGTATGGTTGGTGAAGAGAACTTCGGTGAGCCGGCAAGTCTGCACAGGGTAAGGAGACACCTTGTGATAACTGGTGGGCACATCAGACCCTTTGACCTCGAATTAGGAGCTTGGAGGCCCCTCCCCATGGCGTATTATTGTCTCCTTATTTTATGATGATGTTAAGCAGTCAAGGTGCTGATGACCTCTCTTTGCAGACCAGCCTAGCGATCAGTTGCCTTCCCAGGGAGATGCAGGGCTGGGTTGTAGTGTATTCCCTGCTCAGATGGCCCTTCCTACAGAACTGCCAAATAATCTGGTCTGTCGGAAGACCCTGTCTACTGAACCCAAGTCTTACAAAGCTAAGAAGTAAGCAAGGCAGAGGAGGTTGGATTGCATAGTCTAGTAAATGGATTATCTGTATGGGAGGCAGGGACTTCACTTCTGATCCCTGACCCCTGGAGTACTATTGTTTTTATCCAGTAGCATAACATGTTGCATAGCCTTGTATTTAGCTGGGACACACTTCACCTGGGACACTACTTAGTCCAGAGCTTCAGCACTGGAGGAGTACTACTAGATAAGCAGTAGTTGTGTCCTGAGTGCATTTCCAGTGTTTCTGTGGCTTGCAGCATGTATTTTGCATCCTGACAGATTGTAACTTTTCAGAATTGGTCAATATTTGTTAACTTTTTATTTTACCTCTCCCTGAGTTTGTGGGGTTTTCTTTTACAGGTGCTTTGTGGTTTGTTGCTTTTTTTTTTTTCCCCCCCCTTCCTCTCTGGTCTTGTAAATGAATTGTAACACATAAAGGGTATATGCACTTGTTCATAAAGCAGTGCAGTACTGAAATGGGAATTTCTGTTGCTATCAAAGGTATGTGGTGTTTTCATCACAAACGTGTTAAATAACTTGGACAAACATTAAAAAACAAAATGGCAGAAAAAGCATCAGTCTAATAACTGTTTAAAATTGTCAGAGCAAAGCAGAGCTGAGGCTGAACTTTAAAATGCATGTTTTTACCTTACAAAAATGCTTTACTTTCCTTGGTAAGGTGTTTAAATTTCAAAAACTAGAGGGATGCACTTTACTGGCATAGCCTGCGTGAGAGGTTGTTTTACTGATGCTCATTAAAGTTGTATTTTTAAAAAACAAAACAAAAATGCCTTGGTTACTCAGAGCCTTGCTACCTCATACTAAATTATGTTCTGTTTCATGGGAAGCTATGGCACATAGTGTTTACTTAACATACATTTCTGTAAAAACTCAGTTGTTCTTGTCCCAAAAGTTCAATTTTTCAGGATGTTATTAAAAATGCCTGCAGTGGTAGTTACAGACATCTTATAATCTGCTACACAACAGTTCATCATTTTAGGTATAAGACAGTGTGAGCAGAAGACAGTTGGGCAAACCTGAGTAGGTCTGTAGTTTGTAAGGTCTTTAAAGTGATTGCATTTTTTTTTAAATTGCTTGTAAAAGAACAGTTGTACTAAATATTTTGAAAGTATTTTATGGTTCTGTGGAGCTTTATCATGTTGAATGGTCGCATGGGTTTGGTATGACTTTTTCTAGGATTTGATGCCATATCATAGAATCATAGAATGTTTTGGGTTGGAAGGGACCCCTAGAGGTCATCTAGTCCAACCCCCCTGCAGTGAGCAGGGACACCGCTAACTAGATCAGGTTGTTCAGAGCCCCGTCCAACCTGGCCTTGAATGCTTCCAGGGATGGGGCCTCCACTACCTCTCTGGGCAACCTGTTCCAGTGTTTCACCACCCTCATTGTAAAGAATTTCTTCCTTACATCCAGTCTAAACCTACCCTGGTTTAGTTTGAAACCATTACCCCATGTCTTGTCACAGCTGGCCCTACTAAAAAGATTTTCCCCATCTTTCCTATAGGCCCCCTTTAGGTATTGAAAGGTCGTAATCAGGTCTCCCCGCAGCCTTCTCTTCTCCAGGCTGAACAAGCCCAACTCCCTCAGCCTGTCCTCCTAGGAGAGGTGCTCCAGCCCTCGGATCATTTTTGTGGCCGTCCTCTGGCCCCGCTCCAACAGTTCCATGTCCTTCTTGTGCTGAGGGCTCCAGAGCTGGATGCAGTACTCTAGGTGAGGTCTCACCAGAGCAGAGTAGAGGGGCAGAATCACCTCCCTCGACCTGCTGGCCATGCTTCTCCTGATGCAGCCCAGAGTACGGTTGGCCTTCTGGGCTGCCAGCGCACACTGCCAGCTCAGTGTTGTTGTCCTTCCCATGTTTCTGCGAGAGAAAAACCCTTGGAATAAAAAAATTCAGAGTTGACAAAGGAGAAGTCAAGGAATTGACTCCTTGGTTTCGCCTTTTCTTCCTGATTGTGCTAGACTGGAGATATCAAGCCAAGGCCCTCGTCTGTATTCACTAAAGGCAGAAAGTGGGGGAGAGGGTCGTGTTGTTGTTCTAAGGCTTCTGAGGAAAATAGTGCTCCAGTTTTTCAGTCAATAAATAATAATTTTTCTCTGACAATTCAATGGCAGCATAATGGAAGAACACATGGCTTCCAGGAAGACTAAACAGAGATTCATCTTTCCTGCTCTTGTATATTGCCTTGAACTTCTCTGCAGAGAAAAAACAGGCCCTTAATTTAGCAATCTGTTCTCTTCAAAAGTCTGAATGCCAGACATTCTGATCTGTACTGCTCTTATGTTGCTTGTGCTTTCTTGGTATCTCCAATGCTGAAAGTGCTTTACAACCTTCATTCAAATAGAGCTCAGAAAAGAATATGCAAATAGTTTGGCCTATATTAGGGGGAGAGAGTCTCTAAGTTGTGTTCTTTGTTATACTAGGCAGTAGGATCTGGATGCTTGTTAGCCATGAAAATAGTCAGATTAGTCCGATATACAGGTAATGCTCAGCAGTGTGAGAAGTTCTTACAGCCTGGCCTGGACCAGCTGACGGTGCTTCTGATTTGTCTTTTGAAGGTGAGGAGAACATCTGTGCTGCTTGTAGCCACCAACCTGGATTGGGTTTGGACAGACTGGGAATATTATGTTTAGTCTTCCTTGTCCTGGATATTTGCAGCAGAACAGAGATAGTGGAGGTCTGCTGGTACACGGACTCTTTGCTCCTGAAAAGTGACAAAAAGTGGAAAATGTTCTGATGCCTTTTTTTTTTTTTTTTTTTTTTTTGTGCATTTGTCCTTTCCTCCTTGATGAGGAAGTTGAACCACTGAGTTTTGGGTTCAGCCACGACTGAAGTATTTACAATTAGACAAAACTTAAGAGTACTAGGGAGAGGGAGGAACTGTATTAGCTGTTACTTTGGATTTTGTTTGATACTATGGTTTAAATGAAATTCTTACACTGAACCTTATTTTCCATGGTTTGCAGAAATAAAAGAAATTACTTGCACAGAATTATGAAGCTAATGAACATCTTTATAACTTAAATATGTTTAGCACAAACACTATTTCTTGATATCATTTAACAATTTGTTGGTTAAGTGCTTTCTTCAAGTTTTATTTCATTTTATCAGCACTATTTTCTCATCAGACACGTGGGTGCTAGCAAACTATTTTTCATTGTTTTTATTTAGCAGACAGTAAAGGCATTCACAGGTCTTACTATGTAGTTTTAAATGTTGAAAAATACATAATTTGCATCTGTTGCCATCCATGGTTGTAGTGAAAAATCCTCAAAAGACAGAGAGCAACTGGGGGTTTTGTAGCTGAGGTACAAGACCAGAGGGCAGGACGATTTGTGTTCTCTTCGTGGCTAAAACAGTCCGTGTCCTGAGATTTTTTTGAGTTTAGAAATTTTTGGCACCACGAGTAAAAGGAAAACAATGTTCCACCATTTTTTATCAGATAACACTGAATCTGTTAATGCTCCATAACAAGTCGATCTTTCGCAGTGATGAGTATTGCACAAATATCTTAAGGGTGGATGTCACAAGGACGGAGCCAGACTCTTTGCAGTGGTGCCCAGCAACAGGACAAGGGGCAATGGGTACAAACTAAAACATAAGAGGTTTCAGTTGAATGTGAGGAGGAACTTCTTTACTTTGAGGGTGACGGAGCACTGGAACAGGCTGCACAGGGGGGTTGTGGAGTCTCCTCCTCTGGAGATACTCAAAGCCCGCCTGGACGAAGTCCTGTGTAACATGCTCTAGGAGAACCTGCCTTAGCAGGGGGTTGGACTAGATGATCTCCTGAGGTCCCTTCCAACCCTTGCCATTCTGTGATTCTGTGGCTGTGGATAAACCTATAAAGAGAGTTTGGTGTGTCAGCGTCTGAGGAGGAAGGCTGAGAGACTGGTGAGAGACTCTTAAAATTCCAAACTCTTCAGTAAATTACAAATATGACACGTTTCACAGTCAAAGTATATAAATCTTATGAATGCTATTGGAAGTTAAACCAGCTGAGAAAAAGCTATGCTAAAATAATTTATTAATTTTCATGGTTATCAGTCTCTGAAATGTTATCAGCAGATTTATACACTTGCACGGATATCTCTCTTTACTGCTATGAGAGCACTCTAATCTTTAACTGCAGCTGTAGAGATCTATTTCTTGTTATAAAGATTATAAAATACTTAAAGCATGCTTCTGGTAATTAAAACTTAGTGAAAATGAGGGATATCTGAGATGCTGTCAGTATGATTGTTCAAAAAAATGGAATATGTCAAGAAAATTTTAAATTAATTTTATCCAACCTACTGCGGTATCCATGAGAACACCTTTTTGTTCTAGATGGCTAAAAAAAAAAAACCCAAACCAAAATAAACCAGAGGTCAAACCTGTGGCAAAACCTCTGCAACAGGCTCTAAGAATTGCTGTACTTGTTTCCCAATATCTTCTTGCTGTTTTGTGCCCAAAGCTGCTGTATATAATCATATCACTAGCTGCCTCTCAGTTGTGTCCTTTACTGCCTGTTTCACAGCAGAAAGCTGCAGTGGAGGGGGTGTGTGTTCTGTTAAGAGCACTGGATGCTGCCACCAGTGTATTGCCTGGATCCTTTATAGCAAGAGTGACTAGGAGGTTTGTTTTATTGATGCGAGTTTATCAGAAAGAGCTAAGTACCCTGAAAAAGGAAGAGAAGCCAAAAGCGAAATACCCAGAGAGGTTGGGAAACCTGAGGAGGAAACAGGAGCTCACACAGAAAAACAAAGAATGAGAATTTCTGGCCGAGCTTGCAGAGATGTTACTTTGAACTTGATAATTTCCATTTGTTTCTTAAATCTGTTGCTGCTGCAGAGTAGAGGTAATTGCTTTGATTGTACTTGAACCTGCAGTGATATGAGAAGCAATCTAGCTGAGCATCATGCAGCTCCTTTCATGCTACCCCTTTGGGGTGTTTTGTCTGCTTTTCTTAGCTTCCACTAGCTATAAATCTGTAGTGATGCACAGGCTTAGGTACTAGGTGTAAGTGCTCAGTAAGTCTTTCTAGGTGGAAATACTCCTCCATTTCTTTCTCAGGGAATTCTTTTCTAAACAAATGACAAGAGGAAGAGAGGAATGGGATCCTGACATGGAATAGTGGAGAGCAAGGTGCACAAATCCCAACACTTCAGGAACAAGGGTCACACCAAGCTGTTTGGCACAGTTTGTGAAGGACTGTAGTTGGAACATGAAGTGTATTGCAGAGGTGGAGCATAGACAGACACACTGGCAATTCGTGACGTAAAGGAGGGTGGGGGAAGAGTGGCAGAAAATCCTAAATCGGGGGGAGAGGTGACTGTGGTAGAAGAACATTTGTGGGGAGAAGGAGATAAGTGGATTTAAAAAAAAAAAAAAAAAAAAAGAAGAAAAAGGCAAAGACTTCCTGTTATGTGCAGTAATTCAGTCTGCATAAGGTATTAATTGCACAGCCGCCTTACTTGAAAACATGGGACTACAAAAGCAGAAATATGGTGAGGGATGTGATGAAGCTGGAAGCAGTACAATAATGAGGCATACCCATGACAGTGATGTGGGGAGGTGAACAGGGTGAAGCAGAAAGAAGTCAGAGCCAAAGTAGACCTAGAAGGAAGCAAATAAAAATGGAAGAGAGAAACAGGAGCAGGGTGAGGAGCGAGGATAACTTCCAGTGAAGAGGCAGCAAGATCAGAGGGAAGAGTTGTATGGGGTTTGGGGGTGTTTTGTTTTGGTTTAGGGATTTTGGTTGGTTGGTTTTGGTTTGGGGTTTTTTTTTTGGGGGGGTGGGGGTGTGTCAATGCAGTAGTTTAATTTATTTGTAATATGGCAGAATGCCAATTTGAAAGTGGGTAGGCAGTTACATATTCTATGTAGTTACACTCTTCAAGACATTTAGTATCTTACTGTCAGTGTTCAAACTGCAGCCATTGTGAATTTACTGTGACCAGAGGTAAATGCTTCATGAAGCCTCTACCAGCCTCAAGCTCCCAATGGAGGGCAAATATGTAATGAGAGCACAAACATGAACACGTAGTCTGTCAAAGGCCTCGTAACCTGAGTAGGCAGGATTGATTTGGTATGCAAGTCGAACTTGATTATAGCTGTGTCAGACAAGTTAGCACCAGAATTTTAAAAGCAAAACCAAAGCAGGTAACTGTTATGTACACAGAAGGCCCATCTAGGACTGCGTTTTGTGCTTATATACACGTGCAGATTATGCTTCTGTATTCCTAGTTTTATATGTGCAAAGAGCCGCTTGCTCTTGTATTTATCACACTGTAAATTCAGCTTATGCCTATGAGGCTAAAGCAAGAAATGCAGTGCTGCTTTGTGGGGTCATGATGTATTTCAGGGGATCTCACTGTCTTCTTCACTGCCACTATTAGGCTGATCTGGAGAAAAACTTTTTTCTTGTTCTTACCTGCGTTTTATTTAAAGTACATGTTTTGCAGGATATTTGGGTTCACTTAACCTGTTGGCTGATACGTTTTGCTACAAAATCACTGTCTTTGATGTCTGTAAAATGTGGTCAGTAATGCTGATTTTGAACAGTAATTAAGGCAGATATCCATAGAAGTAGATAGCGTCAGGACTTGCCTGGGAGCAGAACGGCAAGTGTGTTTCACTTGGGTTTGCCAACAGATAGTGGTGTGGATAGTCTCCTGCAGGTGTGGCTGCTCCAGTACTGCAATGGCCTGCAATAAGTTCCACGGTTGTCTTCCTGTAGACTAGAGTGCAGGGAAAAAGGCAGATCACCATTTCATTGCAAAGAGGAGACATTCAGACTGTAAAAATGTACTGCTTGTATATGCTTAGAAATAAAAGTGCAGATTTAGTTATGTTAGGAAAACTTTCAGGAAGGCAAGAGGAAAATATTGCACTTCGTGCATTTCAGTGGAAGAGTTCCCTCTTCAACTTGCAGTTGAAACTGTACCTGGTTGGAATAACAGTGCTTAAGCAAATACTAATATTATTAGACTCAGATGCTGAACATGAAATATGAATATCTTTATCAGCAACTTTGGGTCACATTCATACATGTTCTTTTTCGATTTAGGAAGGGACTGACTTTTTGGAAAATTGGTGATTTTATACAAAGACAAAATGTCAGTTAAATTTCATCCTGTCTTTAGTATCTGGTAAATATTTTACTTGTGTACTTCTGTGAAGAACAAGTAATACGGTAGTACAAAGATAAAGTAGTACAAAGTTTAAATACTGTGCTTAATTTTTATAGCCAGTAGGAATCAACTTGGTCAGCGTTCATTCAAGTCCAAATGATCAGATGTTGTGGGCAATTGATAGCAAATGGAATGTCCACGTACGAGTTGGAATTACAGATGAGATGCCTGTAGGCACTGACTGGGAACATGTACCAGGTAAAAATTAATGCATCAGTTCTTTGTTCTTTCTGCCATCTTCTCAGTGTTGGGTTTTTGGTGGTTTTTTTTTTCCCCCCTGTTGCTTTTTAAATTGGATAACAATGCTTAAATCAAATATTTTTCTCAACAATCAAGTGTGCTTATTTACAGGAAAATAGTAAAGTACTTGACAAGGGTTCTCTTTTAAAGAGGACCTTGGTTTTACTTAACACTAAGTAGTTAACTGAAGAGAAATCTGATTTTTTGGATGAATTTCTGTTAAGGGTTATTTCAGGCTGCTGCCAAGGAATTAATAAAATGGTACAGTTCCCTTTCAGTTAGAACTAAAGCAGTATTCCTAAGCCATAGGAAACTATTGTGCTATGGGACATTTTGCATTTAAACATGTGATACAAGATGGAGTTCCTATGTAGATGTGCCTAAGAAAAACCTAATGCTATTTCGCACATTTTTCTGTTAGTCCTGTGTGCTGAATGCATTCTAGATTAGGTAATTACATTTTTGCCTTACCTGTAAATAAAACTAGATTTTAGTTGTTTCTTTCGGATGCTGTCTGCTTTTTAAAGATTTTTTCACTGCATAAATGCATGGCCCTTAGTTGGGGAGTACTTGCTTTCTTGTGAAGAGGAATAAACAAAAAGTCCACAATGTCTATAATGTTAACCATTTTTAGACAAACTAAAGTTATAACTGTTGGATTATTCCCCTTGTGGTAGTAAAATACAGCAGAGGCTCCAGAAGTGTGTTTTGAAGATCCTCTAATTGGTTGTTGCTTGTGGCTGTGGCCACATAACAAAATGTGTCCACAGTGTGATATCCTTATAAACAGTAGATGCAGTGAGTACAAAGTCTGCAATTAAAAAGCTTTTTTGTTCACCAGTGCTTCATGTGCTGCAAGTGGCCCACTTTCTGATATTCTGCTTACACAGGGCCAGAAGCTCAGATTCAAATAGCATCCACTCTGTTCAACTCCCCTAAAGTCAGTGTAAGGAAATATGTGGTCCTAAATTGTCTTCTTGCCAATCCTTTCTTAGAAAGCCTCCTGGAAAACTAGGAATTCCTTTGTGCTTTTTATAATGGAGAGTTCTTCTCTAGTATTAATACAAGAATATACAAAACCTGTTATAGTCTTGCCGTCTTCTCTTAATAAACTTTTCTGCAAGTGTATTTAGTATATGAGAAAGCCTGGGATTATTCCTTCTTCATGTCCAATTATCTTTAGGTTTGCAGGCTTGTCAGCTGGCTATAAGTACAAGGACCGTTTGGGCACGCTGTCCAAATGGAGATGTAGCTCGTCGATATGGCATTACTGACAAGAATCCAGCAGGAGACTACTGGAAGAAGATTCCTGGAAGCGTCTCACGTTTAACAGGCAAGTTGGTTCTGCACGACAGTCTAAAACACTGCGATGCCTGCTTTGCTTCTGCGTGATGGTGCTCAGGCTGACCATACGCAGGCAGAGCTGCATACGCTAAATGCTTTGTTGACCGAGAGTTTCACCAAGGGTGCTTTTATCACATTAGTAAAAAACCTTCTCTGGGTGTAATTAGGAAAATAGATCCAAATATTGTTTATTTAATGTTTATATTTGGAACCTGCTACCTTAATTAAAAGATGGATAATTTGTGCTTTGCAGTGACCCCTCTAGATGAACTGTGGGCGATCAGTACTTCAGGATCCCTTCTCCAGCGCCTCACTAAGACCTTTAGCCATTCCCATAGTTTGCAGAAAAATAATGACACTTCTGTTCTGCTTCACCCTGATGATTTTGAAGATGAATGGGAAGTGATATGAAGGTCTCTCAAGCTTGTGAAGCAGTGAAAAAAAACCAGAAGGACAGAATCTGTAATGTATGTACAGAATGTTGGATCTAAAAGCCACTCATATTGGACCTGTGATATTAGCACTTTTGTATTGAAAAACTGACCTGTTAAATAGCCCCCAAGCTGTGAGTTCTGATGTTTGTTCCATTACCTCTTGGAAGACTCTGTAGGTGTGGCATACTGCAGTTGTTATACCGTACTACTGTAGAAGCTCCTTTGGAAATATAATTCTTAAGTTAATCTTACTAGCAATGAAAGTGACTATTTCACAACAGCATGCAGACTAATACATGTGTACTTATTTTGAGAAGGAATTCTGTTGCATTAAATATTTCTCTACAGCAGAAACATTAAGCATTTCTCAATTTCTTCTTGTACTTGGAACTCCAAACTGATGGGAATGCTCTCTGACTATTGTACATATATTTAGAATTATTTTCCCTTGCAGCATGGAAGAAAATATGGAAGTATTTCTTAGTAAGATCTCAAAACATCATGATTACTCAGCATTGGTGTTGAAATTAACTTAGTTTGATCCATTTCCATATATATATCTGCAAGGCTATACTAAACTTCCATTTTCAGAAATTTGGTCATAATTTGGCTTCATTCACAAGGGAGAAGTTTGGATTACACCTAATATCAGGGGGACTTTTGCCCATTTCACGCAGCAATCAGGAAGCTGACAGATTTTGGGGGTAAGTCCTACTTTGGAATAGGAAGAAGTTTTCCTGTTGTGCTGTATTTGTGCCTCCAGCCAGTGCTTTAACATTTGGACTCAAATTGTTTTGAGTACCAAACTTAGATGTATTTAAAGAAAAAATGGTAATTGATAGAATTACCTATATATCCCATTAAAAATTGTGATATTGTGAGAAAATACTTAACAATATTCTGATTTTTAGCTATGTTAGCTAAATTTTGAAGTGTCTTAACAGATGTTGCAGCAGAGGTATGTGATGAACTGGGAAGTAACCTAAGTTAATCATTGCAGTTTATTTTTCTTTAAACTCTAAATCTTCTTTGAAAGATACCTCATCTTTTTTAAGCAATAGAAATATAGATGAGAGAACTTGAGTTCAGTATGTAGGCGGAGGAGCTATTTTGTGTTTGTTCTAAGCTTATAAATCATCAGACTGTTTTAAGCAGCTGCTAACCAATACTGTAAAAGAGCCAGCTTCAGAAAAGGGCAGGAGTTGAAAAGTGGGGATGTTTCTGTTTTGATAACTTAATACATACGGAAAAGGATGTGCTTTCTTTTTAACCTGTGTTCTCTTTCAGAGTAATTCCTATGTGTACTGCACTAAACTTGGAACAAACATGGTGCAAGGTGAGAAGTGAATTGGTGGAGAGAGAACCAAGTTATGTCACTTTTTTTTAGTAGCACTTGTGATGCTGGCTCTCAGTTCTTAGTCTGATCTTTAAGTCTTACAGGGAGGACAGATTTGTTTCCCTTTTACAGACGATATGTTTGCTTCATTGCTCTCTCATCCGTATATGGAGGTTACCCCAGAGGGTTTTTTTAGCCTGTCTGGCAGTGGATTGTAATGGAATCAGCTTGTGAAGTAACCCAGTCTGTTTTATGCAAGAATAGCTTGGTATCTTGAGGACCCCAAAGAAGCTGAAATTCAGCTTAAAAGGACCTTCTGGCAGCTCCTGAGTCAATCACTTTGGAGAAGGGACGTGAGTATTTCTCTGTGCCCTGCCAAGCACCAGATGCTCAAGTACAATGGCATTATTTAATAGTGAACCCTTTTGTATTACATTTTTCAAAGTCATCTTAATAATGGCTTCAGCTTGCTAGTTGTTTGTTTACTGTATAATACTGTACCTTGCTATGGTCATTAATATTAAATTGGTGTCAAGAGCTCTTATGAGACTACTTTTTAGGGTAGTTTTAATGAAACTAGGATGGGGTTTTTACTTTTATTTCTGTATTTAGGTTTTTGGTTTTGTTTGTGCTTTGAGACAAGTGCAATAAACTAGATTTTTAAGAAATAAATTACTGTGGTAAGACTCATCTGTTGTATGATTCACAAGAGAATTCTCTGTGTCTGGAAATTGTCTTGATGTGGAAGACAGAGGTGCTTATGAAACCCCTCCCCTACTATTGCCTCAGACAGTATGGTATTGACAATGTAAGGACCTGGCTATTGTAAAGTTTATTTCAGCCTTTTTTAAATTGTGAGGGGTGTGTCAAGCCAGCAAAATGGTCATCTTCCAAGCAAAGACAATTAAACACTTCTCATAGTTGAATATTAAGCTTATTGCCTCCATATTAAGATGGTCTTGCTGTAATAGAAGTAAACAAGTTTCTCAGCTTACATGCTAAACAAAAATTGCACTTGGATGTTAAATATTTTAGCTTTCAGTGAAGAGTACACATGTGCGGTCACAGCTAGATAATGTTCAAGAAGAAAACAGGTGATTGTACCATGTGCTGTAACTGCACCCTTCCTTGCATTTTAAAAGATCTGAGCTCATGTGGACACTTCTGTGTTTCTGGCCTTTAACTGAAACTGCAGCTGAGGCTTACTGAGCATCTCCGCTTTGCTTCCCAGAGGGGAGAACAGTTTCCCGACAAGAGTTGCAACCTGGGTAACTTCACACGAGAAAGCATAGCCATGATTAATGATGCTTCTGACATTTAAACTCGCTTCCAGCCGCAGGAATCCTGTTCGGATTCAGATGGCAGTGTCATTGCTAAGTATCACAGCTTTTATCTTGACAGACCGGTTCAGCTGCTTCTGCTGGCTCCTGCAGGGAAATGGTAGTCCCCTTACAGCACCAGCCCATTGCTGTTACGTGGGAGCAATCCTTACGTACAGCTTAAGGAAGCTCAGGTGACTGCGGTGAGTTGATGTGAAACAGCCATCTTAGGCGTATAAGTAACTCCTGTTTTAATTTGTCTTCCTGTAATAAAAAGGAATAGGATCATGTTAAATGGTACAAAAAAAAAATTAAGTAAGATAGTAGACCTGTTGTTAGGAAACAGTTACCACTAAGCAAATGATAATGAGGAACACTTAATTACCCTGTGTCGTTGTCTAAACATAGCTTTATTTATACAGGTACAAAGAGACGTTTATGCCAAACTCTTCATGCCGGTACAAAGAGTATCTTTGATGTGATGGACAAGAATCCCCCTTTTTTCACCCCCCCACACACGTGGGGATCAGAAGGTCTGAACCCCATAACTCCTCTAGGTTGTTTCTCAATGGATGAGTCCTGTCAAGTATCTCGAAAGCACTTGTGGGTTGTTTCAGACTAGCGTGGCGTTCTGGCTTATCTTTTTGCTTCTTTCATAAAGCTCTCCTTAATGAGTGAGCTGTTGCTGGTTATTTCTGCTAGAGTTCTGGATAGATTGCAAGGAACAACCTTCAGACAACTTTTCAGTAAATGCTGTTCTGCATGTAAAAGCTTGAAATTCAAGTGCCTGTATGCCTGTGGCTTTGCCTTGTTAATTAGCAATTGGAAAAGCATAAATCATATATGAAGGTATGGACATCCCCTCATTACCTTGGTGACAAATCTCTGGTCTTCAGTTTTTACATTGACCAGCCCTGTCCACATCCCATCCCTGTCATCAGGAATAGAGAGATAAGATCTGGATTGAGGATTTCTAGCTGTAAAATGCAAGATGCGGCCTTTATTCCATTTACAGCCTTCCTGAAAGTGAAAGTCGCATGTTGGAAATAGTGTTATGGTGGCAAGTAGCCAGCAAAGAAAGCTGATGTATCCCTTGTCAAACAAAGTAGATCACCCTCGTTGTTTGATAATGAGTTATTGTAGTTAAAAATAACCACTCTCACATAAACAGGACGGAAGAGAACTTGTAATATAGAGAAGTAGATTTTAATTGCCAGAAAGTGAAAGCTGCATTGCAGTCACTAACTTTTATGAATTATTACTGCCAGAGCTCCACCAAAAAACATTAAAATATCTGGATAAATGAAATTCTCTCCCTAGACTGCTGAATGGTGTTCTCTAGGTTTATCACATAAATAGCTATGGATTTCTCATCACTTGAACTCAAGATGGGAAGCGAGGTTTTGGGTTCAGTGCAGGAAATCTTGTAGATAAGACCGTGGCTGGTGTCCTACTGGAAGCTGGGTGAAATTGCCATTAAGATGCCTTTGGTCTTCGAGCTTATCTGACTGGAAATCTATTTGAATAGGTCTATCAAAGTAGTTGTATTAGCCATAAAGTTAAAATCCTGCTTGATGCTAGTGAGTTAAAAAAAAAAAAAAAAAGCTGTAGAAAAAAGTAAAGATCTGTTGGGAAACTTTATGTTCTTATGGAATGTGGACTTTTTTAAAGTACATTTTTTAAATATATATATATATATATGTAGGTGCACACACACATATAAAAACTTTGATTTCTGTTCTCTAAAAGCTAATACAATGGTAATAAAATACCAAAAGTACTAAATCCTCCAAACTGAAAAATGCCCTTTCTATCTTGGTCCACAGAAATGACTAAGATGTACTGGGTTTTATAGCCTGTGATTCTCTGACAGAGGTGCTGAATAGCGCACAACTGAATAGCACTGAGTGGAGCTGTAGTTAGGAATTAATCTTTCAAATATTATTCACTATTTCTGTCCAATATAGAAGAAACCAGTGACTTACTTTTTAATATATCTTTCTCATAACCTCAACTGAGATTCACTTACAGCAGATAAAGGAAGGAGACTTCAATTTACAACACTTGTGTTTTGAATCTTGTATCCAGAGAAAACATACCTGAAGGTGTGTACAGAATTGCATTAACATCCTGTACTTACCATCCTGAATCTGCACGAGCTGACTGCATGCTTTTCTTGTGGACCTGTAGTCTAATCAGTATAGTGAGCCTTTGCCAGGAGGAGCTCTCTGTTATGAGTGTGTGTAGGCATCTTGTATATAGAATGGAGAAGTGACATAGATGTTACGTCTGTTAAAGCATGAAATGAGAATACTCAATATGTGACTCCGTGCTGAAGTTGTTGCGCTGCTGTATTTTTGCCTAACCATGGGCTGGATTAATTTAGCAAAGTTCCCATGGGTCAGGTGAAAGATCAAGTTAATTAGATGTCTCCCAGAAAAAATGAAAGACTGGGAGGAAAGATCAGGGAAGCCCCCAGCAGACTCCCTGGCACATGTGCCTGGCTATGCAGCAGGGGGATGTACAAAAAAAGAATTAATTTGCTTGTGCTGGCGGGGGGAAAATGCAACTGCCAGCAAGAAACCCCACCATCCCTGGTGGTTATAGGGGACAGACCAACCACCTGATCATGGGAAGTGCAAAGTAAGTAGGGTAATTGCTAGGATGACTGAGATTTTACTTGCTCAGCTCCCACGCTTGTCTTGCTAAATCCGTTCTCTGCCTCAACAGATGGGCTATAGTCTGTTCCCTCCGTGAGCCGCACCCAGCACTCCAAACTGGAAATAACAAACATGAGAAGCGGTGCATCTGCACTTCATTCCATGGTGCTGCGGTGAAAGCCAGTCCTTTTAAGTTAAGGAGAACATGGTAAATGATCAGTGTAACACTTTGAAATAACAGGTTTAGCACTGTTCATTCACTTTATAATTATGGTAATAATAATGCTGACCTTGATAAATACTAACACTGATGCCATAAGTACTTGTGTAGGAGATCTATCAGGCTTCAGGTCTAATTAGCTGGTTGCTTAAAGTGCTATCAGCATGGGGGGGGTGTTTAAAACAACAACAAAATCTAAAATGCGTGTTTGTCTGTACTAAGAACAGATACGTTGGAGAGCTGAATCCTGTTGCTTTTAAGGCCTGCTGGCTTCTTTTCATACTGTTCTTTGCCTAGTGGAGAGATCTTTCTCCTGTCCTTCCGTGCACAGCTACGTGATCACGTGGGTGCCCATAAAGAGCATTCCTGGGAAGAAAACACAGGACTGTGTAGAAGAAATTCTGAGTGTTTTGTATGTCACCTTCTTTCTTGCCACCCCACCTTGCCACTTGTAATTGCTCTAGGACAGGAGTTGAGGTCCAGGGAGGTAGCGAAGCAGCTCCTTCTACTTAAGCTTTGGTTGTTTATTAAAACTGAAGTTAAAGCCAGCAGGTTTTTGCATTACTGTTAACCTTGTCCATAGTCCTTTGCAGCATGTTTTTCACTATTGCTAGCTGCTTGCAATGTGGTAACTTCTTAAACCTGATTTTAATAGAAGACTTTCAAGATGGAAGGTGACAGATGGTTGATTGGGTTTGGGTTTGGGGTTTTTTTTTTAATGGGCAAGAGATGCCGTATCTTGCCAGCTGAGTTTCCAAAGCATACTGAGCAAGGTGAGCTCAGCTTTCACATAAAAGGCCACGCTTCGTTCAATCCCTAAGTTTCGCAGTCATACATCCAGTGATTTCTGAAAGCCAGTTTTAGGAGCAGTGTGGCATCTATCTTACTGTCAGGTTCAGAGACCTAAAGAAGAATATTGCCTCTGCAGAACTGTGCTGCTAAGAGCTAGACTTCAGCATCTCCCATAGCACATTTGCTCTGGGCAACGTGGACAGGCCCATTGCCTACGTATGATTCCTACCTTATGAGTTTTGCCAGCTTCCATGGTGGATAATAGGAGACTTTTGCAGATATTGGCAAACTGGTGGTTTCTTAGGTCTGTCTCTGAGGATCTTGCTTTAGGTCTAGGGTTCCCTGCTACCATTTCTCAAGTCACCCAAGGTGGAACACATCAGTGTAGCACAGATGTAAATCGCATCCTCAATCAATTGTTGCAAATGAAACTTCCTTCATGCTCTCTTCATACTGAATGTTACCAAATTTCATGCAGTTTTTCACTGAAAAAGTTAGTGTTGTGGGGAGTAGCACAGCTCTTGTTGTATCTGCCATCTACAGCTTTTTAAGGATCTTAGTGGGTCACAGTGACTTTCAGCTTGAGCTGGGTATTTTTGAAATCCAGTGTCTAATGGACCCAACAATTAGACCTGACTTGGTGTACTCAGATGATTTGCATATCATTTTCCTATTTGCTTTCTGTGTTCAAGATTCTCATCTTTAGTTATCGATCTGTTAGTTTTACAAGTACCAACTTGTACAATGTGAGTAAATTTAAAATAGTGATTCCCCAAATTATTGAGTGGGTTGACCTGGGTCACCACTAAAACTGCCTTGCAGATTTTCCTGGGCTTTTTCTGTCCAGCTTTTACTAACGAGCACTGCAGAAGTTGTACACTTCTGTAAACCAAATATGATCCACTTGTCAGTGCCCGATGGACCATCGTTTGAGAATCACTGCTCCTGAAGCACTGCTGCAGTAGAAATGCGTACATATTCTTGCTTTCCCAAAAAGGATAAATAATCTGACAGCTATTGAAAATAAGTTTATTTTTGTTTATTAACATTGGTATCATTGGTCTCTTGGCTTATATTTAGCTGTTTTCCTAATAGCAGATTTACAATATCTGAATTCAGTTGTCATGTTAAGTTCAAGACATGCTGGTTACGGTTATAATCATACTGTGATGAAAGAAAATCTTTGGATTATTTTGTGAAAACACAGCTGGGCAAGTAGGGAATATCGGAATGCTTGTCTTTCATATTTAGTCCACTATAAATCCATGGCAAAGCTTTCACTAGAATGGATCTGGATATGGCTTCAGGAACATCTTTAGTAGGATCTAAGGCTTCACCATATGACATCTCTAGAGGAAACTCTGCTTCTGTTCAGCCAAGTAAGGGATGGTTTTGGAAGCCATCCCAGGCAAGTGATTTTGCAAAACAAATGCATCTATTTTGTATGAAGTGATAGCCAGGTACTGAGCATCTTGCTTCCTTGGCAGTGACTTAAAAAGTTTTAACATGGGTCATGCTTGGGGAAGAAATGATCTTTTTTTTTTTTCCCCTCTCTATCCCAGTGGCCTTACTGTAGTCTGGATAAGTAAGGAATATCTTTGGAAGCCATACTATGCCACTGGTTGGGAAACAGGAGCATATCTTTTCAAAAGATAGGCAAGTCACAGGGGGACCTGTGTAGTAGGTTTTGTGTAATATTTGCAGTTCTGGTCCTGGTTCGGGTTGAAGCTCTTCTGTGTTGCATAGTGCTAACGTAGTTTCATTTCCCTCTGATATTGATGTGTTCACATCCAGGTTACCACAAACAGCTGGGAGCACCTGAATTGCAGGAATGAACTTCTGAGAAAACCAGTACTAAATAATGAACTGAGCAGAGATAACGACTTGGGGAAGTCAAAGAGCCTTTAGAGAATACCTGCCTTAACCCATAGTTGCTAGGGTGAGTAGAGGTGATACGATGGTTTCAGGGAATGCTGAAAAGAATAATTCTGACCTATGGAAGAAGAATGAGGAAAGGAAAATCAGGCTTAATGGCAGGAAACATTTCCTCACAATAAAGCTTATGAGGTTGTGCTGTTGTCAAGAAATGGTGACAGTCCTGTTCTGTGAAGCATTTAAGACTGGACAAAGGGAATGATACCTGTAATGATACGAAGGGATGAGAACACCTGTCAGAGGTGTTTAATGTTTTATTGCTTTGCCTGATTCTTTTATGTAGGTGGTATCACCTTCTTTTCCCTTCTTTAAGTACTCTTGGGTCCTTTTGTGTTCTGTTTGGTAGATCTGAATGGTGTTAGCAGAAAGGTCTTTTGAAAGTGCAGAACATGGTGACATCTTCCATTGATGTCATTTGATACTGTGGACACTCTGCAAATCACTTCTGCAAATCAGTCCTCCAGCTATTTTGGCTTATATGTGAGAACATTCAGGGTTTGTTGATGGCCTGTGTGAAAATAGTGCTCTTGATTGTAGAGGAGGCACAAAAGCAACCAGCTGGCTTGTAATACATGTAACATCACTTGTAATAGCTGTAACATAAGTGGGGTTTTGCTTGTTTTTGTTTTCAGAATCAGTATGTCAAGAGCATAGGATGAGAGGGATTCTTTTGACCACTGATGATTTGACATTACAACAGTATGGCAGATTTATAAGAGGAAAATGGTTAGACTTCTGTAGGAAATCCATTTTTGTCAAGCTCTAGGTGCTGGTTTCAGTAATCTTTCTTCCCAGAGGACATCCCTCCACAAGTGGATGCTCACATTTAGTATCAGCCTTTGTCTTCAACAGGTCTGAGCTGTGTGTTGTAACATCCCCCCTGCTTTTTTCCCCCCCCTGTAATTTTAACCAAAGCCATCCATCTCATGTATTTCTCCATGTTTTCTTGTGGTAGCAGCACTTTCCAAAGGGATGAGCAGCAGTAAACTTGTCTTTACCTGTAGGCAGATGAAGAAGGAGGGCAGGCAAACAAGAAACACGAGATGAAGGTTTGCTGCTGACAGACTTACTGTGCTTGGGAGCAGTTTCCAAATGCTGCTCAGAAAGGAGTAAACCCAAGTGGTGAGCAGGGTGGGGTGACCCTCGCTAACAGAAGTCCAGCAGGGTGTCAAGCTTGGACTTTACAATGAGGGTGTGGGGCTGAGAGTAGCATGACGGTCAGGGCAAGTATATCCTATAGTAATAGAAAAGTGAGCGACAAACCAATAAAGAACTATGTTTTCCCACTGCAGAGGCTGTGGGACTAGGAAGGTGGGCAAAAATGATTGTTGTGCCAGAGTTTCATGTTTTGATACCACAAAGAAAACAGGTTCTCTATAAGCTCTGGGCCCAAGACTTGCTATCACCGTGCATGCAGCCCTTTTGTCAGCTGAGCTAAAAGCCATCAGTGGAGATAGCCAAACTGGCTTTTTTCTTCACAGATGCCAGAGAGAGGTGGGACACGCATCTTTCTGCCACACTATATTTAATGCCTAGGTTATCAAGGCCGCTTGTGGTCAACATTGCATTAAAACAGCATGTTCAGTATGTGTCCCATCAGGAAGGGTGTCTCCTACAGAGTCAGCTGCATCAGTGTCAGGTTTGGGTCTGAGTAAAGCTTCAGTGTAGCCTAATTAATGAAAAGGGCCTGGTAAGGTCACAGTCCAAAGCAGGGATTCAGTTGCATAAATTTCTGTGCTTTTGTTTTAACAGGGAGCCTGCACAAGATTTGTTTGGTATCTGAGCAACCAGTTTCTAAAGCACCAAATCCCAAGCAGGAGGCAGGAAAGGCTTCTTTTGATTCTGGAACAAAAGACTTCCGAATACCCTCCCAGCTCTGCATCCTTGGTTTGGTACAGTACAGTGCCACTTCTCCATGCATGAACTACAAATGCTAAAATGGTGAATACATGCAGATCCAGACTACCAGCTGGGACTTGTCACCTCCCAAAACAAGTGCTCAGTGCTGCTTAGCACCCTCTGAAAGGCACAGCATTTGCTAAGCAGAGCTTTTCCTTTTGAGTTGGAGGTGGGCAGAGTCCAGCTCTGTGTTACTCCTCTCCTCTTCTTCCTGGCTCCATCTTGCAAAGTTCCTCACTATCACGGGCAGCAAGGCAATTCATTCCCCCTTTCTTCTCTTCCCATCATTTAGCAGAAGTGGAAAGAGGATGGGAACACAGCAGAGTCCTGCAGTTTGAGCAGAGCGCAGAGGATTGTGGTTCTCTTTTTGGCCCTGGCAGGCTTAGCTACGCAGTAGAGAGAAAAATTTGCCTGATAACTGCCTGGCTTGTGTAATCAAAAATGCTGTTTGCAGGTACAGCATGGACTATTGCAGGACAAGGTGTGCTGCTAGCCAGCTTGTGTTGAGCGAGTGCCTGTGAGACCTGACGAGTTAAAGGCCACTGCTGTGGCAGCCGCAGGGCAATATTGAGCCAGAGATCTCTGGTGATAAGAATATTTGATGATATCACTTGATAAAAAGCTCTAGCTCAGAAGCTGGGATTTAACTGCTCTGTGTCTCTCTAAACTGGAAAGGGGAGATGTGATGTGAGCTGGCTGTTCATCATGTGGGCAATGGATCAGTAGCGCAGGCATATCGTTGCTAGACATATCTAAACATGTATGTAAGCACAGCTGATACCGTGCTGTACTAAAGAATGAGGACCTCAAGTTCTCACAGCATTCATGGTACAAGTGTTGTGGTGCTTGGCCCCACTCTCTGCCTGGCATGCTGTTCTCCCCAGCCCTCAGGTGCATCTTACTCTGTGCTTTCCCAGGGATCTGGTCTCATTGAGGAGCCAGGACTTACCAACTCTCTTCAACAGCGAAGGATGGCTTGAATGCTGGCCATGCTTTTCGCCCATCATCATACCAGTGCTTCCCCTGTGCCCTAAGAACAGGGGTGTAAGCAGTGCTGGAAGGGCCCAGTGGCAGACAAGAGTCTCAGGACAGGCTGTGCTGGGCGAGAGGGCTTTAATCCTGAGAGAAGGAATGGTAGGTGGAACGTCTCCCACTGCACACCCAGTCTGAGGTGGCAACCCTCAGGAGAAGCCACAGTCTCCCAAGAGATCAGACTGGCTGGAGCAAAGGGTTGTGAGAAGAGATACACATCGAGTCTTTCACCTAGAGCTTGGTACCATGGCCGTGGCTGATGGGGTGATAGCTTGCTGACCTGTGGGGAAGATGTTGCTGGATGTGAACTGGCCGTCTCTGGCCGACATGTTGTACAGAGCTCCATCACCACAGCCAATGTTCTCCATAGCAAAGGCAACCTGGGCGATACGTGCACTACCTTAGCTGTGCAGTTGGCATTTCACTTTGAAGGAAACGATCTGGTTTTATCCTTCAAAATATTCTGTCCAACGAGTGACTCAGTGAGTGACTCACCTGGTCTGCCCTCCTGGCAGCTCTTACCTCAGGGCTGTCTCAGAGGCGTTTTTTTCTGCCAGGGTGTTCTCGGTCTAACCACAGCCATGGTGCTGCTACTGGCAGGGAAGATGAGGTGGCAGCAAAGCTGAGTCAAACCTCAGCCATCCAAAGGAGTCAAGCCTGAGGGAGTGTCATGCTCTTCCTGCTGGCATGTGAGTGTTTCCTCTCACTTGCACTGGGAGCTCTGATGGCTCTTGTCAGATGGCTGTGGCCCTACGGCGCGCTCGGTAATTTTCCCAAGCTCTGTGGTCCCTAAGGTCCCAGCATCCCTCCCGCTGGGTGAGCCTGCGGATGCGTTGTAAGTGAAAGAAGCAATGTGCTGCTCTCCTTGCAGTCTCTCAGGTCCCCTCCCTTACCTGTTCAAGACTTTTGTCCAGCCTGCCCTTGGCCATCGCCCTGCCTGTGCATGTCATGAACAAAGGACTGCAATCAGTTTGAGAATCTGCATCCTTCTGCCTTGTCCCTTTGAGTCACTGACCATCGATAGCTTTCCTTATTGTGGGAGTGGGAGAGAGCTAGCAGACGGTTTTGGAGGAAAGGACGTTCGAAAACTCAGCTCCTCAAGGAACTTCATTCTCTTACTGTGAGTTAGAAATTACTTACCCTTTTAGGTTTTGCTCTAAAATGCTCCCTCAAACATTGTCAGGAAAATGACACTGCATTAAAAATATGAATGTGATGTAGTATAATGTGTTTACTGTAACTTACTTGCACCATTAAAAAGAACCACCCTAATTATTATAAAATAAAGCCTGAATATTAAGAGTATGATGCCAAAAAGCCACCCTTACATCAAAACAGTAATTACCACTGGGGCTGGAACAAAGGAGCGGAGGGACAATTTTGTGCCGGGGAGCTTTGCTGGCTGAGAGAGAAGATGGGGCTGCCCAGTCTTCCAGACAGAGTCCGGGTCTGCGGACGCGGCCCGATCACTGGTGTGTGAACAGGAGGTGGGAGGACAGGCCATTTGCCCTCGCAGCCATGGTGCTGGTGGCCAGAGGGGCAGGAATCAGGCATCCAGGCAGCAGGGATGCTGTCCTCCCCAGAGCTGGGAGCTGCTCCCTGGCCTGGCTGTGGCGTGCAGCCAAGTGCTTGCTGCCTGGAAGCCTCTCTCTCTTCCCTTGGCCTCCATCCATTGCTTTCCACAGAGGAGCCTGAGGGAAGGGCTTGGCTGGCCCTGATGCCTTTCTCGCCTCCCTCTCGAGATCCATGGAGCTTCCTGCCCCTGTGTTTGCCTCAGGTGGGGAGCGCAGGGCAGGGGAGGCTGGCCTGTGGTCTCCCCTCATGCCCCAGGCACGCAGGTGCCTCGCCATGGCTCAGAACGGGTTGCATCAGGCCTAAATCTGGGAATTGAACTTTTTGGGCCTAATACGCTTTCCTGAAGGAGAAGGTTGTTTTTCACTGTCTTTCCCATTAGACTGGTAGTACAGGGAATGTAACCTTACAATGGCCGGCATGACTGGAGCTCACCCAGGGCCCTGCCGTACTGCTCAGACTCTTGCTGAAACCTTGCTCGCAGAGCTGGAACCCAAGCGTGGGACAGAGCAAAGCCCCCTTCTGCCTTCCCTGCTTCTCTGAAGTGGGTCTCTGCCTCCCTCCTGGCTGACTCAGATCCATGCTGGTCAATTCTTGCATTCACATTAGGAAGTGATTAATTCTTCCTACAGAAGGAGGAGGCAGAGTTGATGGCAAGGGATGTTTTGTGGTTTAGGGACAGACGAGATGTTGAGGTGATCTGGATGGGACCTTTGCTTGGCTCAGCCACAAGTTCCTCAGAGAGCCTTGGATGCTCCCCAGTTTAAAAATCTGTAAAATAAGGTTGGACTTAAAGCAGATGCTGCAAATCAATCAGATGTGATAGGCCCAACATGGGAATTGCTGACCTGTGTCACACACAATTTAGACTAGATGACTAGACTCTTCTGACTTTAGCAATAATTCCTAAACCTGATGAGTTTCTCATCGTCTGAGGCTTCTAAAGATTTGCTTTGTTGATTTGTGTGGTCTTTCCATTTATCAACTAAACCACTGGGCAAAGATACACCATTCCTTGCAGAGGTCATTGGGGCAAGTAGGGAGAACCTTTTTATCCCAGCTGAACTTGGATCCATTTCTTTTAGCAGCAGTGGGGGATCTCTGATGTTTTTGCAAACTGTATTTATGTTTTCTGCTGTGTCTGATGTGAGTTATGTTTTGCAAGAGAGTTCTGCTCATTCCATTCTTGTGCTACACATGCACGTGTACCTTCTCGGTGGAAAGAGCAGGGGTAAATCAAGCAGCAGCTTTGCAACACCATAGATGTGATTCTTGTGCATGATGACAGAGGACAGTTTGATGTGGTCTGAGCAAGTAATAGGCAGAGTTTCTTTTTCACACATTGTAAGTGGAGGGGAGACCACTGAAGCCAGGCTGGGAATTAATGGTGATCTAACCTCAGGCAGCTGCTGACACCAACCAGTGATGGAAGTACTGTTATTAACATAGGTGTTATAAAAGTTGGTTTGCAAGGTTTTACAGTGCTGTTTAAATATTAAGCACATGGCATGGGAGCTTTGTTTGGCTAGTTGGGAACATTGATCTGAAGACAGGGTGATGCAATGCACAATGATCTGCTGATGTCAATTGATTTGTTACATTGCAAGTCAAAAACCCATCCAACTTGAACACCAGACATAGGACAAATAGGGATTAGGAAACAAACCTGGCACCCTGGCCCATTTCTAGTCTCTGTCTTGCTGTGCTGGATCTTTGTCCTTGCTATTTTCAACTTCATTTTCAAACCAGCCTGTAACTGCAGCCATACCTACAGCCAAGGCCTCCTCTCCAGGCAGGTCTTGCTTTCGGAAGTTTCCTGCTTCCTTTTCTCCTTTACTTAATGCTTGCCTGTTTGGTTTAGTTTGCAAGACTTGTCCACACAGAGGAGCCTGATTGTCAACAGCCCTCCTCTTCTCCCTCTGAAGCTGTATGAAACCTTTACCTATTTGCAGCAGATATTCTTTGTGCTGTGCTCAGTGTTAATCTGATGTTAGGCTTGATATTCCATATCTATGCATATTCCTGAAGGGAGTGATTTTTCAGGTGTACTTACTACCTGCATCTTCTGCTAAATTTAAACTGCTCACCTCTGGCAATGCTCATACCAGGCTGTGACCATCGTAGGAACAAGGATGCTGCTTTTATGGCAAGATAGTACATCAGAGAGCAAGACTGAGGCAAATGTTATAGCAAGGGATTTTTTAGACTCTTTAAACCACCTAGTTTTGTGTTCACGTCAATTTAAATTCTTTATCTACTCATTTTGGGTAAAAGAAGACTGTTAAAGATCCCAAATCCATCTTTTAAAGGAGTTACTCAAAATTACAGTAGACTTCAGCTCCTTCAGCAGACTCTAGACAAGCTAAACTTTGTAACTCCTGAAATATCGAAGGGAGCTGCAGAGAGGAGTCAACTGCAAAGTGTCAAAAATAAAAGTAACCCAGTACTTATTCTCTCCCCTTGCTTTCCGAATGAAAGTGTTTCAGGCCTTTTTTACCTGTCATGGCAAATAAAACCCCTTTGTACTAAAAGGTAGGTAGTGTATGAATATTTTGTTTTGAAAGTGCTTGAGCAACACATGGGAAATACTTACAATATTTCATCACTGTTTCATGATAGAAAGTAGCCTTTTAGAGGAACTGGCTGTAACTAAGATTTTCAGGAATGCTGGCTCTATATACTGCCTTATACGCTTTTGAAAACATTTCGTACAGATGAGTCATTTGCCTCATGTGCAGGTAAGACAGAAGCTTTTAAGTATATATCCTTACCCCATGCTCTCGTGGTGTTAGGATTTGATGAATCTTCTTTCCCACACCTTTGTGGCCTGCTCCCTGACTCCAGCACTGCCAGGCCTCTTCTGCAGAGGCATAATGACTGTCCATGTTTGCTTTACTAAGCCTGTCAATGGTGTTGCAACTGGCACTAACTGGCATTTTTGCTGGCAGCCATCGCCAAGAGATGGAGAACTGAACAGGCTGTGGAGCCTGCACTCCCCTCTGCTCCAAAGGTGGCAGAGGACAGAGCCATGCTGGCAAGTCAGCTGGAGGAAAGCTGATGCCACTATTGCTTGGTCTATAAACAGAGGATTTCTGTTTCCAAACCTGAGAAGCCCCAGCCACACCTTTCCAAGCTGTGACTCTGTTTGAAAAACAAGCCTGGACCTGGCTGGGTGAGTGATCTGTGTAGTCACCGGTGTAGTTTGCCCACAGTTCCTCTCAGCCTCTCCAGATGAAGCATCTCAGACACATCATCGAGCCACATGTAGCGAGGTCCGTCAGTGACCTTCAGCAGAGCAATCACAGCATGGGCTTGGTAATAGGCTTGAATTCTGTCCTAGAATAACAGGAGGGGCACAGCAGTTTGCTGACTTTGGACCCATCACAACGTATTGAGGGGACCTTTTCTGGTTGCTACAGTGAATTACTGGAGAGCTGGTGGGAGGGCTGTAGGGAACCACAGGGGCAGCTTTGGCCTTGAATTCTTGTTTTGCTAACGGGCTCATTTTTAGGTGTAGGATGTCCTGCCCAGCCTGTCATGTTGTTCCAATGTGTAATTACCCTCACAGCTTGGGAGCTGGAGCATCTTCCAGCGCTCAGTTCAACTGACCAACTCCCCACTGCTGAATCTCATTATGTCTTTGTCAGCAAGGCTGATAGAGCTGGGGGGGGGGAAGCTTTGTCTCTTCCCCCGCCTCAAGACACTTTTCCATGTGCAAGTTAGACCTGACTGCTTTACTTCTTGTCTGTTTTGGAAGATGTTTCCACACCATTATTACAGAAGCAATGGGGAAAATGCACTCAAATAAGGAATTTAGCCACATACATGTTTTGGTTTTTTTATTCAGTGGCTAAGCGAGGGATTAGTTCTTTGGATTTCTGTATTTTTATTATCAACAAGGTAGCTGAAGAGAACAGTTAGAATTGTTCTCTGCTTTCTAGCAAGGGACCTAAATTTCCCATGGTAGTTAGTTGGAACACGTATCAGCTGGGTTTCTTGGGGAAAAGGAATACTTGCTCTTCTAGGAAACATTTTCAGTGCCATCAGTCTAAGAATAGCAATCTTCTTTCTGTTGCATCTCAAATTTCAGAAGTATGGCTTATCTTTTATTGTGCGTGCAGTATGGAGATTATTTTAGATGAAATACCGTTCTGTTCTGCTGAAGCATGAACAGTTTACAGTGCCTCATTCTGTCATTTTTTTTTCCCCTAACCAAAATTAATTCATGAATAAAGAAATTCATGCCTTGAACGTGGCTTCTTCTCTCAGAGCGCATCAGTTCCTTGATGACCCCAGAGGGAACAACAGTGCTGAAATAGTTCAAGTGGCAAACAACTCCTGGCTACACATGAACAAAACCCTCGAGTTTCACTGACAAGTTCCAACAACAGAGGCAAAGCTACAGCGCTGTGGCCTGGGAGATTTCCATCATTGTGATGCCGGAGGAGCCGGTGCAGCTTGCTCCCTGCAGAGCAGGCAGGGGCAGTGCCAGTTTTACAGGGAAGTAAGCAGCGTGACTGCCCAGAATGCTGTAGAGTAAAGGTTGCAGAGCAAAGAACTGAAGCTGTACCTTTGCTCAGGCCTTTGACGTGTCTAAGCACAAGCCTTGGAGGCAGGACATTACCCCTGAAGGGGCTTTTTGAACTGGAGCAGCTGTGAAGATGTTTTGTGTACCTTGGAGCATCTCAGAAGGGATAATTGGGGGAAGGCTGACTATCTAAGATATTCCTCTGGTACCCAGAGCAGACAGACACCAGGGGGTAGCACTCTCAGATGAATCTAAGCCATCACATCCTACTGGGGACTGGTACTGGAGGGGCTGGAATCCACCAAAAAAAGCTGTTTGAGGGTCCTGGGCCATTGCCATACCTATATAAATCCCTCTGGGCACAGCAGAGGGCAGGCACAAGGAGCCTGCGCTGCCCTCCTCTCACCTCACCCTGCAGCAACTGCACCGGGGGCTGCAGGGTCCATTCCTGCCAGGGCAGGAACATTTTTGGCCAGAGCAGTGTGCGTACTCCTGCTCTCCTCTGCCTGACAACAAGCACCTTGGCTCGCCAAGGGGAACAGAGAAAACTTCGCAAGGAAACCAACTGTTATTTATGCATATTTTCAGATACATTTTGTTGAGCTGCACCATCCCTGCCAGCCTTATTTAGGGAAGCTTTAATAGTATCTGGCTTCTCTTTGGTCTTGTGTACAAGATGAGGAAGTTTTCATCTGTGCCTTTAAAAAAACCCCACATCCTTGCCAAGATGTATTAGGAGAGCTGTAAAAAAAAGGAGTCATCCTGTTCCAGGACAGAGACACTTATGTAACAGGGAAATCCTAACGAAAAGATACTCCCCCACCCCGCACGTGCTTTTCCGAGGCACATGCCACTTCAAAATACAAATTGAGTGACTGAAAGCCCCGATCACATCTGCCAGTGGTTTATTCAGATGTATTTGCAAATATATTCTCCCTCATTTGTACATGCCATAGAATGGTTTTTATAAAATGCAGTGCGGGCCTCACGTCACCACAAGGATCTTTAAATAAAATATTTTGTAAAGTGCCAGATACAATTCTTTTAAAAAATACAGTTCTAATTAAAACAGATACGTGGCCGCCGCATTAGCAGCTTCGTATACCGATACGTTTTTAGCACAACAGTCTATTTCTGTCAGGTGAGCGGGAGGCTCTCATACCACCCCTCTAGCTCTCCAGTTTCAAGTCCAAAGGCTTTAGAAAATGAGGCAGCGGCAGATCGTCCAGAGCCTCTGGGAAATGCTCAGGGGGAATGGTCCTGATCAAGACACGCATGGCTCCGACAAACAGTGATGGGGGAGCTAAGCCCAGCAGGCACTGGAACCTGTTCTCCCCCAGGAGGTCCTGCCACCGCTGCCAGTTGTCCAACAGCTGCTGCTTCATTGTGAACTGGACGTCCTGAGGCACAAAGAAGAAGAGGCAGTCGAGGCAGAGGAGCTTGGCACGCATGTTAGCTGCCGGCATGTGGGAAATCTGCTGCAGCAAGGTGTCGAGGGGGGTGTTCCCAGCGCTGTCCTGCAAGCAGGGCGACGCGCCGTGCCCGAGCAGCAGGAGCAAGCACTCGGGTCGCACGAGTTCGCAGGCCACGTGCAAGGCCGTCTTGCCGCCCTCCACGCGGCTGCAGCCCCGGCGGTCCAGGTGGCC
>NW_009259419.1:1932264-1932565 GCF_000687185.1 Egretta garzetta
CTGAAGCTTTGGCTGGGCACGGCCAGGGCGCTCTGGGGGAACTTAGTCAGCAGGTGCCGGGCGTAGGGCTGGTGGTCGTGCACCAGCGCGTAGAGCAGGGCCTCCGAGGGCGAGTACACGCTCACCTTGCCCCCGTCCTCCCAGTGGAAGACCTCCATGGTCCGCATGTCCTCCAGGAACCAGACGGGCAGCAGGTCCCTCACCGCCTGGTAGAAGGCGAAGGAGGATTTCTTGCACTGCTTCTGGGACTGGGCGCCGCGGCCGCCGACCCACCGGACGCTCCAGGGCATGGCGGGCTGCC
>NW_009259419.1:1934919-1935452 GCF_000687185.1 Egretta garzetta
AGAGGGACATGGGGAGACACGGTGGGCTCGGGGGCAGGGGATCCATGGGGCATGGTGTCCCGGGGCAAGGCGTCCTGGGATCCAGGCGGCATGGGGTCCCAGGGGCATGGGGTCCTGGGGCCGTGGTATCCAGGGGGCGTGGTGTCCTGGGAGTATGGAGTCCAGGGCACATGGAGTCCTGGGGGTATGGGGTGCAGAGAGCATATGCGCATGGGGGCATGGGGTCCTGAGTCTATGGGGTCTGGGGCACACAGGGGTCTGGACAAATGGGGCGCAGGGAGGCCTGTGCACAGGGGCTTTGGGACACCCGGGCGCAGGAGGCTGCAGACGCGCAGTGCCCCGGGCAGGCGGCTGTCACACCTTCTTGCCTGCCCTGGCACGGCCCAGCCTGGCCCACCCCAGTTTTTAGCTTGCCCCCCAAGCACAGCACCAGCTGTGGGCTCCCATGCATGTGCACACACATGCTTGCTGCGAAACTCAGGGCTCTCGCTTCTCTCCCGGATAGTGATGATGGCCTACAGCCCTTCCTGCTG
>NW_009259419.1:1935483-1945432 GCF_000687185.1 Egretta garzetta
AAGAGTGAGGAGATGGTCATGGCATGGGGTGAGCCCAGCACTGCTGGCAACCCTGCCGGGGACTCCCTCAGGCGCCTGCAGTCCCTTGGCCCTAAAATGCGTGTGTGTACGGGTAACAGCCACGCACTGGTAAAGCAAGTACTGTCATTATGGGGATCTGCTCTCTCATAGGGGCCTCCTTACTGACAGCAAATCCTGGCATCTGCTCCATCCTTATCCCCCCCTCCAGCGGGTTCAGAGCATTTCCCTGTTTTGCACTGTGTGTTTGACCCCCAGCGTCTCCCCCGCTTGCAGCCCTCACCCTCTCAGTCAGGAGGGAGTGATCAGCCGCTCTGCAGTTGGGCAGTGACAGTCGCTGTTGGGTTCAGGGCCGACAGCTCTGGTTTCTCTGTCCTTGGGGTTCCCCAGCCCTGCCCTGGCCAGTGTGGGAGCTCAGCTTCTGCTGATCGCTGCTGGAATGGGCGATGCTTTCCACGTGTCCCAGCACGGCATGTGTGCATGCACACGGGGGGATCGCCAGGCGTCTGCTGAAATGCCCGCTTCCTTGCAGCCCTCTCTGCGAAGCTGCTCGGGGTGGCGGGGAGAGAGCCTGCGGCACGCTGCCAACCCTCCCCTTGACCCTGACGAGAACGAAGCTGGCGAGGAACAACTGCTCCCTTTGTCGTGCCTCTTCTGAACCGCCATTCAGCCAGGGAAACAATGCTTAAACTGTGCTCGGTTTGCTTTGTAACTTCTTCCCTGCCACGCAGTGCTCACACCAAAACCCGGGGGGCTGTGCGAGGGGATGCAGGCAGGAGGGCGAGCCAGGCAGGACACTGCCCACCACTGTCACACCCAGAAACCCTCGGCAACCACATCCCGGGGAAGAGAAATCAGGGTAACATGCGCTGAGCTGCTTTGAGGGAGAGAATTACGTCCAGCGTTTGTCAGTGCAATTCGTCATCTGAGGATCCCCACGGATCCACCACAGCTCCTGGCGTCTCGGATGTCAGCCGTGGCACGGAAAATCCTCTTTCATCTCTTGTGTCCGATACCAGATGAAAACTCATTAAAGGCAGCCGCTTCCGCAGCTCCTTGCTATTGCTGGGCACTCGCCTTTCAGTCGCATGCTATTACTGCAGGCACAGGATAATTTGTACCAAAGCGCAGGATCAAAAGAAATAGTTTAAAACCAGCTAATTCTATAGCCCTTCCTTTGTGTCCGGTGCAGCCTCACCTGCCCGTGCCTCGCTGCCCATCACTGACGGCAGTGGTACCCGCTGCATCTCTGCGTGCCGCCTGCTCCGGGACACAGTCCTGCCCGAATCCTGAATCCTTTCCCAGCCATCGCCAGGACATTGCCATCGATTTGGATGTCCAGCGTCGTGACAAGCCAGGTTGCCCAGCCATTTCTACTCATCTTCCGCACATGCCTGGGTAAGCCATGTGGTGTCGGAGCCCACAGGCAGGGGATTAGTGTAGTTGCAAAGCCAAATTAGCTTTTGTGTAGGAAATTAATGTCTTTGGCATGGAAGCAGGACTGTTTTTCTCGGGCCAAGCTCTCCTATGGAGGTGGGGGGACCAGCTCAACCAGGGTGTGCTTTGGGACGCAGCACTGGCTTAAAAATAGACCGATGGGTAACCACGAGGCTGGCCCCTGTTTGCAAAACGTATTTGTCACATACAGTCAAAGCAGGAGCCTGCCTGTAGGAAAGGCAGCCTGTTTGTGGGCTGCACCGGAGAAAAAGTATTGCATTTTCCCCCAAAATTGTTTATAGCGTGCCCAGTGCTAGTGACAAAACACGATATCCCAGAAAGGTTTTATTTTTGCGATGACATAAATATTTTACATGCAGACCCACAGACATGACTTGTCTGTTTGCAGTCCAGTCTGGTTTTAATCACTTTGAATTAAGTAACTGATCTTATTACTGATCCGACTATGAGAGGGCTTATCACAGGTTCCTTGGCACATGATGAAGATTACTCCGTCAGTGCAACCACATCTGAGTAATGTGACGTGCTTTCTCGGAGCTATTTTTTTCTTCACCCTCCTCCAGGATGTTGATCCTTTGGTTTCTCCAGCCAGTGACCAGCTAAAACCCGCTTAACGCTATCAAAAGCCAGCAGCGTAATGGGACGAAGGGAAAAGCTCTGCTGTTTCTTGTAGCAGACATCATTCGTTTCCTGAGGTTTTCATTAAATTGAGGGCACGATCACATCTGACTTAATGGACTTGACTGTGGGCGTAATTAAAAGCAATATGAAAATAGGCAATATGAGTGAGCACGTTGAACAGAGTTAATGTTTAGTGCTGGTTTTGAGGATGAGATAAAAGATGGGCTCATTTTTGAAAATGGCTGAAAGATACGGGCTTTACTCCAGTCCTTGCAAGGATTTTGTGTGCTCTGAACATTTACCGGTCTCCTCTCTCAGAAGCAGGCTTGGGACCAAAGGCCGGTGGAGTTTGGACAACAGCCCCAGACCCATGCTGAGCGGGAGCAGCAGAGCTGCCGCTTTGCTTGAAGCCTCCAGCTCTGGGGTGTTCATAAACAGGTCAGAAAGAAATGCCTAATGTCCCATTTAGCTAAAATCAAACATCTTCAGAGAGAAGCAATGAGTGAGGAGAGTCAGGGGGTTGCAGCAGAAGTGCTGGACTGGACTATACACACTGCATGTCCCCCTCCCACCGCAGGGACATCACTGACCTCCAGTTTAACCTCGCTGTGCCCCCAGCATCCCATCTGCAGACCAGGTGCAGTAATGCCACTTTGACCATCCTCTTTTAGCTGGTGAGCTCTTTAAGTCAGGGATAATAGGCAAGTATAGCAAACTGATCCTTGGGGTCCTGGCCTACATGGGGACCCCTCTGCTCTGCTGTCGTTAGGCAGGGGACGCACATTGGTCATCTGGCACTGGCCTGTGGGGGGACAAGAAGGCAGAGCTGCTGGCAGTCACAAGATGAGACGTGTTCCTCCTTCATGAGAACGTGCCAGGCAAAGAGGCGGATGGCAGTCCCAAGCACTTCTGTTTAGCTGTGATGAATAATAGCTGTTGCTGACACCTCGTGGAAGCCTTAGATAAACATTTTATCCTGAAACCTTTCTGTTTCATTTCCTCTGCTGCTGCTGGTTCCCCACCTGAGGAGCTCACCCCGTATTTCTACCATCTCCAGGGCAGCCAGCTGGGAAGCTGACAGCGGGGCCCCTGGCTGCCTGCAGGACAGGGGACGGGAGGGCAGCCGAGGGAGGCTGCCCGGGGACTGTCCTTTCCCTCCCCGGGGAAGGAGGAGGGCACACGTCCTTCCTGCATGGTGGTGGGGGCAACTCACCGTGGATATGTGTTGCACATTGGGTACGGAGAGGAAAGCATCCCCCTCCTGTACCCTCCTCTGAGACTGTAACGTCCATCACGTACACACGCCTTTTGTGCACCTCTTTTGCCCATCTCTGTTTTTCAAGGGGGCGTATTGGCAAGTCGCTGCTACAAATCACTCTGCCCTTTCACTTCAGAATCTCAAATGGCTTTGGAAAAAAGACACAGAAGTTTACCTGGGAAGTGGGAAAATATTTCCATTTAAGAAACAAGGTTGCTGGAGATACTGCAGTGAATCATTGGTGATCTGGGTTGGGGCATTGCTCCCGGCTCCCTTGCTGAAACCATCAGACAACATCACTCTGTCCAGGGGAGGAGTCGTGGCCTTGAAACCTGTTCTCACCCCCACACTGTCTCTCTCAGCACCCACATCTTCTTCCTCCTCAGTCTTCTTTTGTATTGCAGGCACTCCCCACTTGCCTGACTTTGTGTGAGTCATCATTTCGCATTGAGCTGAGCTGCTCGTAGCCCTGCCTGGTTTGCTTTCTGTGCTGCGTTACAGGGTCAGCTCCATCCCGACCCACAGCATGGAAGAAAAGCTGCTTCAGAAACAGCAAAGCAAACAAGCCTTCTCTTGTTACTCTTGTTTCCCGGCTGCTGCTGAGCGAATGTGACACCCTTCCAAAAATCTGCATCCCAAACGACATTTGGGAGCCCAAGTGAAGCTCTGAAACACTTTGTTTTGGAAAGGAAATCTCCCCACCAGCTCTTGAAGAAGTACGTAGCGAGAGGGTTGACCACTGCTGAACGTCAGTGCCGGCTGACGGGAGGCTGAATAAATGTCTCAGCTGGTGTCACGGATCTGTGGAGTTTGCCAGGGGTGGGATAACCCAGTTTTTAAGGCTTTGAAACTTATTTTTTATTCTGGTTCCTTGACAGAGAACTTTTCTCTGGTAGAAGTGAGATGGGCAGAAGGGTGACATGGTCCTTCAGCTGCAGGTATCTGACAGGAATGGTCACAGGATATCATCAGTGTCCTCTCTATTTTGGCTAGGTTTGCAGGCTGCCCCTCACTAAGCCTTGGTTTTGGCACCTGTAATAAATGAGCTAGCTACATTCATCCTTTTGGAAACCTACGGAAACCCCCAGTGCTGCAGCAGAGATTAAATTTGATCCAGTATGTTACAGGGGGAAGCTGAAAAGTCTACTTGTGCCTTAAAAGATGAAAAAGGACCTTTTGGGCAGCCTTTCTGTTTTGTAAGCAAGCGGATGAGAGGGGTCAGAGCACTCCTGGCGCCGGCGGATGACTGTGGCCTTCAGCTTGATGTTGGTTGTTAAAAATATTATCCCAGATGTATTAATAAGACCAGACTGGATTGCATCTGAGCTGAACATTGTGAGCCTAAGGCAGGACATAAATATAGAAGCAAAACAGCCTGACATAAGAGTCATCTGTCCTCTTCTACACGAGAAGTGAAGGGGAAAGAGAGCAAACTTACTCTGTTGCAATTTTTAGATGCTTCCAGGCATTAGCCCGAGCCTCGGTGAGCGCCTGCACTGGGGTCCTGGGGCACAGAAGACCCCTGCGTACCCCTCGCTCAGCCCTAGTGTGCTGTGCCACAGGACTGCACACTCAGCACATTTTTAACCCGAGGTTAGATTTGCCTAGACAAGGTCTGCAATCAGGAATGACTATTTGTTTGATGTGTTTGCCTAACAGGATTACCCTTATCATAATGATAGAGCAACCCGGCCTTGGCAGAGCAAACCCCAAGGGCTCGAGGGGTTAGACCCTTGCCTCCCTTGCCCCAAATATGCACAGCGTAGCTTGTCTCTGCTATCATGCAATATCCAGCCCCTGCCTCAGTTGGCATTCAGTGCTCTGCTTTTGGAAAGAGCAGTTGTGCCATGTACTGCTGCCTGCTGACATCACGCTTGGCATTTCTCTCTCTGCACCTGGAAAAAAAAATATAATCAGAAATATTCAAAGGTTAGAAAAGTGATGTCGTGTTTTACAATTAAAGAATGAGATGCCTTCCCTGTTGGGAATTGCTCTGAGCAGGTGCCTGATTCCATTCAGTGGGAATTTGTTGCCCTCTGGCTCCCTAAGAACAGAGCTATAGGTAATGAACGTCTGCTTTTTGCACTGTATATCATGAACATGCTTAAAATCATTAAAAAAGCATTGATTTGTCTATAAAGGTATATCTGTGATTATTAAAGTTTGCTGATTTAAAAGACTCGAGGAAGGCATAGGATGAAAGCTCCGTTTTCCTGCAGGTAAGTAGCATAAAGGTTTGCTAAAGCAGAGCCTGACTCTGATGATGGTCAGTGCCCAGGCTTGTCCATGCCAGTTTCTGGCTGGGGTGGGGGGCACCTCCTTGCTCCCCGGTAGTGTCTGTTTAACCCCAGCACTTCCCAGGCCAGCTGACATGAACCCAGCCATACCAGCTCCCCGGGCTATTTGCGGAAGCAGAACTTGCCACTTGCTATTTGCTGGTTCCAAAACAAGCAGGATCCTCTATTTATAATGTGCTATAATTGGCTCGAAGGAAACTTGTGGTTCTCTTGGCTATAGGGCCCCAGCTCTGATGGTGCAGCAGCACCCTAATTCCAGGGGACGCTGCTGGGGATGCTGAGATGGCTCTGCATAAAGCCGAGGGATGTGTAGGTACATAGCGTGAGCCATACGTTCACAGGCTCGTGGTCTCTGGAGCAGGCTGTACTTGTCAGGACTGTGCAGATGCCCGTCTCTAGATGAAGTCTGGGGGGACGGAGCCTCTTCGGAGCAAAGCAGAGATGAATCTTCCTGCTGCAGCAACATCACCGTGGAGATGCTCGGGTTGCTGCAGGGAGCTTTACCCTAACCATCCTTTCCCCCACCAAGGCATTTATGTCTGGGATGTGAGCAGGGCTCTGCGGCTCAGAAATTACCTATTCAACCATTGGGCCTAAACAATTCGACTTCACCTGTGTTTAGTGTATATTTATCTTCTGGCTGTTCAGACCCCACTGTTCAGAGTGGGACTGTTCTGATGCCATAGCTGATCGCAGGGCAAACTCCTCCTGTCTAAGAAAAAGCAAAGCAGCCACCTCAGTTCTATTCAGAAGCAAGAATATATACCATAATGCTTACCCAAGGGCTGTATTTGGTCTGGTTTTGCTGTAGGAATCCCTCAGCCATCTGAATTGTAAAACACGATAGATACAGGGCCAAGCAGAAAGACTGAAAAAAAATAATTGGCGAATGCTCTGCATGTCTTTGAGGACCTATTTTTACTCCCATTTGTTCGTTGCCTCTGCTCTTGGCTGCCGCTAGGTCTGTTGAAATAACAAATAGGGATGAGGAAAGAGGGCAGCTCTGTCATGAGCTTCCTTCGGTGGGAAGCTGCTGTGTTACAGGAGTTAACTCTTAACGGCAACTGCCGCCTCAATAGGGAGAGGTTCCTCTGTCACCTACATGCCAACAGGAAATCTGGGGTTTTTTTCTGAAAAAGATTGGGTTATCAGTCAAAAGCCTTTTTTTTTTTCCTGCAAAGTGGTGTTTGGAAAGAGTCTGTCTTTCCCTTTCGCTTTGTAAAAAAAAATAGTCAGAAGTCTTCCAGTGCTGCCTGAAGCTGCTCTACTGCCAAGAAACCCCCCCTGGGTCTGGTGATGAGGCCTCTGTAATATTTCCGGTTTCTCTGTAATTAATTTCTAATGAAATTTTCAAATCCAAGTATAATCAGGAGGTTAGACCATAGCAAGTACACAGTAGGGTTTTTCAGTTTGCTTTTCCTGCCTCAGTAGCTATTCTCTATGGAGAGGCAATAAGATCATTTTGTGCGTACAAAGGCACCTAAAATCACGGTGGCAATACCTTTCACCTGCAGGATTCGGCACTAGGGTAGTTTTATGCAATCCTCCATTTGGAAGTGTTGCTTTCACTGCTGAAATTATTGTAACTGCCTGATCAGATTTGTCCGATAGCATGTCTTTCCTTGGCTTAGTAAGTGGCTGGGGGATTAGGGTGCAGCTCCCCTTGCTGGGATTTCCCTCTGCTTCTGCACATGCAATTTAGGGAAATGGGAAGGCTGAAGTTTCCAAGGTGTTGCCAGTATTTTGCGATGCTCCAGCTCAGAAAACAGAAATAAAGAAGGGCTAACAAGACGATGTAAGGTAACAGGGAGATGAGATGCATGACAAAAACAAGCCAGGCATAAATAGTGAGGCTGGTATAAATAGTGAGGCCAGTATAAATAGTGAGGCTGAGAAACAGCCGAGCCCAGCTGCTAAGCATGTCAGAAAGGTCGGCTTGCTCCCTGCTGCTGCCTGAGCTGCACAGGGCAAGTGCGGGGCCCCGGTGGGCTGCTCCCCCTTGGCTCTGCTCCCTGGACTGCTCCTGTAGCCCTGCTTGGGCACCGCGACTGGGATGGGCTTACTGGGCTCACCATTGCCTTCCATTTTGGCAGCGCGTCTGCCCGCGGTGGAGCAGGAGCAGCAGCCACCGTTGACATGAACAGTGCGTTTGGAGCACGCGTGGGTTTTTTGTTGCAGAAAGGTGTGAAGCGCTCTTGGATGAGGTCTTGGGCTCCTGCAGAGGTTTTCCCAGAGCCTGGTGCTGCTGGGGCCATGGAGCATGGCATGCTGCGGAGGCTGGGCAGGGCCCGTGCCCATGCTGGCCATGCAGCCCATCTGCCTACCCTGCACTCACCAATGTGGTCCATCTCAGAGGAGGGTTGGTCAATGGGCTCTTGGGAGTGCTGCTGTTCGGCAGCTCACCCAGAGCTGGGTACAGCAGCATCTCCTGAAGTGCCTGACAATGTGGGTGGGAATTTCACTTCAATAAATGGGAATTTTTACTAAATCCAGTAGGAAGGCAGGTAACACAAGCAGGAGGGAAGTTCTATGCGTGGTGAGTTACAGCTCCAGGGGTTGGAAATGTGTATCAATAATGAACTTTTCAGAGTTTTATAGCTCATACTAAGAAGTGTGGCAGGAGACAGACAAAATACTCAGGCTCCCCTCTTCCCACCTCTGCTTTGTTGCTGCCAGCCTTTAGCCCTGCTCTCTGCACCCAAACCAGGGATGGCAGAATAAGAAGTGCCTGTGTCCCAGTTTGCAGACAGGTTTTTCAGCTTAAGCTAGTGAGGAAAGTGGGTCTGGGCTAATATTTCAGTGTAGTGTGATAAAGGGATGTAGGTCTTGGAGTAATGCCTGTCCTTGGAGAGGTAATGCTGTTGGGCTGGGGTTTTTTAAATGGTGTCATCATTTGAAACCCCTTATACTTGTGACTGGGTTTAGACTGCCATAGCAGCTTACCCTGGAAACCTTGCTGCTGCCTCTGAGGCACAAATACTCCTGGAGACAGGGCGCTCTTGCAACTCATGTGTTCTGTGAAGCAGAAAGAAAACCATTTTGGCCAGGGTTCAAGCACCTTTCTCTGTTGTCCTGGTGATAAGTGCCTGATAAGAGTTCAAGGTCTTTGCTTGCTTGTATAGAATAAAAGCAGCTTTCCTTAAGTTGCTGCTGGCATGTGTGGGCTCCCCTGAGGGTGCTGGCCTGTTGTTCCCAGTGTCGGGGCTGTTCTTGGTGAGTACAAGAAGACTGTGCTGTGTGGGTTGTAATCTGTTGTACATCAGAGGTGAGCTTCCATGTTTTCAGCCTCTGGCATGCTGCAGTGGCTATGCCATGGCAAGCATTTGGGGTAAGCTGGATGCTGCCTTGGAGGGGCTGCGGCTTCGTGGAAGGAGTGTGGGATGGTGGCACAAGGCCACTGCAGCTGGTAGCCCATTGCAGTGGTCCCCGGAAGCAAGCCAAGGATCACTGCTGTTTTAGCACCATCATTAGGTTTCAGAGTTGACAGCCTGTGGAGATGTAAGGGCAAGGCAAGCCTTCTTGGTGCTGCCACTGCCAGCTTTTTGTCATCTGGGGAATATGGGGTTGGTTCTTTGATGCTTGGTTTGGGCTCTCAAAGGCTGAGTGTGTCTGCAGGCTGGATTTTTTTAGCAGGAGTGTCAGGATGGCGGTGTGGGGAGAGGTGAGGTGAGTTTAGAGCAGCAGCATGTGACATTCAGGCTTGCTCTTGGGGCTCCGGTGGGCTGAACCAGAACCATATGCCAGGAGCTGAACTCCTCTGGTCACCTGCAGGAGTGAGGATGGAGCTGCCGCCACTCTGCTGTCTTCCAGCCCCTGCTCTCGCGAGGCTGCCCCAGCTCTGCCTGCCTGGCACTGTGAGTAACTTCCCAAAGCTGGACCTCAACTGCCTTCACTTCTCCAAAGGCCTGTTAGTCATTTCCCACTTTTAAACAAACGTTTTAGAGACACTGGAGAAGCTGAGCCACCAAGAGGTCAAAGCTCCGTTGCTTTTAAAGCAGCTCCTTCATCAGTGAGCTGTGTTGTGCAACAGCTCAGCCACCGAGGAATTGAAACCACCCTCTGCTTGTTGTACAGGGAACAGGAAAACATGCTTCTTGTGCAGGCGGTCTTCCAATCTTCAGCTTGACTTCCATTTAAAAAGTGTTGTAGATGAAGTGGCTTTGTTCTGAGAATTTTTTGAATTTTTTTTTTACAATTAAAAAATAATATTTTTTTTTCCCCCTCTCTTTTGCAGTGAGTCCTGGGTTTGTCTCACTGCTTTTCCACTGATGAACCCATATTGCCTTGAGACCTTTCC
>NW_009259419.1:1945449-1949376 GCF_000687185.1 Egretta garzetta
TTTCTCAGAGGACACTTGCACGGGTAGGACAACAGGGATCTGGGGCATGGTTGTTGCTGCAGATGAAAAGCAAACAATTCAAATCAGTCCTTGGGAAAAGGAGGAATCTGCTCACCTGTGTTTCCCTGCTGTCTGGCTTTGGCACTTTTCTTAACCTTCGTTTCCACTTGTGTGACATGCCCGTAGGTGTGGGCTCCCACGTGCCTCCTGCTAACTCGGGCAGGGCATCGGGCGCCTGGAGCGCAGTTCCACGCTGACATTTCTTGAAAATCCGATGTGACTGAGGTCACGCACGGTTTGGGGGTGAATTATTGCCGGGTCTCCTGGAGCATTACGAAACAGCACTGGAAGTGGCCCTGGGGAACAGCACCCTTGCAAATGATCAGCCAGCCCCTTCCTCGAAGAACTCCTCAGAAGAAAATGTTTGTAGGGCTTAAAGGGGAAAAATTGCTTCACCAAAAAAGAAGCCCACAGAAAGGACCAAGTATTATAAAAGAAGTGGGAAGTCTTTAAATCAATTTTTTCACAGCATATTAGATGTTTTAGTTAAGAGATTTATTCTTGACTCATTAAAAAAAAGATCCCAACTTAATTATTTACCTTAGTGCTGCATCACGAGCGGTGGAGGCTGCAAGCATGAGGCAGGCAGAGCTGAGAGCTGCGGGGCTGAGCCGGAGCTCCTGGGTCTCACCTCCCGACAGGTCCCACGGCCACCGACCCCGCTCTGCCCGGCTGGCCCTGCGCTGGCCCTGCGCTGGCCTGGGCAGCAGAACTCCTGCCCACCGCCAGCCTTGTCAACACAGCCTGGCTGGTGCTTGCTGCTGAGTGCCAGCTGGGTCAGACCCCTGATAAATCAAAGCCAAAACCATAGTGCTTTTGGCTGCTGGGGATGGACCTGCCATCATTTTTTTTTATTTTCTCAGCTCAGCAGGATTTCACCCTGAGATCTCCAGCAATGAACAGATGCTCGGTGTCGCACCGTCCTGCCTTAGCTCCCCATCTCGGACGGTGTGTGCAGCATCCTCGGGCCAGCCCTGAGGGATGCGCGGCTGCCGACGGCCTCCCAGAGCAGCGGCTGGGGACCTGGCTCAGCGTTCAGCTTAATGCCCATCGAAGCTGCTGGGGTTCACTCCAAATCTCAGCATGAGCCAAGTGCTCACTGAACTGGGATTCATCCTTGACTGCTGGTGTGGAGAGTGTGTCCCTCCATTACACAGCCTTTTAGGTTCCAAGCGGGGCTGAGCCGGAGCTCCTGGGTCTCACCTCCCGACAGGTCCCACGGCCACCGACCCCGCTCTGCCCGGCTGGCCCTGCGCTGGCCCTGCGCTGGCCTGGGCAGCAGAACTCCTGCCCACCGCCAGCCTTGTCAACACAGCCTGGCTGGTGCTTGCTGCTGAGTGCCAGCTGGGTCAGACCCCTGATAAATCAAAGCCAAAACCATAGTGCTTTTGGCTGCTGGGGATGGACCTGCCATCATTTTTTTTTATTTTCTCAGCTCAGCAGGATTTCACCCTGAGATCTCCAGCAATGAACAGATGCTCGGTGTCGCACCGTCCTGCCTTAGCTCCCCATCTCGGACGGTGTGTGCAGCATCCTCGGGCCAGCCCTGAGGGATGCCAGGCTGCCGACGGCCTCCCAGAGCAGCGGCTGGGGACCTGGCTCAGCGTTCAGCTTAATGCCCATCGAAGCTGCTGGGGTTCACTCCAAATCTCAGCATGAGCCAAGTGCTCACTGAACTGGGATTCATCCTTGACTGCTGGTGTGGAGAGTGTGTCCCTCCATTACACAGCCTTTTAGGTTCCATCTGGTTTACTGTACTTCATTAGGAGCTAGAAAACAAGATTCTCTGCTGGACTTCCCCCTCTGCAGCGACAGCCTGGCTCTGTGTCCGTGAGGTGGATTCAGATTCTACTCTGCTCTGGTGAGACCTCACCTGGAGCACTGTGTCCAGCTCTGGAGCCCTCAGCACAAGAAGGACATGGAACTGTTGGAGCGGGTCCAGAGGAGGGCTACAAAAATGATCCGAGGGCGGGAGCACCTCTCCTAGGAGGACAGGCTGAGGGAGTTGGGCTTGTTCAGCCTGGAGAAGAGAAGGCTGCGGGGAGACCTGATTGCGGCCTTTCAGTACCTAAAGGGGGCCTATAGGAAAGGTGGGGAAAATCTTTTTAGTAGGGCCAGCTGTGTCAGGACAAGGGGTAATGGCTTTAAACTAAACCAGGGTAGGTTTAGACTAGATATAAGGAAGAAATTCTTTACAATGAGGGTGGTAAAACACTGGAATGGGTTGCCCAGAGAAGTAGTGGAGGCCCCATCCCTGGAAACATTCAAGACCAGGTTGGACGGGGCTCTGAGCAGCCTGATCTGGTTAGCGGTGTCCCTGCTCCTGCAGGGGGGTTGGGCTAGATGACCTCTAGGGGTCCCTTCCAACCCAAAACATTCTATGATTCTATGAATTTGGGTATCTCCAGTGATCTTGGTCAGGCACAAAACCCACGCGATCTGAGAGAAAGCAAACCAATAATTTTTAGCTACCTTACCCCAAATGTCAGATCGTTTCTGTCTTTTTTTTTTTTTTTTTTTTTAAATTTTTATTTTTAGGGCTCACTCTTTTTCCTGAACTCTTTAAAACTAGGAAAACCAGAAGCTTGCTGTAATTAAGCTGGGACCACGGTAGAAATCAGCCGGGCTCTGCCCAGCCGAGGCGGCTCCGCCGCTGCAGTCAGCAGGGACACCGCCAACTAGATCAGGTTGCTCAGAGCCCCATCCAACCTGGCCTTGAATGTTTCCAGGGATGGGGCCTCCACTACCTCTCTGGGCAACCTGTTCCAGTGGTTTACCACCCTCATTGTAAAGAATTTTTTCCTTATATCTAGCCTAAACCTACCCCGATTTAGTTTAAAACCATTACCCCTTGTCCTAACGCAGCTGGCCCTACTAAAAAGGTTTTCCCCCTCTTTCCTATAGGCCCCCTTTAGGTACTGAAAGGCCGCAATCAGGTCTCCCCGCAGCCTTCTTTTCTCTAGAAAAAAGAAAAGGGGAGGGGCCGAAAAAAAGCAGCTTGCTCCACTGAAATGCGGAGTCAATTCTACTGACTTCAGCAAAGGCATCTGGGGTTGTTAATGGCATGAAGGAATCAGCAATTATTGGCATTTTTCTTCTTTGTGGCACCCAACTGGGAGTTTCCGAGGGAGATGTGTTAGGCCAGGGATTGTGGTGTAACAATTAAATCCACAGGTCAGCTCCAGATGCAGTTTTGCCCCTCACCTGTGACCAGGCATGAACAAAAAAAGGGGCTAAAAGTTCATCTGGTTCAAGGGACAACAGAGAAAATTCATGGGGAAACATGCTGAGGGATGCTAAGGCTACACCGCAGCCCAAGGACACACCTAAGAATCAAACTGTTGAAGGCAGCGGGGGTTTTTTTGGGGAAGCATTTTTGTCGATTCTCTGTTCTTGCAGTACCCCCTCCTCCGGGTGCACCCAGGACCAATGGACTTTCGCATGATCCAGCCCCACTGCTCTTGTTGTCTCATGGGCATCTGTGCCAGAGCTTCCCGAAGCAGTTCAGGCTTGCTGTTGCTGCAGGCTCTTGCCAAATTTAGGCAAATGCAGCTGAATGTATTCCACAGAGGTCACAGCTGAAATTGCCTTTCCAGCTTTACCTGGTTAGATCCTTTTCCAAAGGAAAATGGAGCTCCTGAAGAATGTGCTGGCCTTGTGCATCACCTACACCAAGGTCTGACCATGGTCCAGGGCCATCTACTCCCAGTCTATTGACCTGCCCTGTTTTAGGGATGCAGAGGGGCTTGGCCAGCGGTTGGCAGGGGCTCATGGAGCATTTGGGGTGCTTTGTCCCCTTCTAACATGCACATATAGAATCATAGAATCACTTTGGTTGGAAAAGACCTTTGAGATCATCGAGTCCAA
>NW_009259419.1:1950011-1990003 GCF_000687185.1 Egretta garzetta
AGTTTGGTGTTGTCTGCAAATTTACTGAGGGCACACTCAATCCCCTCATCCAGGTCATTGATAAAGATATTAAACAAGACTGGCCCTAGAACTGAGCCCTGAGGGACACCGCATGTGACTGGCCGCCAATGGATTTAGCTCCATTCACCACGACTCTCTGGGCTCAGCCATCCAGCCAGTTTTTAACCCAGCGAAGAGTACATCCATCTAGGCCATGAACCGCCAGCTTCTCCAGGAGAATGCTATGGGAGACTGTCGAAGGCTTTGCTGAAGTCCAGGTATACAACATCCACAGCCTTTCCCTCATCTACCAGCCGGGTTACCTAGTCGTAGAAGGAAATCAGGTTGGTTAGGCAAGACCTGCCTTTTATGAACCCATGCTGACTGGACCTGATCCCCTGATTGTCCTCCATGTGCCTGGTGAGCACACTCAAGATGAACCTCTCCATAATCTTCCCTGGTACTGAGGTCAGGCTGACTGGTCTGTAGTTCCCCAGATATATAGACCCCCCGAGCTCTTAGCTGGCTGCTGGCACAGCCCTCAGCGTAGCACAGCCTGTGCTTTCTCATGTGAAATTCAATAAATTCAGCATTTTCAGGACCTTGGCATAATCAGGGTTTTCAATCTTCTCCTTCATTGCCTTCTAATATACCCTCCTAACAATTAACTCTCTGTGTTGGGAGAACGCCAAACACATGGTAAAAGACTTCGTTTTTCTTTCCCATAATTAAATGTCGTGTTCGCTGCTGTCTCTCCCACTCGATTAAGTGTCGTGTATGGTCTAAAATGCTCTTTGGTGAATTAGCATAAGGTCTGTCAGGATTCGACAGATATTCTCCCTCCCGCAGCTCGCAGAGAGCAGCGTTGGCCAGCGGCAGGGGCCTGGAAATGGGCTGTTGCCCCGGCCTTTGGTGGGGGGACGGGCTCAGGTTGGGGGGAGTGCTGTGAGGCTGCACACCCACCTCCTCTCACCCCCCGCCCAAAGCAGCCATGCCTGGAGATGGAGCCCGTGATCCCCTGCACGGCGGTGTGGCTGCGCCTGGCTTGCTTCCGCAGGAAACATCTTGGATGTCAGAGGAAACGGCTTCTTACTGTAATTCTGTAAAAGCCACTTGCAAAACCTCTCCCCAGTCTCTTTTTTTTTCTTAATTACATCTAAAGACATATTGGAGAAACTTTCCCCAAGCTGGACTCTGGCAACATAGAATCATAGAATCATAGAATTGCTTAGGTTGGAAAAGACCTTTAAGATCATCAAGTCCAACCATTAACCTAACCCTGCCATCCCACCACTAAACCATGTCCCTAGCACATCTCTAAAGCACTGCAAGTGATGGCAAAAAAATATTGTAGGGCGTCACCGACTAATAGATGTGTGAGTTATGGGCTGGGAGGTGCAGTAAGTGTAATAACTTTCTACCAGTTCAGGGTGAGCTGGAAGTGAGATGATGGTGGGGCTTCTCAGCATGACATGAGCAACGTGGTTACCCCGGCTGGTGGACCTGTCCTGGGGAACCACTTGTCCCCACTTGGAGCATTTCCCCAAAAAGCATTCCCTGTTGCCACATCTCCCAGGGCTGCCCTGTGCCACCAAACTCCAGACAGAGGGTGCTGGTACATAACTGGGTGGCATGGCATTGCAAAGATGCAGCATACTGCTGCTGCACTTTTTGGCACAGCCCCAGCTTCCGCCAGGAGTCTGTCCCTATCTCCATTACATCCTGCAGTGCCTAGCCCTGTTTATTACCCTCTGAAATGTTCCTGGAGCCTTCTTCCCCCACTACGCTCATTCATTCGCTTGATTCATTAATTTTCATAATTTTTCCTTTATCACAACTTCAGTTTCACTACCAAGTTCAGAAGTAGTCTTTCTGATACAGGAGGATGGGTCATTATAAATTAGGAGAAGACTTAGTGGTGAGGGGAACAGAGCTGGCAGATGGACCTGGGATGTGGTCCCAAGCCCTCCTTGCCTGGAGGTACCTCTGCTCCCCAAGGAGAGACCTTGCTGGGTGGGATCTCCAACCACGGCTATTTCCCCACCTCCTCCTGCATCCCTCTCTACATCCTTTGGATCAGCAGCTGCAAAAAGGGAGCCTTTGTTTCCAGCAGCGTTGGGGGAATGGCTCGTGGTGGTACAGATAACCCGGCCTGCAAACAAGCAGAGAGGCTGCAGTACAACCGGCAGAGTACACAATGAATTATTCACCAGCTGTTCTCTCTCCTTTCAAGACCTTTGCTGTAAAACCAGGGGCCAGAAGTGGTGCATGTGAGATGTGTAATCAACCACACAGAAGGAGTTTGAGCTTTTGGCTCGCTGGGTATTCAGTCTAGCCTGGTCACGGGGACCTGGTTTGTGCAAATCTGTGTCTGGACGTCCACAGTGTTTGACCATGGGTGGTCCATAAATGTGTTTTCTTCGCTCTCTTGATGCCTGCTGAAGACCTGAAAATCTGATTTACAGAAGTGCCAGGCGCCTGCAGCTTTGACAGACGTTAGTAGGAGTGATGCTTTAGACATACAGAGAGTGCCATGGTGCCACACACCCCAATGACTGGGGTCTTGGGGCTTTCTGCTTTGGCCCCTGCAGTCAAATGGCCGTTTGCAGCCTCCCCCTTGCGTGCCCAAGGCCCGTGGGTGGGATAGCGACAGCCCTCCACTCCTCAGGCTGCAGTTAAAGTAGATGCTGTCACGTCGGTGGAGCGCTGGGCTGCGTTGGCGAGGTGCTCCGGGGAAAAGCCGGGGAGAAAAAAACACAGGTCTCCATGCCTGCGTCCAGCACTGAGAAAAAAATGATGCTGGCTCAGGCTGGGCAAGTACTTCTCAGTCCAATGGCTCTGGGTGTGTTTCTATTTCTACCTTTGGCTGAAAACTGTTGGCTAAGATGTGAATAAAAAGCATTGCTGTTATTTGTTTTTCTTTTCTTCAACCTGTCTATTCAAACTGCCATGAAAAATATGATGTCCATTCTTTTCTCTTATAAGCTCTTATAAGCTCTCAATTTTAGCCTGCAGTCCCCAGAGCCCATAAAATAAATGGGTAAAAATGAACAAAATCCCCAAATGTAGCCAGTCCATATTTTGTTTTATTAAATGTGTATTAAAAAAAATCCCTCACCTTACATAAATATGTGATCATTTATAAATCTGTAATTAATTTTAAACTATTTGAAACAGCTTTATAGCAGAATGACCTTCTAGAATTAGAGCTTTACAGTGGGGTGCCAGATGACCGCACCAAAGGATGAGAACAGAGCAGATGTGAAATACCTGTATTTTAATATAGTCAGAAAACTTGTAGGTTTCTAAGACTAAAATAAAAAGGTAAAGTTGTTCACTATTTCATATATTGGGCTTTAAATAATAAGAATATTTTCCCTCTAAATGCCCAGCACCCTGCCATACCTGGGAACTGAGCACTCAAACCAGGAATCAGCTGGCTACACCACCCTCCTCTCCAGCCTTTCACCCCCCCAGGAGCAGGTACCCCAGCCTGCTCTCTGCCAGCACCTCCACCTTTGCAGAGCCACCGCAGTGACCTGAGAGAGGCTATGGGAAAAGAACAGTATCCTCTTGTACTGCCTCATCTATTTGCATAACAGCTATCGGGGAGCTGGAAAGCAAAGTCTTTTGTGCCTGCAGTTTCAGGGGAAACTCATGGTGGGGGTGTGGGGGGGAAATAGGGGAGTGGACATAAAAACAAATGGACAAGCACATCGCATTTCTGTTCTTTGCGTTGAACAGTGATGCAGAGTGCGTTGAAAACCTGGCCCATGCGGCCAAGTCCTACCTGATCCTCTGTCCCTGCTGGATGTGGGTGGTGAGAAGTGCTTCCCAGCCTCCCGGTTCGCATGCTGGCAAGGCCTAGGCATGACGCTGAGACTAGTCCAGCCATTCCCCAGCCCCAGCCAGGTCCTATTCCAAGGTAAGAAGAGCAAGGTTAAGTTCTGGATCCTCCTTCATCATTGCCCCCAGGACAGGAGCATCCTTCACTGGTGCCCTCCCGCTCCCAAGTGTACCTTTGTCATTAAACCGGTGGGTGGCTCCAGGCTTTCCCTCAGTCTGTCTGGGAAAAGAGGAAAAGGGAGCCTGTCTCCCGAGGGAAGGTGGAAACAGCTGAGCTGATAAGCAGAAAATCCAGCCCTGCCCTGGCTGTGCCTGGGCTCCGGCACCCATTCCCTCTGCAAGTCCCTTGCGGGGGCTTAAAATGTTGCTGCCCCTTTGGTGGAGACAGAGCTGGCCCCAAAGCGGGGCTGAGCTTGTGCTGCTGATGCTGGTGGTGGGTGCACGATGACAACCTGCATGATTACATTCCTGGCAGTGGGTATAGCAAAGTGTTGCCAGATGATGAGACCTCACACAGTCTCAGGGATGCTTTTAGATTCATCTATTAATAACTTCCTATGTTTTCATTTCTGAGAACATAAATATGTATCCCCAAATGCTCCTGATCGTCACAGGCCTCATCAGGCTGGGACTGGGTAAATCGGTGACTGATTTAAATTCTGTCCAACGTAAAGCTTTGGGATTGATTGGCATGGCCAGAGTTGTCCTCGCCTCACTTCTATGCCAAAGTCCTGGGTGCGTGCGCTCATTACAGTGACAGGCAGGGAACAAAGCTCAGGAGAAAAGCTGCAGGAGCTGGGCCAGTCCTGGAGCAGGCTGGCATAACTTCAACTGATTTGAATATGAATTACACCCATTTAGGCCAGGCCTGGAATTTGCCCCTGGCATGGGCTGGCTCTCTGCAGCCTCACTAAACCCCATCCTTTGTGCCCCAAAATGCTGTTTGTGGGAAAAGAGCTGAGCAAAAGCAGATCATGGTACCAGCCTGAGATACGCTTTTGCCTATGAAAAATGTGACTAATACGAGCGATGCTTTTTTCTTGTGATCTAACTTAGATTTTAACTTTTGCTAAAAATTAGTTAATGAGTGCATACAAATGTGGTTGCATGGGATGCAAACACAAACTCCCACCCATGAACACACTCGCCATACTGGCTGATTCTGGTATAAGTATTTTGTTTCTGGATTTAAACTTCCTCCAGATTTAGTACTTTTGGAGTCGAGATTTTGTCACCCTGCACACAGGCCAGCCGAGATGCTCAAGTGGAAATGTTGGATTGGATCTGGTTATTGCCAGTTTCTTGGGTGATTTGGGATCTGGGCTTTGTCACATAGTCCTGTCTCTGACCCCAAAAGTCTCTTTGGGCTCTGGACTACCTGAGCTGCTGGTTTTGGGGTACATGGGTATGTTGGTAGGGGCCCCTCAGACTGGAGATTGGTGTCTCCACTTCCCCCGAGGGTGACTTTGTAGTGTCTTTTAGTTGTTGGGTGACTAAAGTGTTCAGCCTAGTGGCAGCATAGGAGGGACATCAATGACCCCACTGATGGGAACACGTGTGCACGCGTGTGTGAGACCAAATACAGCATAATGTCTATCAAGAAGATATTTGCAAGTGACAGATTAGATCTGCTGAGACAAGAGCTGCCCCGGTCCCACTGCAGCTGGCGGCACCATGTCCCTGTGCCCAGCGCTGCCTCTCATCCTTTGGAAACACGAAAATCACCCAGGGCGAGCTGCCGCCTCCCTGCCAGCTCAGCATGGATCTGCCAGCTTCAAATATCATCCCGAGCCATTATCTGTTACAGATGCAGCTCTTCCTGAGATCAAAGAGAGCAACCGTCATCGAAAAAGACTTATCAGAGCTTTGACTCCATCCCCCCTGCTCAGGGCAGGACAGCCACCCCTGGGAGCGGCAGAGGACACAGCCGTGCCCTGCAGAGCTCACGCTTCGCTCCAGAAGCAAATGGCACTTCTAGGCACTGTCAGGCCACTTTTAAAAGTCTTAAAATTTTACATCCCACATTTGGCCTAAGGTAAAACAAATCACAATTTAGGGAGTCCGTATTCTAGTTACTCACATGAGAATTATTTTAGGACAAAGAGCAGTGGCATTTGCCATCTCGTATGACACTCTTTGCAAGTATTAATTTGGTCTCATTGCTGGGCGGACTTTCTGGAGAAGGGAATGGTGAGAGGAGAAATAATATCAAGAAAGCAGAGAAGGAAACTGGAAGGTGAAGGTCTTGTCTCCCCTGGCATGTTAGAACCAGTGTCCTGTCTGGAGATGGTCTTCACCAATGGTGGTGAAATATCTTTGTCTAGATCTCTGTGCCTGAGCACAGAAAGGGAGAGAAGAGCAGTTTTAGCCCCAAAAATGCAGAAATAGGAGGGTGAAATTATGCCTTCCTGCTGCAAAGCGCGGCAGCCACCTGGCCTCACGTGGAGTCACCAGAAGAGTCTACTGCAGTGAAGAGCAAAATGAGGCTGTAGTGATCCAACCACTTACCAAGCCGGGGAGGGCCTGAAGTCAGCTAATTTGGTAACACCATGTTTGTGTAGAGTAATCCCACATTAGCCTTTAAAATGCTAAATCAGGAGTGAAATCAAGATTTTTCTCACCGATGGATTTAGTTCAGCCTTTCCAAATGGGATAACAGCAGAGTGCCACGTTCATTGGAGTTGTTACATTTCATCCCATTTGATTTCCTAGTTTGTTTTGAATAGCTGAGGACTTTCCAGTAAAGTAGTTTTGTGCTCTGCAGGCTGCTCAGAGCAGGTGATATTACTGAACCATGGATAATGTTTCCTAGAGCAGCTCAGAAATGAGAGGGTGTACCTCAAACCCGGGCTGCAAGCTCTGGGCTATCGATCGTCGGGCTTCCCCGGCAGGACTGGGGCTGTATGAAACAAGCTGTTGGTGAGATTACTGCATGGCTGGGCTCTGCTTTTAGGGGCCAAGAAAATCCATTAAAGATCCAGTGCAAGCTGCAGGGCAGAATGTGCACTGTGCTGAACTGGGTGGCAATGGTTTGGAGGCTACTGGTACACGAGGAACAGTGGGAGATGGTGTTTCCTAATGCTTAGTCCCCATGTGCAAAGGCTGTCGCAGGATGCGTGACTCATACTTAATGGGCCTTCAGCTGTTTTTGTTAATGTTGCTGTCCCAAATAGCCTGGGAAAGGCTCACCAGGAGAGATCCCGTGACGGGCAGCCCATGCACAGCCTCCTCTGCCACCGCAGCAGGGCTGGAGGGGGGCTGCTCCTGGGGAGGGCAGCAGGCCCAGGGGCTGCATCTGCCCTTACTTGCCTCTGCCTGACTTGCTCCAGGAGGCATCCTTTCCCGGAGGTGGGAGAAAGGCATGTGTGCATCGGGAGAACTTTTCTGGGAATCCTTTGCTGTTGGGGAAATCCCCCTGGTTTCCGCCAGCCGGGTGCAGGATAGCCTTGGTAGCAAATGAGGGCTTCCCAGCCGGTCCCTTAGGACAGGTCAGATGGAGGTGTCCTGTGTGCAGTGTTGTGAAATCAGATTTATTTTTTTTTTCTTCAGCAGCACAGATCTCATTTTACCTGCCCATTTCCTACCCACCAGCAGCCTAAGGAGCCAGCTGTGTCTTACATTGAGCCCTTGCTTGAAGTCAGAGGTGTTTCCACAGCTTTCAGTCGCAGATCTGAGTGCGCTGATAAGTAACGGCTTCCAAGGATCCTTCTGCACGCATTGTCGGCTCTGTCCCTTGTGAAACAGAGAGGTATGAACAGAGAAAGAAGTCAAGTAAGTGACAATGATGACAGAGCCCGTCACAAACTGAATGAATCAGCAGACACCCTGCTTTCACTTATTTATGTTCAATAAATCAAATCTTCAGGCTTGAGTTTTTCTTGTTCAGCTCCCGTCGGGTGCTCAAATCTCATGCAATACTTTGCAAATATAGATTTCCACCTTGTGTGTAAAAACAGTGAGATTAATAGTTTTAGCACAGCTGGTTCTTGTAATACTGTTCTGGTTTCAAATATTCAAGGATCCTTTTAGAGCCCTAGGTCTTCATTCCTAGTATTAGAGTCAAACCTTAGCTTTTATTTTATTCTAAATTCTATTCCAGCTCTCAACTTCTAGCTTATAATTTTGCCCTAGAAAGGGTTAGGAAAATGAAGAAATTAAAAGACACTCTCAAAGGCTTTGTTTTTAAGATCACTTATGATTTTTACATTACATAATTTGAGCCTGGTGTTATCTTTAAGTGCTGGAATCACAGCTGACAATGTCAAAAATAGCGTATTCAAGATAAGGTCCCTTTTAAACAAATAGTCTATAAGGAGCTGAGCAATACTAAAACCTCTTGAAAAATACCTGTGACACAAAGAAAAATAGGTGATGTGAGCGCAGCCCAGCATGGTTTCTGCCTGGTTCTGCAGGATGCTAGGTGGACCCGGACCTGGACCCAGACCCAGCACAGCTCCACTTGCCTCCAACCCCTTATACACCATCGATGCCCAGACACCCACAGAAACCACCTGGATTATTAAACCCCTCACCAGGTGGGTGGCTAAAGCTTTCATTTAGACAGAAAAAAACCCCTCAACAACCTGCAGCTCCTACAGATTGGCCTTCAGGTGACTGCTGTTAGCTATTCATGCTGGCTATAGAGGGCACCTATAAGCTGGGGGTCATGTCTGGGAGTCCTGGAGAGGGGGTGCTGCCTTGGAGCTTTCCTTACTGCTGGTATGTTCAGTAGCTGTGTGGTAGTCCTGGGATTTGGGCTGGAGGGAAGCTTGTTTTGTTAGGCTTTCTACCAGGGGTTGACCAGTGCCTACAGGGAGCATTCTTCTGCCTTGGAAGATGAAGGTGGGCTCCTGCCTCCCTGGAGGGTGTGAGAGCTGAGCTGGGGGCTTGTGCTGGTTTTGGCTGGGGTAGGGTTAATTTTCTGCTACTCATCCTACCAGGGAGGTGGCTGGGGGGGCTCAAGAAGCTGGGAGGGGGCGCAGCCAGGACAGCTGACTCCAGGGATATCCCACACCATATGATGTCGTGCTCAGCATATAAAGCTGGGGGAGGAAGAAGGAGGGGTGGACATTTGGAGTGGTGGTGTTTGTTTTCCCAAGTCACTGTTACGTGTGATGGAGCCCTGCTGTCCCGGAGACGGCTGAGAACCTGCCTGCCCATGGGAAGCAGTAAGTGAATTCATTGCTTTGCTTGTGTATGCAGCTTTTGCTTTACCTGTTAAACTGTCTTTATTGCAACCCATGAGTTTTCTCACTCTTACTCTTCTGATTCTTTCCCCTGTCCCAGCAGGGAGGAGTGAGGCTGTGTGGGGCTTGGTTGCTGGCTGGGGTTAAACAATGACAGGGCTAATGAGGCTCATGTGTGTTTTTTTGAGGATGGAGGAGCGGAGCCTGTGCAATGTTCAAGGGCTGGAGAGCGCTGCATGCCTTAAGGATGGTGAGTTCAGTGTGGGCTGCTCCCTGGTATGGAAAAAACCTGCCCATCTAAATTATTCAGAGCTGGGACCCAAGGAGCAGGTGGGTCCTGGGGGTCAGTCTGCAGCATGAGGCTGGAAGAAGGCATGTCTGCAGGCAGCTGGGCACAGGGGACATCTCCCAAAGGTCCCCCACGATCACTAGTGTTCCATGGTGTTGGTGATGCACGTGGGAGCAACAGTTGCTGCACTGGCTCTGAGACTTCCTGGCCAAAGTAATTATTTCTCTCGGAAGTATCGTCTTGCCACTTCGGATGTGTTGCTTTTAGGCTGATTTGTGGCTGGGTCTGTCCCTTCCAACAGTGGCTGAAGATTAACAGCTGAAGGCTTAACAGTAATATGCTTAGTGTAATAAGATTTATTATTTTAAATGCCTGATTAAGAGCCCTAGGGACTGGAATCCTCCCTCTTGCTGTGGCACCGGCAGGCACCCTGGCACCGGTGGGTGAGATTTCCCCTCCTCCGGCAGCCACCGCTGCTGTACACCTCAGTCCAGACTGCTTTTAGGTGTAAAAAGGCATTTTGTTCTGTTCATATCACCCTTAGCTCCTGGTGCTGGTTGCGTCAGGGACTCTTCTCACGTGGGTTTCTGCCCTTTGAGCTGGGTGGGCATCGCTGAGTTGCTTCATCCTGGCTGGGAAACAGGCTGTACCTGAGGGCACTTGTAACATGGGGCTCTGGGGCACGAACCTTTGCATCCAAGCCGCTGCGCTCACGCAGGGAGCGGTGCCTACAAAGCACCTGTGCATTGCAAAATCAGCCTTGTGCGTAATGGTGCGGCGTGGGATATGGCCCAGACAGGGGGAACAGGCTCAGAGAAAAGTGGGAAGGAAAATGTTTCTACTTCTAGCAGTTCAGCCTTCAAGGTCCCAGATGAAATATAAATTTCAAGTTGATGATGAGGTACATTCCACTAAATGTCTTCAACTATATATTCAAACTGTAAGAGTTAGACTAGAAATTTAGAAGAGAATTGAGTCTGAATATTAAAGCAGCGATTCCCCGGAGGGAAATTTTCTCAACTAGCCTGATTCTCCAAGGAGATGGTATTCCCAAAGAACTAATTCTGTAACTAATGATCAGATGAAATAAGGCTATATCGATGGTTCAGAAGACGTAACTTGGCACTAGTTGAATGCATATGGAATTTGTCATTAGTAATAATGAAAAAATTGTTTGAAACTTTTTCATTGAACAAAATGAACTTGTAACTAAAAATGTTTTTTTCTCTTAATCCGTGAGGTTGGTAAATGGCGATTATGCCCTCTATGGCCTTAGCAGAGGGGTTACTCTACCTTTCTATAGCCTTTTCCTTTCATTTGAAGACCTTTTACGGCAGCTGATTTAAGTTATTGCGACTTGAGTGACGGGCAGAAAAGTTGCCAAATGTCTTGGAAACACAGGCAGCTACTTCTGGGAAAGCGGATGGCTAACAGCTAACAGGAAGGTGACTGCTTGATTCCAAATTTAGATTCAATGTCCCAAATAGTGTAAGTCTGAATTCCTTCTATGCCTCCTCAAAACCCTTAAAAACCTTGCCCTCAGGTTGCTGTGTCTCAGGACATGTAAAGATAAATACAGTCCCCATTTGGCACTAGAAGGATGGCTGAGCAGACTGGGGTGACTTACTCTTTATCACTAGTGTGCGTTGGAAAATATTCTAGTATTCCAATGGGCTCTGCCCCAGGGGGTGGAGGAGCACGCAGAGCACAGCAGCTTTGGGCTGGGGTGGGTGAAGGAGTTGAGGAGAGAGGACTGGGGGGTGAGGGGGTCAATGCTGGGGAGAGATTGGTGTTGGGGGGTGTGTGTGTGTCCCCATGGATGGACTTTTCTGGGAGAGAAGGGGCTCTGCCTCCTCCCTTGCCCAGCAGGCGCAGGTGTGCTGGCCCAGCAGGCTGGACTGCTGGGTGCTAGAGATGGACTCACCATGTGTGTGGCTGTCCCCAGAGGGGCACAGTGTCCGTCACAGAGCAATAGTCAATGAGGTACCAGAGGGTCAAATGCTGCTGCTTTTCATTCAGTTCTTGATGATGGGGTGTGATGCCATTCCCAGAAAGGAAGAGTTGTCTTGGGACAGCCAAAGGACTGATGTTCAGTTCCCAACAAGCAAGGGAGCTGTCAGAAGCAAGGAGATGCTTGAAATGAGCCATTGCCTGGTGGGTGTTGTTTGGCTGATGACTGGGAGGACATGGGTGGATGTGTGAGAAAGGGATAGTAGTAAGATTGGAAAAGGAGAGGGAAAGATTAGGATCTGCCTAATGGACCTGTGTCCATTAGGCATGTCAAACATGCTATGGAGTCTGGCAGTACACTTTCCCCAAAAGTGGCAGGATTGGCTGCACCCTGTTGCCTGGCAGAAGGCAGTGCTAAGCAAGGGTTGTGAACTTCAGCCCAGTGGCCTGCACAACATCTGCTCCCCTTTGAAATAAAAAGATGGATTGGCTCAATAAGACATACTACAGATGGCTTAATAATATAGTCTTGCACCTACGTGTTGACTGGGCAAAGCTTTTTTAGCCTTGTGAATGAGGTGAGTATGCACAGGTACTCATGAGAAATTATGGAATTGCTGATTGTTGGCAGAGCAACATGAGCAGAAATATTGGGGAAAAACAAGTGCTGTTTGCTTCTGCAGCTCTTCTCTTGGCAGGGACGGCCACTGACCCGGGCTTGGAGGAAGGAGCACCTCCTGTGCACTCCCCTCCTTTTCCTTCCCTTTTCTGGCCTGTCTTGGATGGTTTTGGTGCTGCTCTGGGCATATCCTTCAAGAGCTGGGTACACCTCTGGTGATGGGACCTCTTCTGCAGGGCCTTCACACCTGAGTCATGGTTGTAAGAGACGCAGAAGGAGAAATCAAACCCAAGAAGTAGCTGTGGACACCATGTGCTCAACCCTCACTGAATGTTGGTAGCATAGGGACACCTGAAACTCCTGCATGGAGGGATGCTGGCTAACTGGGAGGGTGTGAGCCTTCCTGGCTGAGGTAGCTCAAGAGAGAGGGAAGACTTTTGCTGCCCTCTGCATGTGTGTCCCTGCCTCCTTGTCCTGCTGGGATGCAGCAATCTGCCCTGCATCCTGGCCCAGAGATGTGAGGATCTGTTGTGCTTTGACCCACAAACCTGACCTGCCCAGTGGCTGGTGGTGCCCAGGGTCACCCCAGGAAGAGCATGGGGGATGTCCTTATGTGGGGGTGAGTGCCCAAGGTGAGTGTCAGCCCTGGGGGGCTCCAGTCAGCGTCTGAGCTCACATGAGCTTCCCCCCAACAAATGCTCATGCTGGATGACTCTGTGGTGCAGTCATGAGGTGGCAGCTGTCCAGCCCCCCAAACCACAAAGCAACAGAAACCTTAAGCAAGTTGCTGAACAGGACCTAGGGGGAGGCCTGCACAAGGCCTGAAGTGCTCTGCCTGGGACCAACTCTCGGAGGTGAAGTGGAACAATGCCCTGACCCAAAGTAGCTCCAAGTTTGTGGTGCAGCCTGTGGCGTCCCGGGGTGACCTGCTAGGGAGCATGAGGTGAGGCTGGTCTGTGCTGACATGTAAGGCAAAAATAGTCATGTTTCTTTTCATTTTAACTATTTTTAGGTGGGGGAGTGGCATGAAAGCCCAGTTCTCCTATTGTTCATGCTGATTTTCCAGCAAGAGTCCAGCTCATGCTGGTGCAGCGGAAGAGCTGCCTTGATGTTGGCCTGACCTGCTGTGCCAAAGTTATTGCAATGAACATACCAGGTCTTGTACTGACCCTCCCTTACTGGATTTGGAGTCAGGTTGCCAAAGAAAATCAGCCCCTTGGGAAGGTGCGCAGCTTTTGTAGCGGTTGGTGATGCCTCTTGAGTTTTTGTTGCTCTCCTTGAAGCTTCTCCCATGGCTCTGTCCTGCAGGAGCTAGTAGGCATTAGCCCTGAAACCACTGCTGGGAAAAGGGGCTGCTCCAGCCTTCCCTGAGCTTTGGGGGGTGCCTATGTCTCAGGACTGAACTGAGGCTTAAGGTTTTGGCCACAGCCTCGGGGCGTAGGGTGCCCTGTTTGTCACTGGTGAGGCCAGCAGCTCCCAGCTGTGCTGCCCTTCCTTCAGAAGCGACGGGCTGCTGTCCTGACAGTCCTGCAAGATGCTTTGAAATCTTGTTGTAAGTGGGGGTATTTGATCTCGCTTTTCTCATCAGACGCCAGTGCAGGAGCGATACAATTAGCCTGCTGGCAGGCTGCAGCAGCTCACAGCGATCGCTTCGTTCCTAACCTGCCACCTCAGTTGAATAGTTGAAAGCATCTGCATTTTAGAGGTTGGTAACTGCTTAAATTCCTCCCTCCCGAGAGGAGAGACATCTCTTCAAGGCATCTCTTGTTGCTTGCTTGTACAAAATGGGTAACACAGGCTTCAGCCCTGGGTGCAAAGGGGAACCAGCTGGTGCGTACAGGGCCCTGGCCTTGGGTTGTGGGGTGGCCGTACACTGCGCTCATCGGCTCTGCAAAGCCTGCTTCGCTTTTCATGGGGCTGAGCAGCACGGAGGGGCAGGCGCTTGGCTTTGGTATTTCGTGTTACATGCCCAGTGGCTCCCTGCTCTGGGGAAGCTTTGATAGCCCCCGTGGCTCCGTGTTGGGTATGCTGGGGTTGCAGCCTGTTGGATCTTGTCTTCAGAGAGCAGCTCCTCAGGCGTGGGAGGAGCTTGGTTAGGAGCTGCTCGGCTTGGTTTGGATTTTTTTCTTCTTTTTTTAATTTCCCCAGCCATTGTCACTGCTGGCTGATGGCTTTTTATAAATTCAACTCCACTAGAGGGCAATGTGATCTGGCATGGGAATGGGAGCGAGTGAGGAAATGCCACAATGTGCACGTATGGATGCAATGGCGATGGGCGACCGTGGGCCCTGGCCTGGCGTGAGCCTGAGCAAAGGGCTCAGCTCATCCCCGAGCGGGACCCCTGTGCTGGGGTGAGAGCACCTCCCGTGCCGCTGCCAACCCACCCGGCGTGAGGCTCGCTGGGCGGTGCGGAGACAGGAAAGAACTTGACAGTCAATGAATATCCCCGAAAGGGGGGGGGGGGCGGGAAAGCCCAAAGCAGCCCTGAGCACTTCTAAAACAGCAAAGAAAACGCGTGGGTGGGGGGATGGATGACACGCACGAGTACATGTTCCTGCTGTGAGTGGAGGAGCCTGCTCTGGACACATCTTTCTCTTCCCTGGAGATGTCAAGGACGATTACTCTGTGCTTTGAGCACTGTCCAGTGTGGTGGGAGGTGGCAACACCTATCACGAGTTGTCTGCTCTCTTGTCCTCCCCTGGGGTGGGGGGGAGGTGGGTGCAGGGGGCATTTTGTTTCAATAGGGCCTGGGGGATTGTATTTTACTCACTATACTGCATATAAAAGAGAGGGTCAGCTTCTTTCCTTGGTCTGGGTGGGTAAGGTTTGTTATAACATCCCACCACTGGCTTTTGAGAATGCATGTGATGCTCTGTGGCTTCTGCTGGGGGCCCACAAAGCTGTGAAAACTGAGTCTCATTGTGGTTTTTCTCTTTTTTTTTTTTTTTTTTTTTTTCTTTTTAAGGGCATGGAGGTTAGCTGATGATTTGTACTTTGTTACACATGATCAGGCACAACAAAACCTGCAGGAATGGGCCCAGAGGGGGATGAAGGCAGGGGGATGCTCCAGCCAGGTGACCAGCCCAACTATGGGGTGGAGGACTGGTGTGCAGTGCTGGCTGGGTGGAGAGGTGAGGGTGATGAGGTGCCTTTGCTGCTGGCAAAGTGCAGAGCTTTTCTGCAATGAGGGCAGGCTTGGTAAGTGGCCGTGGCAGCTGGCCAGCAGCTGTGCTTAGAAATGTATATACACCCTTGAATATGGCTCGTTGGCTGCAAGCTGATTGCTCCCATGCCCCTTCCTCTGCAGGTAGGGAAAAAATGAGGAGGAAATTTGGGAATATTGATCTGCTCCACATGCGGTTTTGGGGTTTAAGGCCAACTCTCTATACCAATTTCAGGGGGATGTACTTTGGCAGTGGACTGTAATGCTCCAACAGTGACTCCTGACTTTGGCATTCTTGCTGTTCTGTCAAAGCCTCTGCTGTGGGCTGTCTATGCTGGGCTGACCGCTGTCCCCAGGGGAGGCTGTGGTGCAGTGTGAGCCATGCTGGGGGGCCTATGGGACCCTACTCAACTCCACAGCTCTTGGTAGCCAAATACCCCTCGAGCCCAGGGTGGCCCTGGCTCTGCCCCAGTTCCTGGGGTAGCCACAGACAGGGCTAAGGGCTCCCTGTGGGGGAGGTGACACCACAGCAGCCACGTGCCCTGATGGAAGTTGCACCCATTAAATTTAACATGAAACCTGCTGCGAGGTGGCACATCAATAAAAAGAAAATGTGAATTGCTGACTTTGACATTCTCTCGCAGGAAGACTGACCTTGGGAGATGATAAAATGCAGCTGTACTGAGGAGTTACCTAATGAAGTTTGACTTTAGTTATTCTAGATTTTCTTCAACTTTTGGTAGATAGTCTTGGCTGTGTTAATGCTGTAGTAGCTCTCCTCTCCTGCCCAGCACCTTGGGCCTTGGGACTGTGGGACTTGGTGACTCCTTCCAGAAGGCTGTCAAGAAAGCAAAATTAATTCCAGTTCAGTACATTATGCCACTTTGGTTTTCTTCTGTGGTTTATTTTTCTTTAACTTCATCTGCTCCAAATTTGGCTAGGCAGAAATTTCCGTTTCAACCTAACCTGTGAGCTTTTGACAGGCAGGCTTATTTAAGACCTACAGCTGGAAGAAGTAATTAAGTTCCACTGAAAATGCAACCTCTTGAACTAAGGCAAAAGTACTAAGTTTCAGCTTGGTCTTACTTTATAATCTCAGGTTCAGCTTTGTAGGTATGTAACGCTTTATTGCTGATCATGGAAATAGGGAGCTTGAATTCCCCTTTTCTTTTTGTGGCGGAAGCTCACAAAGACATAAGAAGCCCCTGAAAACACATTTCCCTCCCTTCACAAACCAAAGCCTACAATGGGTGTCTGCCAGTGGCAAGGGAGCATTATTTTTTGTTATCTGCTAATGTTTAGTATTGGAGGTGCTGGGCAGGGCAGGAGAGTCTGCAGCCCAAAAGCTATCGGGAAAGGGTAAGCAGAGGAACATGGGTGGCAGAAGGTGTGGTGGGTGCCTGCCATGCCCACAGCCCTGGGGTTGTTGGATGCTCAAAGCCTGTGGGCAGCAGAGGAAGCCAGCCCAACAGGTGATGTTTCAGGGGAGGGTTCAGTGTGTAGTGTAATGGTGGCAAGTGATGGATGGGCAGGGGCTCCTTCTAGGAGCCTGGCCCAGGCTGGGTTTCCACCCGCCATGTGCAGAGCTGGAGGGGATGCAATGAATCAGACCCATTGTGGGAAGCCTGATCCTTTCCCCAGGTGCATTTCCCCCTCCAGCCTTGGCTCCTTGCTCTCCCACTCCTACCTCCATGGGGCTGCCAGTGTAACTTGGGGAGCATTTGGGCATCCGTGCTCCTCAGCAGCCCCTTGGGACAGAGCTGTTCCCCAGGGGCCACAGGGTCATGTCAGCAAGCCTGGGTGGGCTCCCACAGTCAGAAGGCATGAGTGGTTGGCAGCACATGGAGCTGTGGGGAACTCTCTGGTTGCAAATATGCCCAGCTCCTTTGTGGAGCAGCACAGAGAGGCAAGGAGAAAGCCACCAGGCTGAGAGGTGCTTTATCTAAGCCAGTGTGGGGTATTCACCCTCTGTCCAGGCTCAGAGCAGGGAAATCCACTTCCTTGGTGGTCCCCTCAGGAACCAGGATGCAGTCTGGTGGGTTTTAGGAGTTTGATTTAAAAGGTGTGCTCTTGTGTTCAGCACCTGCTGCTTGCCATTGGAATGGGAAGGCTGTGTTGGTCCTGAGTTGACAGCGGTGACTCTGTCCTATTCCTCTACTCCAAATGGTGTCAGGGCTCAGGCATCACCTTGGCAGAGCATAGCAGGGAGCAAGTGTTTTAGAAGCTTCAGGAAATACAAATTAAATGTTTGGGTTTTTTTTTTTCTTTTGAGGGTGCAGCAAAGACAACAAGCACTTTTTTAAAAGTTTACCTCCATTGCAGGGTTGGTGTTGTGGGATCCAGGGCTTGTCCTTGTTTCACAAGGATCAGTTGCCTTTCCATGCCTGGTTCTGGCACTGCTGACCTGAGCTTTGGAGCTTCTAGCCCTGAGACCCTCCTGACATGCTCCAAGTCAGCTATGGCCCCCAGAGCCCTAAATGGGCTACCATCACCTTGTCCAGCATTGGCCATGGGGATGGGAGGGGAAGCTGCACCTTGCCTGCATCTTCCCAAGAGCAATTTCTGTGCTGGGGTTGGGGGGGGTGGAGTTTAGGCCTGGCCCAGGGAAGGGGTGTGTAAACCTAACACTACAGCTGCCTGGAAATATGCACAAATGTCTTTAAAAATAGTAAAGCAAAAAAGTAGTGTGGAATCCTTAGAAAATCAGGTGATTTTTTTTTTTTTTTTTTTTGGTCATGGAACAGTACTCCACACTGATTTGTGATTATGAACTCACAGGCATCCTTGAACAGCCTTCTCCTGTCATTTCTCCTTCTTCCCCCTCAACACTTCTAAAGGTTTTCCTGGGAAGAGTGGCCAGGGAAACTGCTGATGCTCAATGGAAAATGTAGAAACAACTCTTTTTTTTTTTTTTTTTTTTTTTTTTTTTTTGAATGAAGGCTTTTTTTTTTTTAATAATTGCAGGGACAAACCTTGTTCTGTTTTCCAGGAAAAACTTTACTTAGTTAACTTTCTTTGATGAATCACTGCTGTTAAGAGAAAAGCACTGCTGGTCTTGTCCCTATTGCTTCCTCTTACACCAGTACCTCATATCCAGAATATGTGCTGCTAATCCTGTTTGAAGCCACTCACTGCCTTAAAATTCTCCCTTTTTGGCTGGCTGGGGTTGTTATTACTATTTATCAATACGCACAGTTAAAATGTGCTGCTGCTTTTTGCTTTGTGGCATGATGCAGATTTGTTTAACTTCCATGTCAGGAGCTTGAATGAGGGGAGAACCACAGGCTTGGTTTGCTGGTGCAGTGAATACCCGCTCCTGGCGACTGGATCGCTGCCGTCATAACCCCCTTGCTGCAGAGCCTTGGTGCAGCATGAGCTCCCACTGCACGTCCAAATGGGCTTGAAGCACTCTGACAAGTAAATGTATCGGCTGGCTTGATGCAAAATCAGATAGTGTTTGTCAGGACTGCTCCAGCTGCATGGTTCACTGGAGATTACCCATCTTCCCACAGCTGGCATGGCCCTGGCACGTAGCACCCAGCCAACCGCAGTGCTCGGGGTAATTCAGTCTCCCTGTGCTTGTATGTGACCAGGACCGATTTTGTACTGCGGGTGACCTGCTGGTGTTCATGGCTGCCAAGGGTGATGGTGAAGCCATGGCTGTAGATGGGCGTGCTTGTTCCACCCTGCAGCTGGCAAATACTGGCAAAAGAACAACATTTTAAGTGGCCAGGGACACAGACACCAGGGGGCTGCTGATGTGCTTGGGTAAGCTAGCCTAGGCCAAAGCTCTGCTGTGGGGTGGATCCATTGAGCCTGACCTGGGGAGGAGCTGGGATGGTCCTCGACCTCTGTAAACCCAGAGGCATCTAAGTGGGCAGAGCCTGGGCCTGGAGGGTTTATCCCCCCTGCATACAGAAGTGCAATATTTGGGGAAGTGGAATGGTCTGTGTTTGCTCAGTGGACCCAGGGGAGGCTGTGTCCTGGGGAGCAGGGAGTGGGAGGTGAAGGAAAAAGCAGAGAGCAGTTTAAAGGAGTCCTAGTATTCATTTGCCTGCCTGTGCTGGGAGGTTAATGAGGAGGCTGTTTGGGAGCACTGCTGCTGCACTGTGGCATTTGCTAACACAGCTTTTTAAATCAAAGGGGAGACAGAGAAAGAAATCAACTGAAACTTTTTTGAAATTTAAAATAAGATGCTTTAAATTTGGTGATGCAAAAACCGTGAATAACTTCATCCCTGTTGAAACATATTTTTGAGAAGGTTTTATGCGAAAACTGCCTAATTTTCATTGATTTTGCAATAAAAGCACCCGACTTCTCACTGGGGTTGGCTCTGGCAATGTCCCTCGGTGACGCATTTGCTGCTGGCAGAGGGAGGAGGGAGACGTTCATGTGGGGTCAAAGGCATCCCAAGAGGGTGTTCCTCGAAGTGAGGAGAGCTGCAAGGCAGAGATGCATCTGCGGTGGCTCATTGTCCTCAGAAAGACCCCCCAGGGCTGGGGAGGGATAGGAGTGTCCCTATGCCAGATCTTGTATACATTTGGCAGAGCCCTTCTCCAGTCTGTGGTCCTGCTGGCTCCACATGGTCTCCTTACCATTTGAGGAGGAGCTGTGATGAGCTGGGGCAAATCCTCCAAAGCATCTACCCAGCCTGGTGCTTGCAGCAGTGAGTTTTGGACGGGGTGGGTTGTCTGGGGCTATTCTCAGCAGAACTGTGCTTGGGGTGTCACTTTGGTGGGGTTAACCATGTATTTGCATGTCTCAACCCCCAGTTCCTCAGTTACCTCCTGTAAAAGATGTACCTGCTATCCCCTGTAGCCTTTATGGGCAGGCTGGAAAGAGGCAAAGTCTGGATGCTACAGGCAGTGCTGGCCAAAGACCAGCTTTGTTGTAGGTGCCTGTGTTCCACTTCCTCAAGTGGATCATGTGTATGAGCAACACGACTGGAGAGCTCCTGCTACTGTCAGATAAGTGATGTCTCAATGTTTTCAAAGTTTAAAAAATCTACTTTGCTTGTTCCAAATGATTTTAGAAAGTGAGCTGATTGTCTAGATGACTGCCCTTGTGCCAGAGAGTTCATCTTTCTATGTTTGGCACAGTCAGGGTCTAGCTCAGCAGGGGGGCTTTGGTTGCTCTGATGGTACAGACAGTGATCATCAGGAGGAAAAATGACAGTGATGTTGAGGCAAAATATATGGAGCTAGACCAGTTTTCTTTGCAAGTGTTTTGCTGTTCAACAGTTGCAGAATTCTTTGCCTGGGGACCCCATGCTGGGACAAATGCCTCTGGGACAAGCAGCTCAAAGGTATTTTTGGGAGGGGAAACTCTCTTCCAGGTCAGCTTTGGCAAAAGCATATGTAGGTGTAGGAGTATAGAGCAAAACCCTCTGACCTCTCCCTCCATCTCCTCTCCCAGCAATGAGCTGGGTTCCTCAGGAGCTGCAAGTCCTCCTCCTCTCCTCCCTTCTTGACTAGAGCCATCCCAGATACTGGGGTTTTGGCATCGGAATCATAAAATTTGTTGGCAAACTGAGCTATTTGGAGACTTGGGAATTTGCCACCAGGATGCAGAGCAAGAGTCTCTGTTTATAAGATATGCTGCTGCTATAATATATGTCCTTGAGGGCAAGTGAAATGAATAGCAGCTCTGACGTGAAACCCTCCTGTGTGGCTCCGTTCCTCTCCGCCGGGAGAAACGTGCACACCCTGGCAGCCCTTCCTGGCAGCCGGCATTTTGGGTGCAGTCTGGCTGCATGCGTCCAGCCCTGGATGGTTGCGATTTGGGACTGTGGCGCAGGCATTTGCATGCGGAGCTGGGGATGCTGGGGGAGGAAGGCAGCCGGCACGGCTGCGCTTGCAGAGCCGGCGTTGGCAGACTGACCTGCTGGTAATGATTTGACCTCTTTCTCTTAATTGGTGGGCCCCGGTTGGGGTGATCGTAATTATGGTGGCTCCTCGCTGATGCTGAGCTGCGCAGGGTGGCAGACACGCATGCAGCATGGGGCTGGAGCCAGGTCAGCTTTCTGAGCAAGGGTGTTTTCATCTGGGTTGCCAGAGCCCACGCAGACCTCTGGAAGTGCTGGGTGGCCTCTTTATCACAGAAGGGTATTAAAGGCAACCCAGGAGGGGAAAATGCCGGGACAGGGGAGTTAGGAAGGCGTGGAAAGGCAGTGAGGGGGAAGGGAGGCAGAGAAGATGTTTGCTGAGGGCCTAATTAGCATGAGCGAAAAAATGATGATAGGGTGAACAGAGAAGAGTGGCTGGGAAGGAAGGGAGAGCTGTGTGTATGGAGAGAGCAGCTGGTGGAGAGAAACCAGATGAAAGGCAAGAAACCTGAAGCAGGAGAGGAGCAAGGATGGGGGAAGGGGGAGGGGAAGGCAGGAGGATTAGTTGTTTTGAGGGACTTCAGCAGAAGAAAATTAGGGCTAGGGGAAATGGAAATCTGTGGGAAATAGAGAGCAGAGATGAACTGAGGAAAGAAAATCTGTGCTTTTATATTTCTCTTCTCCCATGAGAGGAGAAATTGGTTTCAGGATAGCTGTGCACTTGGTTACACTGAGAGGAAAGCCTGGACAGTCAAAGCAAGAAAAAGAGGACCGAGGTCCATAAGGAATGGAAAAAGAGCAAAGGAACAGCAGCAAATTGTAAAGCTGTTTATTGCAGAGAAACTGCAATTGGATTTTCTTTTCTCTGCTAAGCAGGGTAAAAGCGAGTTCAGCTCCCCTTTTCTCTCTGGAGCAACCCTGGGGCAACTATTTTGCTGTTTCGCTGTTGGTTATGCTGCTGTTGGGTTACATCCATGCTGTGCACATGTGAGCAGAGCTTGTCCATGGAGCTGTTTTTCATTCCCAGACCTATCCCGGGGTCTTCCCTTGCAGTGCTGGGTATGGGCAGCGGCTGCGCCTGGGTCTGCAGCTCTGACGCCAGGCACAGAGCTCAGAAAGCAGCGGGGGGTGTGTGCTCTCCCTCATGAGCTGTACCCCAAGGAAGATAAACCTCCACAGCAGCCTCCCCTGCTCCATCTCCTACCTGTGTGCCAGGTGAGAGTTCAGCTTTAATTACTGAGCAATACATTTTTCACATCCCCTTTGGAGCCACTGCTATTGAGCTGTGCTGGTGTGCAGTGCTTGGGATGCTGAGCCCCTGGGTGCATCTGCGATGCCCACAACACGCAGCTGGGAAAGAAATTCAAACCAGGGAGAAGCTCAAAGCACGGTGCCAATGGTGACCCTTTGGATGTGGCTGTGGTGGGGCCATCTCTGCCATTGGGCAGAGGTAAGACTGGGGTGCACGTAGGTCTCTCCTGATTTTTGGTTTCTTTCTGCAGTATCCACCCTCTATAATTCTGGCTGCATGGATGTATCCTGTATAGAGGGCTCTGTTGCTGTTCTTGCCCAGTTTGTGCAGCAATACCGGTGTGCTGCCACAGGCAGAGGAAACGTAGATCAGAGTAAAAAAAGTTATTGGCAAGAACAGCACAGGCTATGCCCATACCTGATGGCTGGGTGCATGCAAAACAGCACAGAGTTGCCTGGGAACTGGATTGTAGGGTTTTCTTTAAGTGTGTGTGTATGTTTTCGTTTGGGGTTTTTTGTAATTTCATTTCATGTATGTGAATTTTTGACAGACCTGGTGAAAACATTTAACATCTTTCATATCACTTAAAACACATCTCCCTTTTCTCTTACTGTAGCAGGGTCTTTGGTAAAATAGAATGAGAATTATCCATGTAGCCTGTCAAAGGTGCTCATGGAAATTGTCCTTCTGTGAAGTATAAATAGTTTTGCATTTTAATGCACTTCTGGATAGCTTTTGGCACAGTGTGAGGCTTGCATTCAGAGAGAGCAGAGAGGAAAAAGTCTCCTAGGCAGAAGTCATTATCAGAATAATGACACCATAGTACAGGCCCAAATCCTGCTCTTTGTTGTGCTCCAAGCAGTCTTGCTGGACAAAATGCAACCAGGAGCAAAGTGCCATTCCTATAGAGATCTCAATCATCTGTAGTGGTGGTGTAAATCAGGAGTGACTCCAAAACAGCTGCCAGCATCACCCTTCCGCACTTGCCCTTCAGTGGGTGTTTCCAAAAAGGGGGAAGGCACGCTATGAGCTGTGAAGCTGGGGCTATGAGTACAGTGTGGTCCTATGTATGCCAGTGCCCCGGCCAGGACTCTGGCAGCCGAAGGGGAATTGCTCTCTGTTGGTGTTTGTCCCTGGCAGAGGTGGGGGAGCCCTGCTCCTTTGCAGCCAGCCCCCAGCAAAGTGATGCTGTTTTGCTGCCCTTGATGAAAAATGTATGCAACTGTGCCCTTGATGGGGGAAGAAAAAATCCAGGACTGGGCAAAACAGAAAGCAAGGTCATCCTGGACGAGTAAAGTGAATCCTATCTGAGGACAAAAGTGATGGCAACGGCCATGGGTGTTATGAGAAAATCATTCTTACGTGGGCACCTCTGCTGTAATATAACTGTGCTTCAGGCAAAAGGCATGGTCTGATTTGGCAACAGATAAAGGCTAAGTGAAACTTTTCTTGTTTATTTTTCTTCGCTTTACAGCTCATAACTGGAGTGGCTGGGTTTCTTCCACAAAAAAACCCAAACATTCAATAACATTGAAATGGCTGAAAGCTAAAGAAAATTAAAACTGAAGAGTCTCCTGCTTTTCTAAAAATTTCAAGCACCACTTTGCTTCAAACTTTTCTTCTATTTTTATTTAATTTTAATTAAAAACCTTAGTACCGTGGTTCAGTACCAAACTAGGTATTTAATTTCACATCAAGCTGAAGTGCCAGTAGCAATGATACTCATATTAATAGCTATTTTCATAATACAAAGAAAGGGACATGCTGAGGCTGGAGATCTTATTTGGAAGGGAAGACTCAGTGGGCACCCTGGTGACAGCAGCAAGAACACAAGTGCATGTGGTGGTCTGTCCCTTTCATTGACAGATTAAGATCATACAGTCAAATCGTATGGCCTTGCAGACAGCGTGGCCCCTCTGGGGTGGAATAAGGAAACTACAGCCTCTCCTTTTCTGCCTTTAGCAGGAGTTTGAGACTCTGGGCCACATTGATCCCCTCCCTTCTCTCCTTCCAATTATAGGAGGTCAAAGTGACTTTGCTTGGTGGAAAAAAAAAAAGAAGGAAAAAAACCACCAAGACCAAAACCCCCCCAAAAATATCAAGCTCTTGTCCCCAGCCTAATTAGATTTTTTTTTATAAGATGATGTTTTGAGGAAAGGGAACATCACCAAAGAGTGAGCACTAAGAAGGCTGCACACGATAAACTGAAACCATACCGGGCTGGGCGGTTTAACTGTTTTAGCAGCCAGCAGGCAGATGCAGAGGGGAGGAAGGATGTGGGGATGTACATACAGCCCTGCTGCCCGTGAGGGCCGAGCCTGTGATCAGCGTGACGAGCCGGTGGGTCTCTGACATCCTCTGCCCACGGGTGGGAGCAGGGAGCAGTGATGGGTGGCAGTCTCGCCCTCGGCTCTGCCTGTTGGGTTCACTTTTAACGTTTTTGTTTCCTGCATTGTGGTGGATGGGTTCACAGGCAGCGATTCCTGTCAGACATCAGTTGGGGACCACAAAGCGAGCTGGATCAATAGACTCGCCGCTGCGATGTCCTTTTGATTAGCACGGTGTCTCGGTGGCCAGATCCTGGTGTTGTATCAGCTGCCCTTGGCTGGAGGTTTCAGACTCAGTCAGGCTCAGCCTGTCTCAGAAGTGACAAGGTATTCTATAACATCCCGTTACTGGCAACTTCTACTTTGTGTCAGATGCAGACAATAGACTTGTTGGTTTTCATCTGCCAGAGGAGAAACAGCTATAGATATCTCCCCTATGCAAATCTGTGCAGCCAGGCGAAGAGCACAGCCACTCATGGGGTGTCAGGGTCCCCTCCCGGGCACCCAAAGCGCTCTCTGGTTTTCTGGTCAAGAATCATTGTAAAACACCTTTACTTTACTCTTCCCACCCTATCTTTAGAAGAAAAATAATTTGTAAAGGCCAAAACACACTTCCAAGTCCTTTTCTGCACATTGTGGGTTTGAACCGTGAGGTTACGCTTGGGTTGTTCTCCCGCTTTTCCTGGGAGCATGATGTTTATGGAAAGCTCAGTTATCACACGTGCATTTGGGAGATAAGACCTGAAGGAAAAAACCTTCCCAGTGTTGCAAAACATATGAAGAAGCTACAGGAGCTCCCTGCTGGGCCCCGCTGCCGCACTGGCATGGGAGCTGGGGCAGAGCCCACTGCTGGGCTGCAGTGGCGTCAATGCTGCCCTGGCCCACGTGGCTGTTGGGAGGGTGCTTCCCCAACTGTTTTATAACTAAAGCTTGAATGATTATGTTCAGTCTTTGGCTAGCCAGTTCCCTTTCTGCACTGCTCTGAGTGAAACCTGGAGGTGACTTGGACCCGTTTCTTTGCTCCAGCCCTGAGAACCGGTGGCGGGCAGCCTGCCTGCCCCAGACTGCTGGCCGGGCAGGACCCCTCTCAAACACTGGATGAATAACGATGGACAGATAGACCATTCCTGGCCTTATAAGGAAAAAAAATTATCATTGTGCTGCTTATTTTAATTTTTGTTGTTACCTTTGCAAGCACGCGTGGCCATGGGGCAGTATGACAGGACGCAGACTGTGCTGTGAGGCGTGGCTGTCAAACTGCTCAAAATAGTGAATCTTTCACTGTTTTGATCAAGAGCATTCTTAAAAGTGGGGAAAACCTCAGCATTGACTTAAAACACGGAACGTTTAAAGTTTCAGTTTCAATTTTGGCCCCTGTAGCAGAGGCAGGCCTGGGCTGTGAAGCTGAGACCCCCGGCAGGGCAGGTGTCAGGAGCCCCCAGCCCCACTGCTGCACAGCCCCTTCCTGCTACCAGAAGATGCTGGCATGTCCTGGTAATCCCATCTGTTAAAAATGCTTGATGTAATTGAGGAAAAATGCAATATTTATCTTTTGCTCATCTTAACTCAATTTGAAGAAAAGGCTCTGCTCGCATTGCTTGGCGAGGATGTTGTCCAGAAAGGTTAATGAGAGAGGATGTTTATATGGGAACGGAGTTTCCCAAGGAGGGAGCTGGGCAGAGATGTCTCCTCCAGTTGTCATTTTAATTTCCTGGTTTTAAATCATCAGTCTCAGCCTTTTAGAAAGAATGTAGGGGTGAGCTTTGTTGGATGTGTGCTTCGCTAGCATGGCGGTGTGACGTGAATAAACTGATGACCCCGGCCCCGCTCATGGAGGCCCTCACAGCTCATAAGCCCAGTATCTGCCATGGGTTGTGTGGTCCTGTCTTTGGAGGACAGCCACCTGCTGGAGGGGCCCCTGCAGTTTAACAGTGGGGAGGGGTGTACCAGTGATGTGAGGGACTTGTTCCACTGTTAGTGTTGCCTCGTGTGATACGTGCCCCATAAGAATTATAGGGCAGTTGATGTGGTTATCTCATGGGCTCTTGGACGTTCTTCCCCACTCACACTCATGCAGCGGTTGCACCCAGCCCTGTAGCAGCACCCACACCTCTTACGGGTCTCCAGTGGTGTCATGTCAACCTGCTAGCCAGGAACTTGGAGGTACAAAGAGATGCCGGCCATCTTGCTGGAGGTAGGGGCTGGAATAAATGCTGTTTGGCTTCCAGGTGTCCAGCCAAATTTATGCATCAGCACAGCCTCCTTCCCCATCCTGAAAGCCCTAGATAAATTGCACCATAGCTCTTCTGCAGAAGGCACCGTGGAGAGGTGGGGACCTAAGCAGTTTTGGGGCACGCTTCCCTATGTAAAGATACCAGCAATGATTTGGAAGATAGGTGTGAGCCAGTAGAGTGGAAGGGTCGTTCCTGCCGCCCGTGGTAGCGGATTGAGGTTGGAAATATGGGCCAGGGTTGTTTGTACCAGCGAGTGCTACATTATAAAGGGGCTAGTGGATAGAAGCCTAATATTTGGTGTTGACCTGCACCACGTGCAGCCCTTCAGTGGGTTGTCATGGGGTGCCATCAGCTCTCGGTTTGTCCCCAGTGTAGCTGTTATTCTAGCTGGACTCTATTATATGGCTTGGGGTTTGCTGCACTAGTGGGAATGGGACGAGAAACACTTATATAGGAGACGCTGTATACAAACAAAAGTAATCTTTCAGTTTTTCACAATCTGACTAGTGTTTCTGGGGAAAAAAAGGTTTCTGATGTGGATTTGTATCTAAAATTTCTGCTAGGTAGCTGCATCCTGCTGTGTCCTGCCCTGACCCTGCATCATTTTCAGCTGTCACCAGCTGTCCCTTGCTCTTGCCTTGTGAACTATGTGAAACAAAACAAGAACAAGTACAGCGTGAAAGTGTGAATGGCCTGTGCTGCAGACCTCCCTCCGGCTCTCTCCAAGAACAGAGGCTGGGAGTCAGAGGGTCTGGAGACGTGCCCTGGGCAATCTCCAGGAGAAGACAACGTGCTCCGCACGCCAGCAAACAGCCTCTCACCTGCGTGGCTGAGGAGCACCGAGCTCCTGGCGCTTGTTGAAGCAGCCAGCGTGAGGTCAGGGTACAGAAGGGCAGAGCCTGAAGGTCCCTTTGTGGTTTCCTTTTAAAAGAGTGGGCTGGGCTTCTGGGCAAGCAGCACCTCTTCTGCTCCTGCCGGCTGAACAGCCTGCCTTCCTCTTCCCAGGGCAGCACAGGGATGGGGAAGCTCCTCCTGATCTTTCTCGTGTAATGCAGCAGAAAGCCTGTTATTTCTGCTCAGCCTGGACCTCTGACAAGCTACTCAAAGTCTGGGTCTGGCTGACTGCAAAAACTGTTACCTGGCTTTTGTTCGCTTGCTTTTGTTTTCCCCCTTTTTTTTTTCTCCCCCTCCTATTTTTCTTCGCACCAGGTCGGGGGAGCATTTAGCGCAAGGTAGATGTTTAGCAGCACCTGACATACCCGCTGCCCTCCTGCAGGCAGAAGATGCCAGCAGAAGAGCTGTGCCCAACCGCAGTGAGCTGGGGTGCCTTCGCTGCCTGCGTACAGCGAGGTTGGAGCCGGCGGCCTGCAGGCAGCGAGAGGAGCAGGCAGGAGGGCGAGTGGCTGCAGCCGACCTGCGCGCCCTTGCCCCTGCTCCCTCTGCCCCGTCCTCTCTGACAGAGAGCGGGGTTTCTGCCCGTATATATTTAGTGCAAGGCAGAAGCAATACTAGGCTTACCTTTGGGTGACTCCGGTTTTTTTTGGCATGGCAATCGCTTGACCTCTCTCCCTGCTCTGCAATGTAGAGGAAGTTGCCTGAATGTTTATTACATTTTGTAGATTACATATGCCCATCTACAGCATATGTTTACAATGAATTTACAGACCCCTATAAAGGGGCTTACAGGCATTATACTTAATTAAAGTGGCAGAAATTATATCATTGTAATAACTGCCTGGCCTTTAGAGGTAAAACTCGGTGCCAAGGATTCCCAGATGAATCATCTCTGATAAGAACCAGAAATGACACAGGCCATATATTGTATGGTGAATTTGTTTGGATTGGTACCTTTAGGGTATTCAGCCTTGCCAAGTCTCTGCGGTGCTGACACAGTTTATTACACATTTTCATTTATTAAGAGATTATTTGACTGCAGTTTGTTGTTTTATTGTACAGCAGGTGATAATTTTACACTAAATTAACTGTAACATCTCTGTTAGGAACAGGCCGAAGAGGCTTCTTGCTATGATGCTAAATACTAAGTAATGGCTTTTATTCATCGAGGGAGTAATTTACTCTCATGTGCAGGGCTTGAATAAGACTCTCCACCAACCTGTTATTAGTCTGTGCGTGTATGCGGGTCAGGTTAGGGTTAATGGGTCTTGTGCCAATGCAGGCTGCCTCTCAAAACCAGATCTCTGTGCTAGCATCAAACAGCTCGCTACTTTGAGGCTTGACTAAAAAATGGTTTGAGGCTACCAAATCTGCACGTGGGCAGACAAATGACCACCGAGGTCTGGAGGTGGATGATGCTCCGTCGTGTCAGGCCAGGAGTCCGGCTTTTAGCATCAGAAGAGGTTATAGCTGGGCAGGCAAAACAGTGAAGGCTCCTAGCACAGTCTGACTCTTCAGTAAAATAAAAAGATGCTGTTTCTGTTCCCACCTTAAATATTTGCTATTTCGACCTAAGAAATAATTCAACCAGAAAATAATTTTCAAACCTTTTATAAAAACAAAGGAAAAAATGAGCAACAACAACCATCCCCCTTTTCCCACAGAAATCAATAACTTTTGAAGGAAAAATATTTATTCAAAAGCCCTTTTTTCCATTTAAAGTAGATTACAGATGAAAATAATTTGCCTATCCCTTAACGAAGTCCATTATACCAGACTAGTTTCATAGTCTGTCTCACACAGATACCGTCGAGCTAAGCTTTGTGTTGGGAATTCCACACCAAATTGAATTGGAGACTGAAGCAGGAACAATTATGGCTGCAAATTATAAAAGCTTTGCTATATTGGAAATTCACAGCATGCTTATAGAGGTAACTTACTGTTAAGAAGAACCATACTACGAAGCTAAACATAGAGGAAAAAATCCGAACCATATTGCTTTGATCACAATTCCATGTTTAAAGGAAGTAATCATTGGCAAAATAATCCCCTTCCCAACTGCGCCGTGGATTAGCTTTGGTTAATGCTAACATTTCCTTTATATGGAGCACATCAAGGGAAAAATTATCAATTAAAATCTAGGGCTGGGTGAGTAATTCATGGTAAATAATTTACTCGAGGGACTCCCCCGGCACACACATGCTCTTCACTTATGACTTTTCTGCAAGCAAGCCCTGACTTCCAGCACACGCTATCGGTGAGCGATAACTTACCGAGCAGTTAGCTGTGAGTTGCACGCATTTGTTCTCAGTGGGCAAGCAGACGAAGCGTTATGTTTCTAGCTGCTGAAGGGATGATCAGAGCTCCTAAATTAGGTGTCCAGTGTGGGGTGTTTTTTTATTATTAACTATTCCAAATTGCCTTCTGGGGAATATTTTCTAGACCTTATTTCCAAATTTGCTGCTCAAAGATCATTCTGCAGCAAGCTTGTTAGCTGGAGCGCTCATGGAAAGCTGCTACCAAAGCAATGTGCACCCACACTCGGAGAATATGAAAAATTATTCCTAACTATTTTTTTGCAATATTGCCCAGCTCTAAAAGCATTGAATGGGCTTGTCTGTTTTATTTATTTGGGGGGGTGTTTGTTACTGTTTTTAGAGGAGGGAATGTGAGACCATGAAATGGCTGTTGTCTGTTGCCTTTTGGGAATGACATTTGATTTCCCCCCCTTCTCCCCAACTTTTTGAGCCCCTGTTTTCTGCAAAGGGAACATACAGCAAGTTTCCAGCTTATTCTTAATGTGGGTTTTGTTTTTTTTACAAGGGCAAGGGCAATGCCAGCCTATGAAACAAAACTCCCCTGGGGATCCAGGCCTGGGAATTAAGTCTTTGCGAGTGGGAGGCTCTGCCTGTGCATCCCAGCTCAGGTGCAAATATCTGGGGGAAAAAAACCTGTACACTTGAGAGCGGAGGAGGTGCACGGCACCCTATGGACACTAAAGGCACACCTGCACAGAAGGTGAACTTGAGAACAAATCCTTTGCTGGATAGCTTACAAAAGCTGCCGCTTCTAAAGCCACCAGCAAAAAAAAAGATGGGAAAAAACTGAGATTCAAACAAATCCTTTCTGCATATTCAACATATCTTTTGTGCATAGTTGAGAATTTAAATGCATTTGAACCTTTAAAGGAAATTTCAGCCCATGCACTTCTGGAGGGATGTGGTCTTGTGCCTGGACTGGAACCTGCAGGTACCCTCTGCCCTTGCTTCTCTAAGAGCCCAGTGATATACATCTCTGTGGTTTTGAGCTATTTCATACCTAAAGCTGGCACACAACAGCATAACGTGAGCTTGTAAAGCCCTGAGAGATCCCTAAGCGAGGGCTGTTCTACAAGGGCCCGCTGAGACGATCAAGTCCTGTTGTGTTCAGACATGGCTGCAAACAGTGAGGTGAGCTGGCGTGAACGGCATGAACATTGACTAAATCATGTCTGTTTTTAACATCCAGCAAAATTATTAGAACCACTACTGTTACCATCAGCAAGGATAAAAAGACCCCAAAAGGATAGGGCTACTATGGGACATCCCATACAAAATGATGCTTGGAGGCTGCACCACAGCGCATGCTATTGTGTTACACTTCTACCCATCTAACATCCCTGCGGCCCGTTTAAAGCACTGTAAGTAAAACCTGAGCTGCTGCTAACCACTTTACAAATGAAAAGCTTGATTTTATTTGATGGTGTAAGACTTGAGAAGAAAATGGGGGGAAAAAACACAGCAGAATAAATTTTATTAGTACAGTAGATGTGGCAGAATAATTACAATTTCTGGGAGAGTGTTGGGAGCAGCATAAGAAGGCTGGAAAAGAAATAGCAGCTTAAATTTTGATTGTCTGTTTGGGGTGATAGTAAAGTCAAGAGTGCCATTTCCAGTCTAAAATCCCTATATCCAATACTAAAAAGCATTAGAGCCTAAATAAGGATTTGAATACAAATGTCTTCAACTCCGGCTCACCACAAAATTAAAGGATCTGTTCCAGGAAATACAGTATCCGCATGAAGAGACACCCCCCCACCCCCCCCAGATGTATGCCTTTGAAGAAAAAAAAAGGTATGCCTTTGAAGCTTAAGTTTTAATTCAGGATCAAAAAAAAAAAACAACCAACAACTTGCTCAAGGCCCTGCAGAAGTCTGACACAGCATCCTGGAAGAGATCCTGCACCGCTGCCGGCTTGAGCGGAGCTAGGTTGGAGGTCTCGCCACTTGCCCGCCCCAGAGAGGGAACGCTACCCACGGTGATGTCGCTGATGCAAGAGTGATTCTGCTGCAAACGTGGAGAGAAACACTGAATCCGGGAGAGAAGCACTGAATCCAGGACAGGCGGGATGGCACGTAGGCTGGCTGAGCCCCAATGATGCTGGTTTTAAAGGCAAACACACATGGTTTGGGTAAAGGCTGGCCTCCCTCTGTCCAAACGCGTTGCAGATTATAGATGACGTGGGCTTCAAATAGGTAATTTTTTCTTTTTCATCTTGGTATACGGCAGCCCAGGAGACACTGCCATGTATGATGTGTGCATTTTTCTTGTGCTCTGTGTTTCATTTATTCAAAAGATCTTCTTAGCAGCCCAGATACAGGGGGTGACCACTTCTGTTATTCTCAGCGTTGTGCAACATTATTATTTTGCTTGTCCTCTTTTATGTGCAGGCTTGAGTGCACTTGGAAGCGCCAGACAGAGCTCACTCATCTAGGGACATCTGAACTGGGATAGAATAAGATATCCAGCAGCTTTTACCATCGTGCCTTTACCTCCTAGTGTAGACTGAGCTGGCAGAAGGCTCATCTTCAATAGATGCCCAGGGATGGACCTACCAAACACGATGCCTCGGCGCTGGAAGTGCTGTGTCCCAGCAGCGGCGATGGCAGGGTCTCGGGATGCAGGGGATGCCTTTAGGTGAGCAGCTTTGTAGCTGGGGCTGGCCCACGGCTCCAGTGCTGGGCAAGCTGGCTCTGGAGTTTGTGGCCTCTGAGGTTTTTTCCCTGGGGAGGTGCCAGAGACCCGGCAGCATCGGGAGGCTCTGCCTCGGGGTGACAGTGGGGAGACACTGACCAGCCTCACTGATGTTCTGCCAGCTGTGTAAGCAATTCTGAGCTTGGGTTTCAGTTTTATTTACTCCATTACATAAAATATTCACATCTCAAAAAAACCCCAAACCCCACAACACCCAGATATTTCCAGAGAACAGTATTTTCCGTTTGCTCGTGCTGGGCAGGGTCCCTGGTCCTTCAGCCTGTAGTGCAGCAGTTTCCGTTTTGAAGTCTGATGTTCCTGGGTCAGCCCTGGCTACCAAAACAGATCCAAAATAGATCCTTCTAAGCCTGGTTCATGGGCCACTTGCAAGCTCCACTCCAAGGCGAGTGCATACAAATTCACTGGCCATATTCCTTGTCTTTCTGGAGCTGCTTGTGCAACTAAAGATTGGTTTCTGAGTGATCCCACTGTGCATCCTGAATCCTGCAGGGACACATGCCAGTATGAGCCATGTTAGTAAAAAGATTTTGTAAAAGGGTACAACTTCATTGTAGCCAGTGAACGAATATGTGCATCACAGCTCAGCTGTGGGCGCAGAGGGCAAAGAAACCTTTGGTGAGGGGCTGCTGCTCAACAGACAAGGCTTGTCATTTTTTCACCTGGAAGAGCTGCATCTTCCCGAAGACGGAAGAGCCTCCGAATCCCTCCTGTGAGCTCTGGAAAATATTTTGAAAAATTTTCCCTTCTTCAGATAAAGAACTCATTAAGTTTTCTGTTCCTCTGAGTTCCCGTGCTTCCCATTCCCAGAGGCATAACATTGAGCCTAATCACTAACTAGAACAACTGAGGCCTTTATTTTGGTGTAAAGCTGCATAAAAAAAAGAAAGTCCCCTGTGTATACAGCTGTAACACTTGCATGACTGTAAGAAAAATGGAGGAACCCACAACTGATTTCTAAATCTGCGTCTTCCTTTTTCCTATAATGAGTGTGATGCATAATTTACACAGGCAAGAAAAAGTACAAAGCTGATTATTTTTTTCTGTTTGTTTTCATTCAGTTGCAGAAGGGCTGGAACTCCAGAAAGCTGAGATAAGAGCCCTACCCTTTCCTTGATGTGGTGATCATGAGAGCTTGGAGAGGAACACTAGTACTCAAGGTACAACCATGAGGACTCAGCTGGGTCTTTCCAGCAGCTATCAAAAAAAAGACGTCCCTTTCCTGTTTTGAAAAGGAGGAACGTGAGAGCCACAGTGTGAAACGCTGACTGGTGTCGGGGGCAATCACTGTCCCAGTCACCAAGATACTTGCCCACACCCAGGATTGTGTCAATAAACTGCTGACTACAACCAATATTATAAAAATTCCTCCCTGGGTGCTGTAGACACATGGATGGTTTTGCATATCTGGAAGGCTCGCTGGGCGATGACATATTTCCTCTTTGGGTTGACTCATGAGCTGCTCCTCCTGGTTGCTATGAAAGTTGGAAGCACTTTAACGCTGCCTGCTGCAAGTACGTTTCATGAAAAGAGAGAAAATATCAGTATTATTTCTGGATTCACTGGTTTGACCCTTTCACTTCTGCAATTGGTAAACTTTGGCATTTATTAAATAGCTTGTTAGTGGCAGAAGCAACGACAATAAAATTTGTGTGTATAATTTAAAGCAAACAATCTCCTCTCTTAATCTGGCCTTCAAGGCCTGAAGTAAACAACTGCATTTCAAGAGAACACTAGTAAGAAAAGAAAAGTCTGTTGGGTGCTACTTCTTTTTTAAAACGTAGGAGCAAATTTTTAACAGTCTAAAAGCTCTAGGCCCCGAGTTGTTATGGGGAGATAACAGCTCCGTTAATTAGGTGACCAAATATTACCTTATTAGTAAATTCTTGCATTGGTCTGGCATGATTCATGCTCGTTTACGAGACAGACGACTATCTTCTTTTGAGCATTTATAATGAAATATTTCCAGTAAGTTATTTAACGTAATTGCCGTAATTCTCTAATCTGTACATTTGCGTCGATGTTGGGTGTTGATTATGACCTGGCTCAGGGTATTTATCTGTGCTGATTTTCAGCAGCTCTTGCACAAAAAGTAAAAGGTCTTTTCACGATGTACAAGTTTGTGACCGTTTCAGCCCTTGCTTTCTGTCACTCACCAGGAGAGGTGAGGCTGGTAGATCTGTGTACTCGAGCTCATCCTGAGTTAGCACCGCGCCAGCACGTGGGCAGAGGGGAAAGCAGGAGGGAAGAGGCTGGGTGAAGCCATTAGGGCAGCTGACAAGGACACCAGGAGCCGACCAGCTCCTCTGCCACTGACTCCTCTGAGTAGGGGCAGGCTATATGGGGGTGGACAACGTCTCCTGCTGCGTCTGCTTGCCCTGCTGCACGGACGGTTAAATCGCCTGCAGGCTGCTGATGGCCAGAGGTTACAGCCTGGTGTTTTAAGGGAAACTAAAATCACTGCTGATCCACCTTGAAACATGGGCTGTAGGCGGGGTGCAGGGGCACGGCAAGAGCCGGTGTGGGGAGCTGGAGGGATGGAGGCAGAGCTCTGCCAGCCCCGGTCACCCGGCCCTCGAGTCAGCGCCAGGCCGTCTTGCAGGGACGTGGGCTGCCCAGACTGAAATCGCTTGTGGATTTAGATTTAAATCAGACCTTGCATTTCACAGCACAATCTCGCCCTGTAGTTCCCTATGTGAGGCCTGTATACATTTGTATATTGTGCAGCTCCTTCACAGCCTGCGGTACTTTTAACACGTAATATACATGTTTATCTCAATGCGGGATAGACACCAATTAACACTGCTCGTTAATGAGGGCACAATCAGCTTGCATAACCTTGAACCGCCGAGTGCACGCAGTGATGTATGAATGAGAGGTTAACTGCAGATGACAGCTCATTTCTTTTTGTTCTTCTGCCCAGAACATCCTGTCAATACACACATTATAAATAACGTGTTCTTGTGATGGTAAGGGAGGGCATTTCAGAAGTGAGTGTCGCCTCTTTGCTTTAGGAGTGATTGCATGACATTCGGGGTTTCAGCCTTGATGCCATCTATCGCCTCGGCTGCTGGGATCAGCCATTTTCCCCCAGGATCTCCACTGCTGGTACCCCCCAACCGCAGCCCAGTTCTGCTTTCTGAATAAGAAAGCTGCGTGTGACATGAGTTAACTTAAAAACCTACAGAAAAGGGCAAGTGGCATTTTTTGGTGTTCCTGAGACGCCCGTGCCCATCTGACTCACAGTTCACAACTCGCGGAGCGGCGTCATCCGTGATTCGCGTAAATGCTCCCTTGCTCACCCACCCACAGCCGTGTCATATACTGCTTTTCCGTGCAAAACGCTCAGCCAGCGATAAAGCCCAGTTAGCGTCACGCTATCTCCGCTCTCTCACAGATTATGCCACATCAGTGTTCTTTCTGTGGGGAATGTATTTACTTGCTGTTAGGAGCCATCTAGTGAGGGTTTACTGAACATAAAATCAAAGTAACCGCTTCTTTACTGTTCCCAGGCAATACTGAAAGAAAAAGTGCTGGTTTTTTTTTTTTTTTTTTCCTCTTCCCCCCCCTCCATGTGCTCCTGCTGCACTCGAGCCACAGCTAAAGCAAACAGATCGAGCAGGTGAGGCTGTGCAGGACTGCATGCTTACTCCTCTGGCCTTCCCCTTACAAAAGACAGGGAGCACATGTGCTCACCCTTGCTCAGCTCGGCTCTTGGGGTACCCACACCGAGCATGGAAGAGTCCCAAAGGACCTGCCCTCTGCCCTGGCAAGAGTGAAAGCGAAGTGAGTGGGTGGAGAATAGAGGGAAGGGCTGTGCTGGGCAGCAGTGAAAGGCCTCAATGCTGGTCCCGCTTTAGCCCACGGAGAATGGAAGAACAGAGCCAGCCGGCGAAGTGCCCCTCGTCACGCAGGCAGCGATGGCAGAGCCGGGAACCTAATTCAATTTACAGAAGGCTAAGCCAGAGCCTCAGTCAGCAGACAGATAAAGAGAGCGGCGTTTGAATGGTGGGCGCTTCTGTGCTAGTTTGCCTGGTTTTGTTGTTTTGTTCTTTAAAGAACAATGAACTTCAGCAGACGAAAATGCGAGAGTAATGTTGAGAGTGTCCGTGCACTGCAGAAATTTGGAGTCACTGCTCCTGGGAGCACCAAAAGCAGGGCTACATTGCAAATCTATATTGTTATGAATTTTATAGTCTGCAGAAGGCACTGAACACACTGAGTTAAATATTAAGCACTCGCTCAGGGAAATGACAGCAGCTTTTCTAGAGGTTAGAAGTAAGATTTGGTGTTGTGCTCTGAAACTGTACCCAGCGAGTGTGGCTGGGTGGAGGAAGGGGGTGCAGGGGCAGCACCATTCACTTTAGGTGGATGGTGGGGGTGCAGGGGCAGCATCATTCTTTTTGGTTGTACTGAAGCAGTCTCCAGGTTAAATGTGAGCGGGGTCTCTGTCAGGGTGTGTCTGGGATGCTCCGCAGCAGGCGATATGCTGGTCTCTCCATCATGACATTCACTGTGGAGCCTCCTCCGGCCCCTTCAAGCCTCTTAGGGTGGGAGTTTGTAAGCAAGCGAGCAGCTGCGCATCACTTCGAGCAGCCTTATGCTGTGCTGGCACTGGAGTAATCCTCCCCATCTCTTGCCTGCCTATTTCCAGCGCTGGCTCTCAGTAGGCAGCTTTTCCGTCCCTCGGTAGCTCAGTTCTGTGCTCTCCCACGTTGTCCTCGGCTCAATTCCCCTAGGCACAACCGGCTGCCCTTGATGGGAGAGCGCTGAGCGTCAGCCCCTCCACAGGGCTGAAAAAAATGGCTGGCACACTGGAGGAAAGGGATGCTGAGATGTTTGACACTGTAATACACAATAAACAGGACAGTAATTTTTCATAGCTATGCTGGAAAGTAATCCAACTTTTATAAACAAGCTTTTATTCTACAAAACCCAGACACTCTCTCATGCACAAGAAAATGCTCTGAATTATGAATGCCTGTCATTTTAAAATAACTATTCCTTGCTTTTTTTTTTTTTGAAAATGCAAACAGTGAAAAATACCTTTTTTTTTTTAACAGGGAGAAAAATCCCCATTTTTAGTCAGTGGAAAGTATTTAACTACATCAATGATTAATAGGTTTAATGTAATAACTGCAACTGAAATTTAAAAAGCAAACAAGCCAGGGCTGAATGGATTTGTTATAATGATTTCATTAGGGATTTTTAAAAGTTTGCTTTATACTTGCAGTTTGTTGTCAGAAAGAATTGGCTGAATTCAGTCAAAATGGTTTGTTCTTTGTCTGTCCGTGGTCACCATAGCTACCATTTCAATCTGTTAACATATGTGGTATTATTTTGTTCCTTTCTCTTAAACTCTATTCACAGATGCTGTCAAGATTTTCCTTTGTACGTATCTGATCGGTTTGTGCCAGGTTTGGCTCCATGCCTTTTCAGGCGAGAGCCTCTGATGAGGACAAGGTGGTTAGGCACTCGGTGCAGCAATGGAGACAGGAGGATAGGCTGGGGTGGGGATGGCTCCTACTCCACTACGGCATGGGATCCGTGAGAAACACCTCGGGAAGACATTGTCAGAGGTGTATCTATTTTCTGGAGAGGCAGGTATTCCCTGGATATGCTGTGCCAGGTCCTCAGCTGCCGTAAATCAGTATAAACGTATTCATTTTAGTGGAACTGTCATGCCTGCTGATGGTCAGGTCCTGTGATGTTGCTCATTACACAGGTTTTGGGTAAGGAGCCAAGAGATGAAGGGAGGCACAGCTACAACATTTTAAATAAATAAGTAATAAGATTGTATAGCCTCTATTCTCTTGCTTTTCCCAGTCTTAGAAAAGGTTCGGGTTGCCCCTGAGTATGGAGGTGTATCCATTCTGGACAATGTAGGTGATTGGAATATTTAGTGGACATCAGATTATCCACATGTCACATCTTAATTGACACTGAACGGGAAAAGAGTCAGTTTTCTCTATTGCTGAATGCAAAGATGATTGAGACGGCTTCATTTTCTTTCCAGCTGTGAAGCAGGCAGATAAATGTATTGATGTGAGTATGTATGCAGTACAGTTTATAGTGGGGAAGCTGTAAGAGAAATCAGATAGTCTGGAAAATATACAATTTTCTTTCACAGCAAAGCTCTCACGGTAAAGAGTAAAGTTAAGGTGAGGCTGCCTCTTTTGTTTTTTTTTTTTTTCATAGTATAAAAGCCTTTGTTTAAAGCTCTGTGGGCCTGATTTTCAGAGCAGCTGAGCACCCTGCTCTCTGATTTCCTTTAACTGGAGATGTAGGTGTTCAGCATTTCTGGCAGCCAGGGCACTGCTACTACTGCCTGTAGAGAGTAGCTGGAGAAAGTGTAAGAAACATTATTGTAATGAGGGGCTAATTCTGCCTCTCCTTCCTGCCTCTCGGTGCAGATGAAAGAGTGCCTGGGAGTCACGTTATGTGCGTGGAGAAAGGGAATTCTGATTTACCGGCTCTGGCTCCCCAGGGGCAGGGATGCTCTCCTAGCACAACTCACAGTAAGTCACATCTGCATTTCCAGTATAAGGCCCATTTTTAAGGACTCCTAGTTCGGCTATAAAAATTCACTTAGCATGCATGAATAGAAACCAAATTGACAAGATAGACCATAACTGCTCTGAAAGGGCCATTAGTTCCTGTCGTATGAAAAATGCACGTTTTAAAAAAGCGAGTATTGTTCACATTTGCACAACAGGCTGTAACTGTTCCTTCCAAGTCATTATAGCCTGTACGGAAATAATAATTTTCAAAATCACTATTGATACTATTGGCACAGAAACAGCAGGAGGCAGATGCCTGTGCTTGATATTAATCCAGAGCCTTCCAGTGCCTCTGGGCAGGTTCGGATCAGTGTAACCTCTAGATTTACACCAATGTAACTGAGAAGAGGAAGACCACGGTGTAAAGAGTTTAACTGATGAGTGAAGAGTTTGGTGCAAGGTTTCTGGTGTCCTCAGATGAATCCCAGCGGCGCAGTGGCCGTGAGAGGGTACCAACAAGTTTTCTGTTGAGAAACACCATCCATCCCCTGTGCTCAGGGCTAGTGGAGAGGGGAGGGGAAATGCATCTGCATTTGGTGTTTAATTAGGGAAAAGCCTGGGGCAGATAGGAAGGTAGCTCTTTTTTTAATTGTGATTTTAAGAGATCCTACGTCATGGCATTTTCTAAAGTTGTTTCTCTGAGTTGGTGATTAATCCCTCACCTGACGCCAAATTGAGATTTTGTTGATTTTTTAATTTTCTGTTCCAAGTTTTCATGTGTTGCAGGTTTTCTTTAGACAAACAGCAGTGAGGGACTAACTTTGATTTCTCTCTCCTCCCCCTGAGATCGCTAGCATTTGAGATTTCCAGATTATATT
>NW_009259419.1:1990064-1996069 GCF_000687185.1 Egretta garzetta
ATGCCTTCGGGGTGTGTTCATGGAAACACTGGGCCTGAGCTTTCTTGTACTGGTTTTACAACAAAGGGAATTTCCAGGGATTTCAGCAGAGCGATCCTCACGTATATCAGAAGGATGTGAATAAGATGAGTTTCTCCACTCCCACATATGTGTATGGACATACCAATCTATACATTTTTACTCTCTTACAAAAGTTTGCTTGAACCTATGACTATGCATTTTGAGGGCAATTTCAGATGAATTTCTAACAGTTCCCTTTCCTGTGGGAATGCCAGTGGTCAGAGGCCCTGTAGGATACCCCTGGCTGTATTTCCCTAAGATCATCCTATGTCACGGGAAGAGATTGGGCTGAATGGTGGAGTAAAGGGGGCTGTGCTGGTTGGCAGAAAGTCAAACCGGGGATTTTTCAGTAGGATTTCAGGAGCAAGCAGCTGCCTCTCAGCTGGACCTCCCTTCCCTGTTGCTGGGATTACCACCACAGCGGCAAGACAAGGGAAGAGGACCCCCAGGGAGGCAGGAGGCCGCCTGGCTGAGCGACTGTGCTTCAGGGTTTCCCTCGGAGCTCCGGACACCAGCGTGCCTCCGTGGGAGGGTGCAGGCAGGGGCTGCCTGCCAGGTTGCAAAGGTGGGACACCTCTCTCTGGGCTGCCTTTTCTGCTCCCAGCGACACAGGCCCCTGGAAAGCTGCCACCGTGGAGGGTCTCACATGGAAGAGTTGTCCTGCTGGATACAGCCAGCGCTTCTTTTAGCCCCTTAGCCTTGCTGCCAGCAGCATTCTTCAAAGGTAATGTCATAGCGCTGCACGAGTAGCTGCTCCTGGGGAAAGCTTCTTCCCTCTCTGTCTCTCAAAAAAAGAAAAAAGAGATTGATTTAAATGCTGTAGTGCAAGGGATTGTATTCCTTGCAAAATTAGCATCTACTGTTAACCCCCTGGATCTCTTAATGTACAGCATCCAATCTCTGTCCAATTAGGTCTGGTGACAAAGAGTTCCCCAAAGGGATCGTGTGCATTTCTTGTTTGAAATCTCCTGTGAGAAAAATTAAGTTATTGGCCTCCCGGTCACCCTGAAAATTATGACAGCTGTCCCCTGCAACTCCATCTCCCCTCATAGACTTTAGCATTGCATGCTGGCTGCCCTGCTGCTGAGATGGTGATGATGGAGAGAAGTGAAACGAAAGAAGTTTATAAAAAGAGAGTGGTATCTTGCCAAGTAAGCGCTGTGCTAGCTGCAGTCCCTATGATGAAGAAGCTCCAGAAAAGAAAATCTTTTTTCCCCATTTGTTTTTTTAAGGAGCAATGAATGTCTTCGCACCTTGTGTTTCTCTTCTGATATGGTAATTTTCTACTTAAACAGAGAATTAGGTGGAGCAAACTCATCAGCTATCTGAGGCTTTCTACTCTGGTTTTGCTGCGTGCCTCCTCCTCATCCTTGGGAAGGGAAGGGTGCTGTCCCACCTCATACAGGGCTTGGTTTCTGTGAGAAGACACCAGCTACGGAGGGGTTAAGAACGCCAAAGCCTAGCCCCTGTCTCAGCCCCTCTCACTGCTGTCCCTTCTCACTTTCTCCTCCTGAGCTCTTCAGGGCTGTTCAGGGGTGCAGGCTGGGGGCAGACGGGCTGCCCGCTGTGGGTGCTGCCTGCCGGGGTGCCCCAGCTCTGCAGCCCCACTGGCGGGGAAGGGGGGGGAACAGGGCTCCTCAACAGCCTTCGATTTAATTAGCTGAGAGAACCTCCCAGGAGGAAGAAGAGAGAGGGGAGTCCTGTGGGAGCAACACGGGGTGACTGGGAAGACCCCAGGCCCCAGGAGCCACATCCCTGCTAAGGGGATGCTGACAGCAGCATGTACAGATGGGTGACTTCTGCTCCCCTCAGCTTCACAAGCTGTGAAATGGCTCCTAGTGCGGATGCTGAAACAAACCCATCAGGGTCTGTGTTCATGCTTCGCTGGGACGGTCAGGGTGTTCTCTGCAACTCTGCCCATGCCAGGACGTTGTGTGTTTGTCCCACCGTTCCCCCAGCATTGCCAGCCTCTGCCTGTGCAGGATTTCAGTCTCATCCTCTCCTTCTTCCTGAGGCCAGCCCTTAGTGCCTCCCCTCTGGGCCAGCTAGGAGCCCCGCTCCAGGCCAAGACAGGGTTTCCTCTGCTGCTGCAGCGTCCCCAGCTCCGCCATGCTCACCCCCATGCTCACCTCCCTCTGGCAGCCCCTTCCCCTGCCTCCCCCGCTGAGCCAGCCCCAGCTGCCTCTCTGCACCCTTGCAATCCTACCACGGTCCTCCCCGTATTTTTTCTGCTGGCCTCCCACTCACTACAGGATATGAGCCATTCTCTCCAGTGGGAAATAAAAGTTTGGATTAAAATTTGCCATATTATTCCTTCTCTAAAAGCAGCTTTCAGGCTGAAAAGCTCCAAGGACAAATTTCTAAAGGAGTGCAGGAGATTTAGGGACAGATTTTTAAGGTCTTTTAGTTACATTACAATGACATTAGATGCCCCTTGGGATTTTTTCAGCAGAAGGAGGTGTTTTTGAAATTTGCATATGATGTCTGTTTATGTCTTTAGGCATCAAAATGCTTCCAGAGATTTGGGGTTTGAACACCTAAGTCCCCTTGAAACCAAACAGAGCCAACCAGCCAAAATTTTTGTTGAACTTGGAGCACAAAGTTCTAATGTAAGAGATTATAAACCCAATTTCCGCTCTGCTTTAGCAGGCAGCTTAGCACCAGGGAAAGGAAAACAACCCATAGTGTTGACTGTATAAACATCTTGTTCAAAGGGTAACATTTTCCTGATTAATAGCTTTTCAGTATTAAAAACAATCAGTCTAGGGCATGATTAATTGTCCCTTCTACTACTAGTGACCAAATATGTGTGTGTATATACATACATACATACACATACAGTCATGTAAACACACAGGCACACTCTCACTGGGGCAAGCATTTTCAGTGTGTCTGTTTTCAAGGAAAATACAATAGGCAGGAGGTGGGAGCTGCTTTTTACAACTCGGGCAAGCGGGAAGGGTTTTAGCTCTTGCAATCCTTTGCTGCAAGAAGTGGCAGCCCCAGGGATGTGCGGCGAGCGTTGCTGTCCTGGTGAAAGACATGAAACACTCACCTGGGCAGGGAGGAGACCAAGAAAGAGGCAGAAGACGCTTTGCTTTTTGTCCAGGGAATGAAGGCTGCTCAGTTGTTGGGCATTGCGGCTGCCTTACTACTTCATCTGTATTTTAATTGTGGGACTGATGGGGTTAATGACAATAAAAAGTTTTCATTTAAAAGTTGGCAAGGAGAGGTGCTTTGGCCTCGACAAAGATAACCAGATTTCAAGAAATTATTTAAAAAGACAGTCCTGCCTGGTCCAACCTGTTAGGCTACAGTGACACACAACAGTGACACTGTCTTTAATAGGGAAAAGACTTTCCCCCCCCTTTTTGCTCTGGTGTTTAAACAGCTGAACAGGTTAACCATTACGTTACAGTAATGCCCAGAAGTTGCAGTCAAGCTCTGGGGTTGGGAAAAACACCATCCCTGCTTTATGTGACTCCCTGCTACAGACCGTGTATGGACCTCCTCCTGATCCTACACGCAGCCTGATGAGCCTCGGCAGGACGTACGGGCGTGCGCAGTCACGTGTAGGGTCACAGCCTAACGTGTCTAAATGAAGAATCGATCCAGGTAAACAAGACCCCATGCCCACCAGAGGCTCTCTCAGTGCTCATCTGTCCCACTTTGCAGAACTTAAAAATAATGCAGTTTTAACATCGGGTTCCTCCAGAGCAAGTGGTGTTGAGTTGGAGGAGCAGAATTTGTTGCTCTTTTGGTATTTGCAGTAGTTAGAGGCTGCAAAAAGTGCATTCACTGTTGCTGCTGAAAAATAAAATACAGTTCTCTGTTTTGTGTAGTCTCTGTGTACATACTCGCCTACACTCTGCAAAGAGTTTTCTTTATGGCCAGAAAACAATTTTTCAAAGTTTCCTTGAAGAACAACACCAAAATCTGTAGCGCTGTGTTGGGACACTCTCAAAACTTTGGGCTTTTAGCCTAAGCAGAAAGGAACCCAACACTACTGTTAACAAAGGAAAAATAAACACAAAAAGATTTTCTCAACAGTTAGAAACAAAAAGCTCCATCAGCATCAGAGATGATGTGTTCGGAGCTCATGAGTTTCTGCAGAAAGGTTTGAAAAAGAAAAGCAGCCCTGCCAGGGATGAAGAGGGTGGTGTTGGCCTGGGATAAGAGCTGTGACAGGCGCAAACTGGCTGAGAGGGTGACAGCCCTCCACCTTCCTGCTCTGGGGACACCCGCCCCTGCACAGCCCACGCACCAGCACCCCCTGGTACCTGAGGGAGAAGGCTCCGATCCGCCCCTGTTCCTGGGCATCTCCCCATCTTCTGCTGGGGACAGAGAGCGGCCTGGTGAGCGGGCGGGAGTGGCAGAGGGTGCCCCGCTCTCCCGGGTGATGGCTTCGGCATGGGTGGCATCTGGCATGGCAGTGCCAAGCAGGGGTGAGGCCACAGGGGATGCCCTGCTCCTCCAGCCCGCTCCGACGGGATGGGACGGGATGGTGCTGCTCAGCCCCGCACCTGGGAGGCGCAGAGCCGGGGCCACAGCTTTAGGAAAGGCAAGCAGTTGTGAAGTGCCGGCAGTAAATGTCGTTTCAACAGTTTAAGAGAGTGCAATTGCGTTATAAATATTTCAGATGGTTGACTTAGATTTTAATCCTGGGGCCTAGGCGGGTAACGGCTATGAAGAGAGGAGGAGGGAGGGAGGGAGAGGAAGTGAAGGAAGACCAAAATTAGGCCCTGATTTGCAAAGCCGTACATGCACGTCTTGATGTACGCACATCTGTGGTCTCAGGTTCAAGTTCAAGTTGAATCCTCAGGTGTGCTTCAGCCTAATTCTTGGTGAGCTTTTTTTTTTTTCCCCAGGGCCAGGACCTGTAAAGCAGATGGAAAAACCTTTCGCATTTCACTCAAGCTCATTTTTAAATGAAAAAGCAGGTGTTCCCTTCCTGCCCTTGCATTTCTGGAGTAGAAATATTGGAGCGCGGAGACGGATAATGAACACTCTGCCATGTTTGCATTCCTGTCTGTCAGGAAAATGTATTCCGTGCTAAAGACCTAATACACTTCACGCAGGGAAATATTTGTGGCTGTCAGTGCTGGGGTTTAAGAGCATCGCTAATTACTCCCCTGATTTAGAACGGATAGTTTTAAGGAGTGTGGGATCAAGAGTCGCCGTCATAAAATTTAGTTCCGTGAGGTAGAAAAAGTTATTTTTATGTAGTGTAAATAAACTTATTTTTTGCACTGTAAGTAAATAAAACTGGTGAATAAATATTCACATGTACATGAAGGAAACTGATTATGCATCTGTCAGCGTACACACACCACAGATATACTGAGAGGGGAAAGTAAATATTGAAGAGGTCACTAGACTGAAAGAAAGTAACGTGCTTTTCCAAAAGGTATTTCTGTCCCTAATTTCAATGGAGCAAGTCATAGATGAAAATTAAGGAGGACCCTTTCCAAACTACTACCTGGAAATGAAACCATTTTGATAATCTGAAGCACAATATGCAAAAGGAACGGTAAGCCCAGCACCAGAAACCGTAGCTCTCCCTCAGCAGCTCTTTCCCCCTCCCCCTGCGCAAATTCTCTTGGATCAAAATGGCAGAGGGAGGAGGGGAGTGGCTGGGGACAGTTTGTCTGATACGAGATAACCGCTGCTAGTCAAACTGCACTTTTAATTGCACGGGCCAATAAAAAAAAAAAAACAAAACAAAACAAAAAACAAAAACCCCACCAATTTGCTGCAGAAGTTAATTTGAATGAAAATAGAAGACACACCCCACAAGCTGCTTTCCATGATTATGTATTGTTTTCCCTCACCCTGCTGTACCGTTCACGTCGCAAATACAAGCACGCAGCCCGTACACTTTTGTTGCCCGTTTTTGTCAGGACGGGCCCAGAGCCCCGTCCCCGTCCCCAGGCAATCCCCCCCCC
>NW_009259419.1:1998181-1998914 GCF_000687185.1 Egretta garzetta
CCCCCGAAAAAAAAAAAAAAAATGTTTCACATTCCAGGTATTCTGCTGCGGTTCTTTGTAAGCTAATTTAAAGTGGTATGGAAGCAAATTTTGAGCAAACAAAGGAATTGGGGCTGTGCTGAAAGGCAGGTGCTGGAAGCACGTTAATACTGATGTATCTCCGTGTATAGAAAGACAGGCTGTTGACCTCCTTAGTTTGAAATGTAAGCAATTTTTTTTTTTTGTATTGTTCCTTTGTAAGTGGAGGTTGAAGCTAGCGAAAACCCTCCTCCTGTCTGGAGATCCTAGCGTTTGGAGTTGTCCCTTTGCCCAGCCCAAACTTAATTGAATCCTCCGCACCTCTTGCCTTAAAACAAAAAGAATGATGTGGAAAGCCACGGTGTCTCCTTATCGAATAAGCCTGAGAGTTACTATTGTGTGGATTCAGGAAAAATGTTTCTTGTGGATCGTCCCCAGACTGCACTAATATGTTGGATGCCTTTTTTATTATTAAATATATATGTTCTTAAGTGTTAAGGTCTGGAGTGGGGGGAGGGGGCGAAGAGCATTTTTTTTTTCTTAAGTTCAATATGACTTGTATTTATTTACAGAATCATTTTTCCACACTCCTTTCCCCTTTCGTTCTCTTGACAAAATAAGCTGCAAGGTCTTGGCACATGGGAACTCCATTTCTTGGTTGACCAGGAGGAAGAAGGGAGGAGGGGGGGCGGAGGAGAAAAAGTGGGGGGGGCGG
>NW_009259419.1:1999193-2013858 GCF_000687185.1 Egretta garzetta
AAGTGGGGGGGGCGGGAGGGAGGGGGAGCTGTTAGTTAGGCAGCAGTTGACACTTTTTCAATCTGTAGGTCAAATGCAACGTTTCTGTAACACACAACGCACATCACACTGGCTATTAGCCAGGTATCACAACAATACTTGGGCTTTTCGGTCACCCCTGTGAATTACACTCTTTTGTGCAATACATTTCTCTAACATAATAGATGGAGGGGGAAAAAAAATACTATGTGCCCCTTCCTCACTATTATGTGCTCAGTTAATACATTGTTCTGGTTTTAACTTACAGACATACGGTGACCTATACAAAGGTTACTGCTTTCTGTGCTGTGTGGAGTGAAAGGGAGGGGGAAGCGTGTGATGTGGAGAAACAAATTTTTTTTCTGAGTAATATATATCCTAACATAGCATCAGCAGGCAGCCTTGTTTGAGTGCGCAGTATAAGATAGCAAGCTCTTAGTAGATTCACCCCAAGTAAATGATCAGGCTTCTGATGACCTGAATGGGCATCGGATCCTCCTTTAGTGGTCTCTCTATTTTTTCTTTTTTTTTTTTTTTTTTTTTCTTAAAAGTATACTTTTTAGTTAACAAGTTTGAGGTAAACTTTTGTCTGCTTGTGTATTGAAGAGTTGGTTTCCTGGCCTGTGGAATTACTCAGGAATAATTTTAGTAATGCAGTGTTGTTCCCTGAATTTTGTGATCTCTTCTCCGTCCTAAAGGCTAAATAGCCACGTTGTCGTTATTAGTTATGCCTCTTTTGTTTCCATGTTTAAAGAAAGAAAACCCTAAATAAGCCTAACACACTGCACTGAGACCTTTTGACTGAAACTGTTAAATTGTCCTGTCTCACTGGTAATTTCAAAGTTAAATCAATGGAATAGTGTTATCAGAGTGCACAGATGCTGTGTCTGTTTCCCACTAGAAATTTTAGGGACTGGTTGACCAAAGGGTCCTAAAGCTTGAAGGTTGCTTGGTGGTGTGTTGTGGAGGCTTTCACCTTCAGATTAGCTGGCTGGTAAAATGCGGAGGGCTCATGCTGCTCTGGCTGTGTCTGAGGGGAAAATGGCACAGACTAGGCCTTATCTGTATTACTATTTTTTTTTTAAACTTAACGTTCAATCATACCTCGGGTTTGGCTGAGGTATATCTGTAGCTGCTGATTCTTACATCAGCATTCTTACGTGGGTGTTCCTCTGTCCCCATGCATAGGGGCAGAGAAAGCGTTTAATTTTGTTTCACTTCTTGGCCACATGTGAGCTGTAGCAAAGAGCAATAAAATCAGGAAAGCTTTTCTGAAATCCTTATCTGTGAGACTATGGGAGAAAAGAGAGGTAGAGCAAGGCAGTGGTGGGATGTTGGTCTGGGTTTTATGAATTAAATATCCAGAGAAGAGCAAGAAAGGACCAGATGGTGTGGCCTGAAAGTAAAGAGAGTCTCCTCGATGATTGCCTAGGTTTAGGGAGGGAAGGGACCTCAGCACCTTCCAGTTAGCATGGTGGAGAATAGAGAGTGCTCATCTCTCCCTTGTTTGAGGAAAATGGTTAAGGGTTGTGCTTCTTTGTTTTTTGCTTAATCCTTAGAACCAGAAAATAACAAGTCCTCATTCTAGATTAAAATATTTTGGTGCAAGTTTTTAATTCTCCTTGTGGCTAAAACTCGCTGTGGCAGAGGCCAAAGAAAGGCCTGATAGGATTCTTTGACTAAAAATGCTTGTGACTCTTTACTCACAGCTCCTTTAGTAAATCTCTCTATGGTGGCAAGGCCTATTCCATGTGCTGGCAGAGCCTATAGGTTCTTTGCCAAAATTGATGTTGCTGTCTTTCTTACCTATCCCAATCTCCCCTTACTTTGGGAAAGTAAGTTCTCACTGCATTGATCTAACTTCTTTTATTCTGTCAAAAGCTTGCACCTCTGCTGTAGTACTTACACCTCTATTATTATTTGTATAATAAGAATAGTTGTGCAGTAAAGGCAAGGCTTTTGCAGAGGCAATGTGTTTATTAAACAAGCTAATTCAACTAGGGAGAAGAGCTGGCAAAAACTTTTTGGGCTGAAAATCCCATGCCAGAGCTCACTAGAATCAGTAAAACTTGCACTTCAGCTGTGTTTCACTGTTTGGCCTTGATTTCACAGATGTGATGTGAAAAATTGCTATTGTCTCTCCTGTTTCTTCTCTTATTAGAGCTCAGAGTCAAATATTTGCCAGCTGAAAATTCTCTGCATTAAACAAAGGCTGGTATCAGTAGGTCAGCATTTCTTGCGAGTTCTGTGAGACATTGAAGGTTTTGAAGAGGGAAAACTATTATGGTTCTTTTAATCCATACAAATGAAACCCACATGTCCTGTTAATGGAGAAACTCACTGAAAGGAAACCTTGCATATCCTAAAGCTAAATAAAAATATTTTGTATGGGGAAGCACTGATATTGTACTTGACCGTTTTATTTGTTACTTATTAATTTATGCTATTGGAACATTGAAAATAGGAGGAAGAAAACATTAGTGAGCACTTTAACACAGCCAGTGAATTTGAGTAAAGATTAAAGCTTCCATAATTTTGAGGAGTGTTAAATAACTCCCTGAAGAGAATGGTGCCTCCTGAATTTTGACATGTATTAAAGGCAGATGAGCTTTTCTTTCTCCTTCATAGCACTATAACTTTAGATTCCCTCATTTTTTGTGATGGCAGCAAAAATACAAGCTATGTCTTGTACCTTTGGACACCAGTTATGTTGGTCATCTTTGGAAAGCACCTTCCAGGGCTGTTTCCAGTGGAAACAGATGAGCAGTGTCTTGTAGGGATCCAAAGTTGGGATGTGTGTCAGTTGGGAGACTTCAATCCCGTGTTTGCAGTGCTGCTCTCTTCCCAGTTTGTTGTTGTACTGTAACAGTTAAAGTAAAAACGGTGGAAGGAGAACACTTTGTAGTGCTTTCACCTTTAGATGTAGAAAAACCTACTGGAAGGTGCTCACAGGTAGGGAGTCACTAATCCTTGAGGAGCTCCTTCTCTGGTCCAGGCTGTTAGCTGTGCTCTGTGTGGTCCTGCACAAACACTGGATATTCCCTGGCCTGCTTTCATGGCCAAGAATGTATTATTTCAGTTTTACAAAAAATGAAGGTGGTGGTGAAATCAACAACCCTTTTCAGTGTAGTGAGAAACTCTGTTAGTGTTGTCTAAGTGTATAAGAAGGGTAAAAAAAAAAAAAAAGTCAGATCAGATTCTCTGATCTGGAATGCCTGATAGGGAAGTGGTGGCGAGGCTGGGTCCTAGGGGAGGAAGCTGGTGCATCCATCCATCCAACTCTGCCTGTTAAAATGCGCCCACCCTCTGTTTATTTAAGATCAAAGGTGAAAGTATAATAATGGGACAGCCTCTGGGTGGCTGATTCCCCTAGAATAGCTGTATTTCTCTGGTGCTTGTAAAGGCCAGATTTCATTAGGTTGTGTCTTCAGCTACTTCCCAGGGTACTCCGCAGAAGCACCTATTGGGCTACACAATAAGGGACTGTAACCCTTTAACAAGAGGTTGTTAAAAGCCCCCTTATGACTTGTACTTGGCAAGTCCAACTCCCAGTCAGCTTGTTCTGTTTCTTTGTTTGCAAATAGTCCTGCTCCTAACAGTCCTAATAGTTTGCAAATAGTCTGAGTACCCAATGACTGTAAGAGAAAATGGTGTTTAGATGAATGAGTTCATCAGAAAGGGGGTGGGGGGAAAAAGTGTGCTTTGGGATCTCCATCTAAGTAAGTGGAAAAGTCAAAACCAAGCTCCTGAAACTGGAAATACTGGTATCCTGGAAAGCTATCTCATCTCCTCAAATGACTTTGCCTTAAACGCAACAGGCAGGAACTCCATTAGTGCAACATTCTCTTTGGAAAAGAAGGGAGAGTTATGAGGATGTTTGATCTAATCGGAAATATCAAACCATAATGTACTAATGCCCAATATGTTGGGCTGACAGAGGCTGCCTAGTGTCTTGATAAACCAGGCACGCCTCAGTGCCCTCAGTGTTTGAGGAGATGTGCATCGTCTCCAAGAAAAATGTGTTTCCTAATTAGGTGGTGGAAAATGTAGGTACTGTGGGTTTTCTCTTAAACTTCCTGGTGGGAGAAGAGGAACATTTCCTCCTAGTTGTAGTCTGCTCAGCCCCTTACTCCCTCATGGTCTTGCCCTCCTTTCACAAGTCACAGCCTCTCTGTATGTGCTGTACTGCAGAGCAGATGAGAAGTTCCTCAACAGGTGCTCCACCAAAAGTGGTTGCTGAAACCTTGGGTTTTCTTGGCTGCCTCAACCTCGTAGCCATTAAGGTACAAACAAAGGGGCTTCTCAAGGCCAGGCTGATCCCCAGCAGCCATGGGGAAGGGGGAGGTGACTCCTGCCTCCTCCTTACTGTGCTGGCAACTCTACTGGTGCATGGGTGAGTCTCAGTCTTGTCTTGTTCTGTCACTGGTATGTACTGCTGGTCCAGTCACTGCAGCAGGAGAGGGTGCAGTCCCACTACACCTACATTAGGAGAATGAAGCTGACTTGTAGATGCTGACACTTCAGCTTATCCTCTGTTTTTTAAATACACCTTGGAGAAAAAGAAGAGCAGTACTCAAGTTGGAGACTTTATCAATATCTCTGGCACCTCAGCAGGCACACAGCTGTTGATTTGGTGCCATACCTTTCTTACCTCTGGGCTGCTCACCTGAGGGAGACCATTTTTAAGCCTGCGTGGCTCAGTAGTTAGCTTTCACTTGGTCTGTTCACTGGTCCAGTGAAGGGGTGCAGGGCCTGCTGGTGGTGAGCAAAGCTGCCGCTCCACCTTATTCCAAGGCATGGCTTTGGAGCTTTCTCGTTATTCAAACAGTACTGAGAACATCCTTCTCAAACCTGAATGCTGTAGTAAACAAACAAGTCTCAGTGCAGCCAAAGCCTGTGGCTTCCTTCCCTGCCTGGCACATGCAGTGTTTGTATGTGGAGGTAATAGCTGTCTCATGTACTGACAAATGTATTAATGGCTGGACTGGAATTAATACTAGGTAGAGTGAATGCTTTGTTCTTCGTAGCTGGTTCCTGCTGCTTAATGAGTTGCTCTTAAAACTCTTGTTTTCAGCCCTAGTTAGGTCTGTGACTTGGCCAAGTGAAGGCTTAGAGCTCCCTGTGATTAGTCATTATAATTAGCTCGGAAATCTTTGCCTCTGTGATCAAGGTGCACTGTATAATGCGGCTTATAGTGGGCTCTAGTCCTGTAACATACCTTCAGAGTAGTATAAATGACAATGCTTTGTTGGACATCTGTATGTATTTCTTTAACTGTGTTGTAACTTTAATGCACATGTTTTTAATATGCACCAGGCAGGTAAATCTGAAGTAACTGGCTCCTCAGAAACTTGTGGTTGATGCTAGTCCCTGCTTCCCTCAGGTATAACAATTTCTGGTTGTGGCCAAGGCTTGCCTTACCCATTCCAAGTGTAAGGTAAGATTGAGACATGGTGACTAGTGGCTGACTGAGTGTAGAGACCAAATCAAAAAGAAAACTTTGGGGTAGTTAGAGCATGCTTCCTTCCTAGGAAGTCTGTACCTCTTTCTGCACCGGGTGACCTTGTGTTTTGAGGCTTTGGCTTGACAGTATAACAAGATGAGCAATCCCACATTCTTAAGTGTTGAAACTTGAAATTACAGTTTGAAATTCAGTTCTTGAAAATACAAAGTTGATTCGTGCACTAAACTTGGCCTTAAAAATACTTTTGTAAGGAATGTTAGATTAGGTGTCTCTTTCTTTAAACTTTACAAGCTTTTAATTTATAGTTCCATATGAAAGTTTTGACTTCTCCGTGCTTTTCGAAAGTGCAAGAGGATGTGCTCAGCCTTAGTGAAGGCAGTGAAAGTTTCTCCAGCATATTCTAGAATTGGGCTGCTTTTGTGCTCCCTCTCGCTGTTTGTTTTGAAATGCAGCAGATTGTGATGTGACTGCCTTTAGGTATTGTAGGTAAAACTCAATAAATTTGCTTCACTTCTCATGTAAGCTTTTAAGTCTAAACAAGTGAATTTAACCTACCTTTCCAAGTATCTTCAAAAATTCAGTTCTATGCAGCAGCTTGCTCTTTGAACTTCATAAAGGAAGTATTGGTAAATGTTGCCTCTCTGGGGGGAGGAGGCTGCAGCAGAGTGATAAAATTGCAAAAATCCCCTCTCGGGAGGAAATTCTAGTCTATGCTTCCCCCTTCAGCTCTGTCCTGTCATGCAAGTGCCTCTAGGGGACATCAGCAGGGTCTTGCATGTACTCCGTGTGTGTGTAACTAGCTCTATCCCTAGAAAAATATTTCCCTGCCCTATTAGGGCCCACTAGGGTTGTGAGTTTTTGTCCTTAAAGTTATTTTGTCTTCCTTGCCACCTCCCTTATCTCTGTGCTCTTCACCTGGATGGATTTCACAAATAATAATCCAAGAGAGCCTAGGGCTTGTTTTTGTAGTGTAGTTGTCTAATTAGAGGAATCTAACCACGTGGCTGTCTATCGCAGCTTTTTAGTTCTGTCTGTAGGTATCTGTGATAACCTGTCATGATAGCATGTGCATGTACTTTTAGATGACTGGATGTCTTATCGGGTTGGGGTTTAGTTCATATAGAAACTTTGATTTGAAAGTTGGGTATTGAAAATAATCATTAGTGTATGTGACCTTGAATTGGTGTCCTTCTAGGCTTTATAATTGTAGTATGAAACACAATGTAACTAATGTGTAATTGTAGTTGTGGCTTCTGGGTTCAGAAATCCCCAAGGAATATGTATAAACAAGGCTTACATGCAGGGGCACGATGCCTGCCCTCACCACTTACCTGTTCCCTGGTGAGTCCCTGGAGAGGGCACAGAGAGATTCTAGTTCCACAGGGGGACCGGGGATGGGTAAAGGCTAAGAAAAACCTCTCCTGAGTAGGAAACGGATCCCCCTCTTGAGGAACTGAGGCAGCAGGACTGGGAAAGCCTGGTTTACACAGCAACATTGCTGTTGAAGCAACTCTTTACTTCCAGCTTGCGTTGAAAAGTGGAGTTTTTGCTCTTCCCTCTGACTTCCCACCTTCTTTGGGGGTTTAAACTCATCCCTCTGTTCTCATCAAAAACATCGGTTTGAGTCTTGGCCACGTGTGAATGGGGATGGGGGAGGATTTTTCACCTACTCCCTGCTTTGTGTTCAGAGCTAACTGTGCCACGTAGCAGGCGCTGCTGGCTGGAGTTGGATATAGTTCTGCATTTAGGTTGCTAACAGCTGTGTGAGAAGCTAAAAGTGCTGCATCTGTAATCCAAGCTTTTTTTTGGTGTTAAACAGTGCAAATGATCTGTAGATACCAGTGTGCATGTCTGTTGCCCCGGCTGACTGACATCCCTCCATCCCTAGGAGGGGGCTGCTCTGGGTGTTTTCGGGGGGGGGGGGGGGGGGGAAGGGCTGTGCAGGCAGGCAGGCATACCAGGTGTAGCGTGTGTACTTTCTCGGTATTGTTTTCTGTCTGGGAATCTTCAAGATGTCCCTCCTGGGACCCTTGTGCTGATTTGTGCAGCTGCCACCGCGCTGTTCATGACAGTAGCCATGGGAACACAAGTAGGATGATACAAGTTTAAAACTCCAACTTGTTGCTAGGCAGACCCAGCTCAATGTGTGGATTAAGTAGTCTTAACAACAACAAAAAAAACCCTGTTCTGATATCCTACCTCTTTTCGTGGGTGAACACAGCTCAGCTTGCCCCAAATTCTGGATCTTTGTCTTTAGGCTGGCAGAATGAAACCAGCCCCGAAAGGGTCCCCTGACACCAGCCAACCTTGGGGGAAACCCCTCTTGTACATCTGAATAATGAGTACGTGGAGGCTGGGTGAGCGGGAGTTTCAGCAGGTAGGTTTTGACGCAACCTTTTCCTAAAACCAAAGTGCTGCGAAGTAAAGCAATGTGCCATCCAATGCAAAACCATTGCGCTGCTCATATAGTCTAAAAGTTGTAGCCTGCATTAAAATAGATACTGCTAAAAGTGACTTACACTCTAAACAAAGGTCACTGGCTTAAAATATCACAAGATCACTTCTAAACTCTGGCTGTAAAAACTTGAAATTATGACTAAGGCAAGGTAAACACCTTCAAAACTTGCAATGCTTTTGTACACTGTTGGCACATACCAGCATCTACGCTGGGTGAGCTGGCGTAGGCCTTTTAACTTGGGCAATCTCTTGTTGATAAGTTGCTTTGTCCAAGCTCATGTTTTGGCACTTCTTGTTCAAGAAATAAGGGCGGCCTGTTCCTCCCTCATGTTATTTTTGTCATTGAAGCTTGACAAAGGATGTATGGCAAGTTATAGGGGCCTGAAGGGAACTGGAGACCCAAACTTGTAAGGGAGAGATGGTCCTCGTTGCCTCTTGAGGGCTGAGCTCCGGCAGGCCTTTGTCTCTGCAGCTGTTGGCTTCCTGTATCACAGCAGTAATTGGTTATGCTCTGGCCCCTGGTTTAAATGGATCTTTTTTATTTTATAAACATTTGCTGTGCAGTAACTGTCATTCCTGTTGGAATAAGGCCATTTATAGAGATGCTCCCAATTACCACCTGTTCTTTTTCTTTCTTAGCAAAGTACACTCTTACCTAATTTAACCTCCCACAGCAACTGCTTTGAAGTTGTTTTCTCGCTGCACCTTGGCTCACTGCTGTCCCTTTCTCCTCTGACCACCCTAACAAACTGCAGTTGTCCTTGCTTGTCCTTCCAGAAATTACCTAACTTCTGTGGGGAAAAACTGCTTGCTTGGTTTGCCCCAAATGTTTTTGTACTCAACTCTTGTAATAAAGCATTGCTTTCCTTTAATATGCCTCAGCACTTTTTTTTTTTTTTTTTGCTTCCTAAGTTGCTATTTGTGGTTCTCCCATTTTCATTATAATTTGTGTACAGCTTCTAGGTCCTATCTGCCCACCCTCTTACTGACCCAGCCCTGCTTGGATTTCTGTGCCCTTCTCTATGCACCCTTTTTTCGAGGTGCTTTGTCTCTCCAGGAGAGACACCTTCTCTGTGCCTCAGCTACATTGTAGTAGTTCTCCTTAGTTCCCTCTCGGGTTGGAAGAAAGTGGTTGTGGTTTTTACGTTGTTAAATTTTGCTCTAAAAGAGGGGAAAATGTAGCAGAACTCTGCCCCTCAGAACCTATTTTAAAACTTGTGTGCCTTTCTGGATAGGGTGTCTGCCTGCTTTTCAAGCATTTAAATAGCAGTGGTATTTTTGCCTTTTCACGCTCCCTTCCCAAGGCTTTTTTGCATCATTGAAGAATTTGTGCCTCAGCTTCTTCTGTGAAAGCCTCACAGTGCTGCTTGCTCTTGGAGCAAATCCTTCCCCCTACTTCAGCCTGGTAGAGCATCCGTCTCTTTGGCCAGTAGTGTCATCATTCTCCTGTGCTGTTGCTGCTGTGAGCAAACGGGTGTGTGAGAAAGGTAAGAAAGCTGATCTCTGCAGCCAGGGCTGCCCTGGGGTTGGATGGGCTGAGTGCTTGTCTGGAGCCTCTAGCTGGCCCCTGCCTGCTGGGCGCTGAGCATGAGTTGCCATGAGTAGCTCTGAAGCCTATCCTAGGAGTTTGGAGAGGAGGGAGGGGCGGTCTCCTCTCCTGTTCTGTGAATAAAGCAAACCTTGGGGTTGCTGGCTGACTCAAATCTGCAAGCAGTGCATTGTGATGCAGCGAGGATGGGCAAGTGTTCTGAAGAGCTCTTCCTCTTCTCTTTTTGCTGTAGACTCTGCCTCGGGCTTATCGTTGGGTGGTGCTGAGGGGAGCTGGGAGGGTACAGCTGGATCTCATCTGAAGTTCTCATTGCCTCTCTTCTGTTAGGCTTTGTACAAGTATTGAATAACTTGGGGGAGAGGCTTGCTGGTGGGAACTTGGTGGCAGAGGGAAGATTTTTCAGAGCTGTCCTCTGGCTTTCAGCCCAAGATCTGAGTTGCTTGGCAAATTATTTCCTTCTGTGCCTACTGGCTCTGAGAAGCGGGTCTGCTCTCTGGGAAACTGCTGCATTTTGTGCTGTAGCTGCTTCTGTATTTTGGGTGGGTTTTTAGTCCTCTTGATTTGATTCTGAAGATGGTGTTGTGTGTCCTCCCTTCCCCCCCTGCCCCGATTTGCTTGGGAGTGTGAGTGCATGGGATCAGTTTATTTTGCTTCTTTTCTTGGGCAATTTCAGGTGAAACAGCAAGCTGTCCTCCACATGGAGGTCAGATGCTGTCCTTGTGGTGCAAACAGGGCAGGCACAAATCAGCCATCCTGACAACAGACTGAAAATTGGCAAGGGTCTAGGGTTGTATTTGTGGATTTGGGTGAAAAATTACTTTTTCTATCGGAACAGGAACAAAGGTGGTGGAGGTGGGAGGTGTTGAAGTTTGCTCTGGTGCAGCTAGTGACTGAAGAACATCCATATGTTGGTCCAAGAGCAGGGCTGGCCAGCACTGGTTTTGCCTGACAATCCAAGACTAGCTGCTGCTGGTTTGAAAGGGTGGATGTATATGGAGAGGACCTTTCTAAATGTTTAAGCTGTTCAAAGCATGTGTTAGAGTAGTTACGTTAGGCAAATTGATGTCTTTTATTGTACCCATCTTGCTGAAGTTATTTTGGAGGATGGGGAAGAAATAAAGACAGAACTACTTAAACCTGTAATAAGAATATTTTTAGAGGTCATAAAAACAAATAAATGAAGTGGTGGGGGAATTGGGCTTGGAAGCAGTCCTTATGGCTCTGAAACTTGCTGTTTTCATGTCCTCTTATCTAAGCCCTTGCAAAGAGGCTCTGGGAGCAAACACTGGTCTCCTCTTGAAACCAACTGTCTCCAGCTCAGTTCGGTGGAATGCTGCCCTGTCTGGTTATCGCTTGCTCCCCAGTGGCTGCTGCCTTGCCCAGAGCAATACCTCCTGAGCAGCAGAGTATCCTTTTGTTTCAGCTCAAGAGGAGACTACTGGGTGCAGTAGTGTTGCTTGCAAAATGATTTCAGTGTCTGCTGGGGAAGTGGGTAGGTAGAGATATGATGGGGTCTCTGAAAGAGATTGGGTAGGAGAAACCTCTCCAGTGACTATGTAAATAAATGCAGTGGATTTAATTCATGCTGCCAGAGCTGGGGCAAAGCTTGGAGCAGGTGCACACCCAGAGCTTGCTTAAGTTGGATGCCGAAATGTTTATCAAACATGAGAATAAAAGGAAAAGAGTTGTATTTAGCCTCTTTTTGATGATGTGTTTTAAAAATAACTTATATTTCTAAAGTGAGCAGCAGTTACAACCAGGGTTTGAAAAACTGACTTGGTGCTTGCAAGCCACAGTGGGAAACACCTGTGCTGCAATATGCCCTGCAGCAGGAAGGGATAAAATGGTTGGGTGCTGCTCGCTTACTGTGGTGTTTGTTGGCTGTTGCAGCGGGGTTCTCCTTGTGTGCAGAGGTTGCCTTTGCACTCTTATTGCTACTTGCTTTCTTGCTCTTTCATCAGTAGACATAATTTGGCTTGATATTTGTATTTCACTGCTGTTCAAGTGTTTCTGAGCCTCTGGAGTAGGAAAGAATGAATCTAGTTAGTCTTAGCTCAGTTTTACCCCCGTAAAACTATGGCACGCGGTTGAGGCACTGAAGCTGTCTTCAGACTAAGGAAGACACTACTGCACTAATGTGCTAATTTTATACTCTCACTTGGCAGGTTGCCTTTGTAATCAAAGGGCTGGAAATTTTTCAGTTTGAACAAAATGTTCTAAGTAGCTGCTCTCTAGGTGGAAATGGATTTGATAACGGGATACTGCCTTCAAAAGAAAGCCATCTTGCCATATCTTTCTGGGCATAATCATTCTAACTAAAACTCTCTTCCCTAAGTGAGGCTCTAGTCAAGACCTGGTTAAGGTTTACTTATAAAGTTTCCTTAGCAGTGGTGTATTTCGTCAATTGCTATGCACCTGATGGGAATGGAGAGGGGGGATGTTTTCAGAAAGTACCTGGAAGTTTTAGCAATGACATTTGTAATGAATTTCAACAGAACCTTTCTATTATGTGACATTTTTTTTCTGGTTAATAACTATTGGCTTGGTAGAGAGCATGGTCAAAATACAAAAGCTTGTTTTAAGCAAGTTTGGAAGAGAGTGTCCTGCTGAGTTGTACAGTACCTGGCACATGGGGATTATGCAGCAGGGAGTAAGTATCTGTTTCTCATCAGTAGTGTAAAAGTAATTAGAAACATCTTTTGATGCCCTTGGGTTTTCTGCCCTTTGTTTCAGGGAATCAGTGAACATTGGCTAGAGAACATATATATATCCTGACTTTACTTTTTCCAATGAAAATGTCCATGGGAGCAGAGCAATCATATTTTTTTAAAGTGGTTTGAAATGAAATGTTAACTCAAAGGCCATGTCATGTTACTAGAAAGCTTAAAACAAATGGTAGAATTGCATCCAGGCTGTATGAAACTAGTGTCTTCCTGCTGCCTTTGATTTTTTTTTTTTAAGTAGCTTCCAGTGTTCTTGAATCTATACAGAATTTTAAATACACTATTTTTTAATGAGCCTAAAATTTCAACTTCTGTAGTAGTATAATGAGAGCTGGCTGCTAAACTTTGTTGCTTTGAGTTTAAGATGAAACAAAATTCTGTGTGCCGTATGTTAAAAGGACGGGCCAACTTGACAACAAGAATGTGTTTCATCTCCTGCATTTTGGCAAGACTCTGTAGCCTTGGAGGGCAACTGTAAGGAGAGAGAAGTCAGGGAAGATGCAAGAATGATGCGAGAAGGACTTGCAAGGTCAGCAGAGCTGGAAGCTAACTGTCTTAGATGGGAGGGAGGAATAGGAAGACAACCAACCAAGAAGGGCTGAAAAGTGGCAGGGGAAAAAAAAATAATCTCATACTGTTAGTATCCTGTTCTAAAGATATTTGGCTATTCTTTCTGTTGTTTTATCATTTGGTAGATTAAACATGTAGTTACCAGTTCAGGTGAGTGCAAATCTACCCTTCCTACACTTCGGAGAATATGGTCTTGAATTGAATTAGAATCATAGAATGTTTGAATCATAGAATCATAGAATGTTTTGGGTTGGAAGGGACCCCTAGAGGTCATCTAGTCCAACCCCCATTCTTGAGATCAGGAGACAACCAGGCTGGTGGAGTGGTAGTGGAAGGGAAGCTACATTCACAACTGTCTTACTAGCCACAGGCTGCTGTATCTGAAGGCTTGACACATCCACATTGAGCTGAGCTACTGCTTCTGCCCATGTAAGGGGGTTGTGTACATGGCTGGGTACTGCTCTGGCAACCTGGGCAAATGTGCAGCTTGCCTGGCATTGGGACAGCCAGAGCAGGCCTGTCCTTTCTCTCCTCCCAGGGAAGGAGACCTGTGGTTTTCTCTGTTCACGTGCCCTTGCCCAGCCCCACAGCTGCTCAGGCTGTGCATCTGAAACTCTTCTTTGCTGTGACTTCTGTTCTTCTGCTTATCCAAAAGCTCAGAAGTTGAGGACTTACATGGTGGGGATGCAAGTTGTGTTTGGCACCTGCTGTTGTTGCTCTGTCACTTGTGATTTCCTGTGACCATCAGCGAAGTGTGATGTCCCCATAGCATACCGTTTACTTGGTCCCACTGTGCTGGGCTTGGTTAAGTCTGGTCACCATGGAGCTAATGACTTGCTTGCCATAACCTGTGATAAAGGTGTAGGGGGGATTGCAAGACAGTGTTCCAGCCATTCTGTCAGTATATTTTACTCTCCTGTTGGTTGTCCTGCCTGTCCTTTGAAGCCAGGCAGCATCCCTTTGTACTGCCGTCGGGGCAAGGGGACCTCGTGTGTGATTACCTTCTGCTGGACTGTAGCAGGCTGCTGGAATCACGAGCGAGCCAAATGAACTGCTGGCTCTGGGGAGTGTGCCTGAGCCAGATGCAGGAAGAGCCAAACACTGTAAGTCACTGTGCAGGCTGGCTCTTGGCACAATATTCAGCTGACTAAAATTGCAAGGTGTGCTTTACAGGGTCTAGAGTCTGAATTCACCCCCGAGTGGATCTTCTCAAGCCTTGTTACTTCTGGTCAGGCTTGTGTTTTACGGTACAGTTCTCCATCTCTGTATTTTACTCCATATAAGTTCTTGGTTAAATTTTTGTCTGCGTTAAAGGGCCCTTATGGCTTTCTATCTCTAACCTCTCTACACTCCAGACTCCTTGTTTCATCTCTGAGCTGCACAAAGCACCGTAGCTCTTTCAGAGGTGAAAATGCTGTTACTATCTGCATTCCTAGACCTCTGAGGCTAGGACAGGCCTTGCCTAACTCGGATCTCTGGGGTCATGCCAATTCCTGTTCCTTGTGCTATGTAACAACTCAACCTCCCTCCCTCTGAAAAACAAGCAACGTTGCAGTTACTCATGCGCTGTTCCTGTGCCATGTGTTCAGAGCAGGACCCCCCCCCCAGCTGCTGGGGTGTCCTTGCTGCAGCAGGTGCTTACTCTGGTGCTGAATTTGACTAGGCATGCTCAGGACCCTGTTCAGTAAGAGCAGGCACTTTGTGCTGGAGCTGTTGTTAGCCAGGTGTGAGATCCCTGTCATACTTGGATCACAGAAGATCGAAGATGGCCAATGGCATCCTGGCTTATATAAGGAATAGTGTGGCCAGCAGGGGTAGGGAAGTGATTGTGCCCCTGTACTCGGTGCTGGTGAGGCCGCACCTTGAATACTGTGTTCAGTTTTG
>NW_009259419.1:2014107-2024676 GCF_000687185.1 Egretta garzetta
TGCGCCAGGGCAGGTTTAGGCTAGACATTAGGAAAAACTTCTTCACCGAAAGGGTTGTCAGGCTCTGGAATGGGCTGCCCAGGGAGGTGGTCGAGTCCTGATCCCTGGAGGTATTTAAAAGCCAGGCAGACGAGGTGCTTAGGGACATGGTTTAGTGTTGGGATGGCAGTGCTAAGTTAAAGGTTGGACTTGATGATCTTAAAGGTCTTTTCCAACCTAGATGATTCTATAATTCACAGTACAGTTAGACCCTGTTGTTTCACAGATGTGTCCGTGTCACACAACAGTAGGGTGACAAAGATCTTCTTGTCAAAGCAAATGTTTAAGTGGCTATTTAACTTGCATTGTAGTGAACTATCTCCATGCAACTACAGTTGAGTGGAGCAGGAGTATGGGCAGCATTGAGGGAGGTGGTGGGAATACTGCCTCCCAAATAGCCATAAATAAATAGTCTTTGGTTGCATCCAAGCACAGCTAGAGCATTAGTGAAGTGAGAGAGGGAATGAAGTAATGATTGTGGACAGACCCTGGAATGAATTGGATGGGTGAAGCTGTCGGCACACCAAAAATGGCCCTTCTGTGTAGATGTCTGACTAATCAGCAGTGATGGGGGAAGGAGCACGTAGGATGCTGGGATTTGACACCAGCCTCTGAAGGGCTCTCTGGGGCATATCTTGACTGCTGGAGGTGGCTTGTGAAGCTGGCTGATAGGTTCCTTCCAGGGTTTAGACGTGTAGCAACAAGAGAAGGCGGGCAGTGACAGGGGAAGCAAAATAACTTGTCCCTCTCCTTCAGTCATTTGGACGGTACAAGCTTGTGCTGGGATTGAGGAAAATGGATGCTATAGCCTGCAGTGGTCATAGCTCTTGCTTCTCTCCACATAGAGGAGCTTGGGACATTTGTGTGACACAGGGAAAGTAGCCACTGTTCCCATTTAGGGCAGGAATTCAGTGCACAGTTAATCCAGGTACTAAGATACGTAATTAGCACCTCTGCTCTGCATGTGTGCTCTCCATAGCTAAGCCTTCATCAAGTTCTTGTGGCTTTTATTCTGCTAGCTCCCAGCTGGGTCATCTCTCTTTGCACAATGGAGGCTGGACTTGAATGAGTGAGAAACCAGTTGGGAGGTGAGCTAGCTTGGTATGCAGATAATGTTGTGATATTTTTTCCCTTTCCTCCCCCTTTTTGCCCAGTAGCTTAAAACCTTGTTCTGAAAAAGCATCTTCCAGTTGATTTTTCAAATAGTGAACCGGTCAAGACTTCTAATAAGGGAAGGTAAGCTTGGTTTAGGTTACTTTGCCCTGCAGCGAAGAACACTTGACATCTGAAGGTAAGAGGTGGTGGAGGGGAGAAGACTAAAAAGAGCTCAGTTTCATTAAGCAAAGTCACCTAAAATCTTGACATGTGAGAATCATTTCCACTTGGCATAGACTGTGACAGGTGTTTCACCATAGGAAACTCATTGCTTGACTTCCAGTGTGACCTTGGGCAGAGAGCTGAACCTTTTAGCTTTTTCTGTTTCATGTTAAATCTATCTGTGTTCAGTATAGGGATGAGAGTAGAGTGGAGAAGCCTGCCTGTATCTAGGGACATTACAGAAGAAACCAGCAGCCTGAGCAGAGCTAGTGTTTTATGAAGCAGGGCTGGAATCCCCCCTGTCTGATTTGGTGACAATTAAGGTGAGGAGAGGAGGTGTCAGTGTTTGTGGTCTGTCTTATTAACAGAATTGATGCATCTGACCACAGCAGACTAATTCATGTTACGAAGGTAAAACAGGAAGAAATTTTCCTTTGTAATCTGTCTTCCAGAAGTCAAAAGTGTTTCTGGCTGCAGGGTAACTGAGGTGCATTAACTATTCCACTGTGAATTCCTTGTGGAGACAGTGTGCTTGCTCTAGCTTTACTGCAAAGCAGGTGCAGCCAGTACTCAGCTTGCCTGTCCATCTCGGGAAGGAGTCTGCATTTGTGCACTGTGGGGGGGGGAGGGAAAGATGTCTCTAGCAGGGAAGGCAGAAGCTAAATTTACACATTTCCCTTTCAGGCTGCTTGTGAAGCAAGAGAAATATATAGCAAATAAATGCATGTTGGGGTTAGACTCTGTTGTGCCAGACCTGTGCTGTGCCTTATGAGAAATGTTTGACATGTCTCAAAGTTTAATTCCTTCTCTCTGCCTATAATGGAGTGATGAGGGACTGGAAGATTTTCTAGCCTGTCCAATACTGCTCACGTAAGGGCATATTTCTCTGTGTTACCTTAACTTCTAGTTCATGATGAACTCTCTTGCTTGCTCATGCAAGAAAAAGTGCTCCCAGCAACCACTGGCGTTGGGGAGTCCTCTGCTCTGACTGCTTTAGTGTTGTCCCTGTTTCTGGAACATCACTTCTGTGGGTGAAACCTGGCGTGGTGGAGCAGCTGCAGCCCTGGAGCAGGTTTCATTGGCTCAGGAGAAACCCTCTTGCCCCTTAAACAAAGGGTTTGGAGGGTGTTTCTTGACAGTTTCTGTGGTTTTTTTTTTTTTCTGTGACTTTCACTAGAGGGTTTCTGAGAATCTGGAGGCCTGTCCCCTGGAAATCTGGGAGGGGAACACAAGATACTGGAGAAAGTAGGGAAAATCTTGAGGCAGTGTGTTCTGGCATCCAGGATTCAAGTGAGTGCCTGAAGCCCAGAATTTCCCACACTCAGAGGCTTCATCTACTGCGAAAGCTGGAGAAGTGAATGCCAAGTGATGCTAATAGAAGCATGTTCAGTTCTCCTGGACTTCCCTCTAGCTCCCTGCCTAAATAAACACCCTCTGCATCAGTTACACCATTGTCTCATGCCTCTGAGCTAAGCTAATTTTCCTCATGATGGTGTAAAACAGGAAGTGAATTCCAAATCTTTATTAAATGACAACTCCAGCACTATTCCCTGCTAAGCGATGAGAGGACAGCTGGTTTACGGAGACACCACTCGGCCACGTGCAAGGTAGCCAGAGGGTGCTGAGTGCCTGTCACTTCCATCAGAAGTTCTTGGTAGTGGAGCTCAGGTTTGTTCCAGCCTGCTCTGTGCAAGGTGTATCTGTACAACATGCACTGGTTGTTTGGAAGTCTTAATAGAACTTGTGTTCAGTCAGCTCTTGGGAGACATTAAAAGCAGGTCCTAAATGTGTCTGCTGTGGTCTGTGAAAACCACGGTCTATTGGATGGTGAAATTATCTTCCTAGGCTCAGTTATAACAGAGCCTTAGGGTGTCCCGAGGGGAATAGTCTCTTGTTACTCTGATGTGGAGGCATAATTTAAGGAGGCCCCTCTCAGGGTTCAGGGCCTGCTTTACCAGGAGAAGACGCTATCATGACATGGACAAGCAGAAGCTGGTCCAAGGCTATGGCCAAGTATGCCTTGCTGTAGTTTGATGTGTGTGTTATGACAGATGAGTACACAGGTGAGCAGAGAAGAGGGTAGGAGGTCAGAGTAGCTAGAAGAGCTTCTCCTGGATCTGGCAGACAAACAGCCGTTGTCCTAATCAGCACTTTGTGGGAATGGCTTGCGGAGGGAAGGATGAAACAAACACTGGCTCAGCAGCCTGCTTGCTAATATGTACCCAAGTGTCCTGCAAATGTTATTTCTTTAAGGTGTATTACCAGCTGTGCAGAGCATTTAGTCTCTCAGACAAATCGGTCTGTAGCTGTACCTTGGTTATCATAACACTTTTTGCAGGATATGTCTATCACACTAATACAAATCATCCATCCATCTGACAAAAATCCCTACTAATGATTTCTGGAAACTTGCATTTGAATTGTCAGAGTGTGAGCTCTGGTGGCCTAAGCAGTAAGTCTGAAGTGTGTGGTGCTGGTTTGGTCCATGCTCAGTATGCAGGGGAGCCCGGATGGAGCCCCCGGGGTGGTTCAGGAGCAGTTGCTGGAAGCCTGGCTGCCTGCTGCTTGTGTCTTCTCAGCTCTGTGAAGTTTTATGCTTTTAAGCGAATGATCTTTCTCAGTAATTGGTCCAGGGGCTCAGAAGAAAGAGGTGTGCAGCACCATGTTCTGCTGTAGAGCTGCTTGTAGGGGAGCAGAGAGTGATGTTCCTGGTGTTTTGAGAGCAGTCCTTGAGGCCCATCATTCTTAAGTACACCATGACTGGCTCTGATCAAGAGATTGCAGGGGTGGCTATGTCACTAGTTTGCAAAATCCTTTCCTCGTGGCTTTATCAATCACAGCTTTAAAAATAAACTTGGAATTATTGGCTGTGTGCAGGCTTGTGGTGGCAGGATATGCTGTTAGTTCATCTTTGAGATAGAGGTGTGGGTCAGCTGCTGGCAGGCAGAAATCCCTAATGTAGGCACTGTGTGGCCAGTAAACCCCACCCTTCTACCAGAAGAACTTGCTGGGAGGCGTTTCGCTATAATTGTGCAAAGCACAGCTCTGCTAATACAGCAGGATATGCACTGGGAACACACTGGGGATGGTTTTGTACTTAACTGCTGTGGAGTGAATCCATGAACTTCAGAGCATAAATGCCATGAACCCGAGCCCAGCTAGGTCAGTCCAACAAGTCCCTTTGGGTTGGAGGACTGCAAGCTGGGCCTTGTGTTGCCATTTCTCTTCTCTTTCCCAATTTATGATGTGAAAGAATTGTGGGGGGTTTTTTTGCCTCTCTTTGCCTCTTCTCCCTTTTATTTTTATGTAGCTAGTTTTAATCCATGGTATTGTCTTATCCTATCACCCGTGATTCTCCAAAATTGTAACTTGGCAAGAGACTCGATTAAAGCTTAGCAATATATTAAAGTCGTCTTTAGTATTTTAGGAGCTTTTACAACAAGATTTCTAGAACCTGAATGTCTTGTCCTCATTTTTTTAGCTTTTCATTTTAATGGCTGTCTCCAGTGATCTTTTTCAGGCAGTTCACCTGGTATGGAGGTAAGACGTGCTGTTCTGAACTTTTCAGAATCACTTCTGCCCACCTGCCTCCTAAAGGCTCCCTACTCAGTACCCACTGTTGCAGCGCGTGGTTAGAATAAACTGATGTGGCACATGAGGAAGGATGGACTGGAGAAGTAGGGGAAGAAGACTTGTCTCTGAAACTGCAAAGGCATAGATAGCCTCTTCTCTTGGAGCTAGCAGCTTGCTTTTCTTTCCAGTTCACTAATTTAGTCCTTCATTTTCCTGTGCATTAGTCTTTGAAATACTGCTGGAAAAGTATGGGCATAGATGCAGTTGCCTCTGTTGTGAAGTCTAACAGAGATGGATCATTAGCTTCTCTGTAACTAACTTATCCTCCTTAACTACAGCTTTTTGTTCCTGGGTTTTCCAGAAGATCTTGCTGACTTGCATCAAAACAGGAAGTCTGCAGTGCTGTAAATAACTGGGTGGTTCAGTCTGATTTTTTTTCCATCCAACACTTTACCAGCCAGAGTTAAAATTCCTTTTTATTCGCACCAGTCGTCCTGAGCTAGGGCTAGACTTTCTCTCAGCACATAACCTATCAAGTTTTATTATGGAGAAGTATGTGGGATTTGAGGGAGAGTGAGGTTGGTTGTGCCTTGCCTTTCTGTTGTATTTTGGTAATATTCCCTACAAAGGTACCATATGTGAAGACACTGCAGAATGTCAGAGCATCCTTGGACTCAGCCTGAAGGTTGCTGTCTGTCTTAACTTGACTGTAGGAAAAGAAGGCTTAGTTCAGCAGCCTCTGAGGAGGAGCATACGAGATGGATGCAGAGGATTTCGGTTTCCTGGTAAACTTCTGCTGCTGAATTGATTCAATCATACCAGTATAACCACAGAGCAGCCTCCTTCCACTGCAGAAGTGGACATAGTGTGGTGCGACTACTTTTTGCGCTGGTAATAACTAACTGCTCAGTTTAACTTGATCTCATCTTCCCTATCTGTACAGAGATTTGGGTTATGTCATGACTGTCACTGCTTGGGACAACAGCTTATAGCTAGGTTAACTGTACTCTTCAGTGAGATTCCTGGATATAAGAACTTCAGGAACTCCTTTTGATAGCTCAGGTATATGGGTATCATCCTCATGCTGTGTTTTTTTAGTAGTTTAAGTAAAGCTTAAACTCTGTGGCACAACTCTGGCTACAGATTTGCAGAGACATAGGGTTCTGACTCTTTGTCTATACTAAAAAGCTTTTCCTGTATCAGCTGAGCTAGGGTGTGAATTTAATCTGCTGTAGTTGGGGCTGTATAACCCTTATGGAGGAACTCCAGTCAGTTGGGCATAGCTTGCTTTCCCCTTTCCCCTTCCCTTCTCTTTCCCAAGGGGGTCTCCTATTCAGAAAGGGGTTTTGTGAAACCTTAAATGATATTTGGGAAGCTGCAGAATTTCCTAGGTAGGCAAGGCATCTCATAACCTACTAGACACCACTCTGAGGCTGTGAGCCTAAGGGCTCCTTCCTTCTGTCCTGCTGGAGTGAACAGTTTCTGCTCTTGCCTTGCTTCCTCGGGCCAGGAACCATTTTATGGAGGTCTCTGGTATCTAGTCCCCTGGAAAGGCCAGTGTCTCAAGCAAAAGGGACACAGCTACCAAGAGACTTGTCCAGGTAACTGGCTTGACACTGGTGTCTGCTCCCATTAGTACTAGAACGGGACCTGCAAGTGCTGTTGGTGTCTGCACTGAAAAAGTTACAAAATAATTGAGGGTGTGACTGCAAAGCTCTCCTGCAGAACTCCACTTGCCCCCCCCCCCTCTTCCTCAGAAGGGGCATTTCTGTAGTTCAATCTGCCATGGAAGTTGTTCTTCAGCAAGCATGGTGATCTGCCTGTGTTGGTAAGCTATTAATACTGGGAGATTCATTCTTTGGACGTGATGGATGGAAGCCTCCTATGGCCACTATTACCTCCAGGAGGTAACTTGAATTGACTTTTTGTGGTCTTCTCACTTTGAAGTTCACTGTGGTAAAAGTTCCCCCAAGGTCTGTCTTTGCCTGGCTCACATGTGTGCAGCAGTTCTTTTCTGCCACGGAGTCCAGAATGCTGTCCTGATAATGGCCTTCAGACTTTCTAGCCCTCTGCATGTACGTCTGCAAAGTGCTGCATATCGCTGTGAGTTGAAGGCAGGAGGAAATCGAGGCACTGAGGTAAATTGACTTGCTTCTGCTCCAGGGAACAAAATGTGGTTTCCCACATAGCATCTCTGTTCCATGTTCAGTCGCTTTCTGTGGTAGTCAGAAATAAATCCATTTTCATACAGCTTTTTCTTCAGAACTGCAGTGCATAAGCATTCTAGCAGACGATCTAAGCTTTTGTTGTAACAGTGCTTGAGAGGAGAAAACATGGGGCTTCTGGCTGCAAAGCAACTTAGCAGGGTAAGGTCTTCATGAATCAGTAATGAAATGCAGGGAGTCCCATTCCAAGGAACAGATATTTTAGGTCTATGAAAAGAAAATAATTCCCTCGGGTTTTTTGTTTGTTTTAATAAATGAATACAGTGGTTTTATGGGTGTCTTGTGAACCCTGGGCTCAAAGTCAGAAGGTCAGACTAACACAGATCCTCATCACCAGAAGTAAATGATACCTGGGACTGGTTCATGGATGATAGCGTTGTGTTTCGTGGAGGCCAGATAGTTCTCTAGGGCAAGATTCAGTACATGAAACAACACTTAATCTCTATGGAAAGGTCATGGATGCAATGTACTAGATGTGAGGACTCAGTAGGGAAAAAGAGTAAGTCATTAGCTCTCAGAATCCACTTTCCCCTCCCCAAGTCCAGCGTGGAAAAATCAGAAGGGATATTCTTGAGATATATTTAGGATTAAAAGTGAAAAGCTTTAAATGGAGATGACTGCTGCACTGAAGTTATTCAGAATGTTTTCTGTCACTGATGAATTCAAATATATTTGCTTCATTTAAAAAAATAAAATCAGTATCTATGAATTTAATTAGTGATAACGTGGGATCAGATTTACTTTTTGTCCTTGCTGTTTCCATGTCACGATGAAGGACGCTTTTATGTAGACTGGGGTGTTGTACTTGTTTCTCTATGTTTGCATTATGACACTAGGTCTTTATTTATGTTCCATTTCAGAGCCCCCAGGATATATAACCTTCTGTCTCAGTTAGCAATATTGATACTTTATATTTCTGACACTTTTCCTCCTTCCTTTGTCTCGTTTTAGAGACACACTAACAGGCAACAAATACACTTATTACCGTAGTGTGCTGTGACGTTCTAGTCTCACTTCTGAATGTTGATAAATGTACCTTGTATTGAAGAGCTTTATTTGAAAGCATACCTGATGGAAATTTATGGGCTAGCTCAATTAGGCATGAAGTGTTTCTCATTCCTGGATGAGCAAATGAAGTTCCAAGTTCCTACAGCTGACTTCTTTGAAAACTTATGGGGAAGGGCAGGTAGAAAGAAAAGAGAACTGGTTTTCACTCCCTGTGTTTCAAAACTTCAGGAAACAGTAAGTCTCTGATCATCTTCACCGTGGGATGTAACGAGACAGGACAGCATCTAACCTGTGAGGACTTGGGGCATGGCATGGACCTTTCCCTCTGTCATCTGCATGTGTGCCTTGTTCTACCAGGATTTAGGTGGCTGGGGAAGTTCCCTTTCTAATTGACAAGTGTTATTTTTAGTGGCAATGCTGAGAATGATACTATTGTAGATGGCCACTGGAACAAAGAAACAGGAGGAAGAAGGGAAACTCACCATGTTTTTGGAACAATGGCAGAAGTGGTAGGGTTGAGTGATGGTTTCCAGTGAGTTTTCTACAGAAAAGCCAAGGGAGCCAGGGGAGAGATTGTTAATATAGCTAAATGGCAAACCCAGGGATGATAATCACTGCTTCTATTAAAAAAAAAAAAGGGGGGGGGGGGGGATTTTTTTCCCTTGTGGCGTGGTTTCTAGTGGCCAAAATTGATGGTTCTGTAGGAACAGCAGTGAAAGGGCTTCTGAAAGCAGAAAAATTTGCTTTCCATTTGGTAGCATGTCCTTGGCCTATACATTTGAATTGAGACCTCTGTTCAGGAAGGTGCTGGTGTCACAGGTTGAAGTTGGACATGACCAGTCCTAAACTTGATGAGGAACAACAACTGACCACCTAGTGAGTATGCTTATGGCTTGGAGGGGGGATATCTACTCTGCAGTATCCTTCTGTCAGGAGATGACTGTAAGAGACAAATACTTACATTTTGTTTCTGTATACCATAGTCTGGTGTGTTCCCTGTCCCTTTTGTCTCTCCCCTGCTCCTACAGGGGAAATTCTTGCAGGTGGTGCAGTAGAGCAAAGGCATGGTGCCCTTGCCTAACATGAAGCGTTACTGCAGGGTGCTAGCTGAGCCTCCTGGCATATGACCTTCAGTTTTAGGAATCAAGAAGCAACCTAGAAACTCGTTGTGAAACCTTTAGCTCTCCAGTAGTGTCACCCTAGCAAAGTGGGGCTTAGAAGAAAAAGGTGTAATTATTCTGTTCCTGTAGACCATGGGTGGGATCTTCAAAAGGGCTTTGCTCTTGGTTAGGATGTGGGGGAGGGAGGTTGCGTCACCAAGCAGTGTCAGATGGAAACAAGTTTTCCAGCTTTACCGACTGCACAAAAAGAGCTATCCCAGGGCAGTAAGCCAGAGATGTGGAAACTGGTGCTCTGGTGTCATCTTTCCTAGAAATTGCTGCAGAGTTCTGTAGCGGTGATAGCACAGATACTTAAACAAACTGCACAGAGGGAGTGCTGTTTTATTGGTGTATTGCTATAGTCAAGGGTGAAAGGATTCTCAAATAGATAGAGCCCAGGCATCTTATTAGGCATTGCTTAATTATTACTCCTTTTTCTTGTGCAGGAATAACTTGAAACCGGCTCTCCCAGCATCTGTGCTAGTCTCATGTGACTCCTCTGCATACTGACTAGGCAGTTGTATAAGGAGGTGCTGAGGTTGTGAGGGGACGTGTTAGGGCTCTGGGACTTGTTGTTGAACCCCTCTTGGACTGGTAATGTCTTGTGATGAACCTGTTTGTACCTGTGGCTGAGCTATTGTGTTCTGTGAGGGGGGAAAATGGAGGCTTTTGGAGGGGACTCTGTTTGCAAGTTTAGACTGAACTTGGCAACAGGCATCTAAAATCTAAACTCTGCTGCATGGAAATTGATGCCTCTGGTTCTGGACAGCACCAGATGCAGTGGGATCGTCTTGTTCTGCAAGCCGGAACAGCTGGCAATGGATCTGGAACACTGCTATGAGAAAGTGGTCTTTTAAGGAGTTTTGTAAGCAGCTTCCTTCTTCCTTTCTCTGTGGAGATAGAGAAACAAGTAAGGTCATGCACATGCAGTCAGCAGGTTGGCGGTCTGAAGTACTGTGCAAAACGTGGCTACATGTTTAAGACTGATGTTGTTAGGACTGTCTTGCTGGAGGCCATGTGAGTTGATCGAGCATGTGGTTTACCAGCCTGGACACAATGCTGGTACCTGTGATAATCATGACCCTGAGGAAATGAACATCCCAAATTTCTTGGGGCTTGTCAGGGATGTTTCTGTCTCCTTGCCTCGTGCCAAGGTCTTGCAAGCATTGCTGGTGTTCAGGCCTTGCTGGAGCAGAAGAGCTGGTGTTTGTAGCTTATGCTGGATATACCAGAAAAAATACCTGGGT
>NW_009259419.1:2024748-2043772 GCF_000687185.1 Egretta garzetta
TTCCCTGCTTCTTCTGTGTCTTGTCCAGTGGACATGTTGTGACTGCTCCTGCAGGAAGCTCCCACAGCTGTTGCAGGATAGCGGAGAGCTGTCTGCAGAGGTGTGGGAGGGTGAGCCCCTGTCACAGAGCTGCAGCTGGATGCCCTCACACAGGGCTCTGCAAGTAGAGACGTAGGAAGTGTTAACAAGAGTGAGCTGGGAGCCTTGCTTGCATTTGGGCCCGGTACAGCCAGCCAGCGCCGTCTGTGGGCATCACTAGGGTGGGATCTTAGGAACAAGTAGAATAAGATGTTCTTGTCACTCTGCACAGTAAATGAATCCTGCAGAAATCTGCCACAGGAAAAGAGCTTCAGTCTTGTTTAGTGAAGCTGGTTTACTCTTGAGTTTGTTTTATTTTATTTTTTAACTGGAGCTTGGCATCTTTTACAGGCTGTGGACTCTTACTCCTTTGCTGTTGTACGTTCAGGCTAGTTATTAATGAACAGAATTATACCAAGAATCACTGCCAGCATCGTGACTGTCTGACTACAAATAGTTTTCTCATTAGAAAGTTGGACCAATCACAGCATGCCTTAAAGGGAGCTGAGGCTCTCGGCAGTGTCCCTGCCCATGCTAACAAGTATTGGTTTAATGTGTGCAAAGCTTTTGCCGAGGGGCTGTGTGCATGCAAGGAGAGGGAGGTCAGGCTGAGGGATTTTCTGGGGGAGGAGGAGTAGAAGAGAGAAGTCTGTGGAGTTGACTTACCCTGAATTATTTTGACACTCATTCTTTCCCTTCAACATAGATATAACTGGACTTGTAGCAATTTGCATTTGAGTGGTGGTGGCACAGAGCAGAAGACTCAAGACTTTCAAATGCACAGGGTGAAATCAGTGTTGCGGCAGTACCTACAGCTCTCAGTTGCAGATCAGCGCTCAGCTGCTAAGAATGGTGGTTGTTAGTCCCTGTTTCATAGTTCATGTCTTGTAGTCTATGCTTTAAGGTAACAGACTTTTACTGAAATAGCAGCCTATGAAAATCCAGATGTCGGGGAAAATGGTATTCTTTCAGTAAATGCAGTAACTTGTGCTGGGAAAGTTATGGAGAAAGTGCAGGCCAGGATAGAAATGAAGGGGACACGCAGCTTTTCTGCTGAGGAAGATGCAAGTGCCTCAGAATGTTTGGCAGAGCCTCTCGCTACGGTAGATGATGTGGATTCCCTGGCCTGCCTTGCCTTGTAGTTTTCTTTGACAGTCTGCTTTCCTTTCTGGTGCCAGTGTGTCTCAGCTTTTCTCGTGCTCCAGCCCACATATGCACCTGTAAGGCTGTTGTGTTCTCCAAGATGCCCTGCGCAGCCTTTTTTCTTTGAAGGCCCCGCAGTCTTAGCATGGTTTAACTTCTAAGTCTCTAATAGCTTGGCTCTTCTAAATACTGTCACTCCCCTGAGGCTCTCTGTCCTCTTTACGTCCCTGTGTGTTTTGTTTCCTTTGCTGCCTTCTTCTTGTTGCTGCTCTTTTTTTTTTTTTCCCCCTTTTTTTTTTTTTTTCTTCCTGTATGGGTGTATGTAAGCCCCATTAAGCACTTTTCTAAAAGCTGGGGAGCTGAGGTTTGGATTTGAAGTGACCTGGTGGCAGAACAAGAGGCTGCATTGGATCACTGATGCTCAGAAGGTGATAGTGTGGAGATAGTGCTCTGGAGTGGTCAGGGTGGTAGCACTGGAGGTAGGAAGACGGGTGATTGCTTAATGTCTCCTTATGTGGCTGGGGTGCAAATACGGTGCCCTGCAGAGAGCCTCTGGTTGCTTTTAAGGAGTTATCCAGTTATCACTGGGTAAAGAAAATGAGCTTAGCAGCCATGTTTTGAATTTGTCCAGTGCAGGGCAGCATAATTGATGTGTGAGGAGGCACAGCTGTATTGCTATCAAAAAATGCAGTGGCCAGCCCCCAGCAGCTGTTTACCATTATATAATTTGTAGGAAGGGAAAACGAGACCTCTGGGCTCCTAACACAGGCAGGGATGCTCTGGCTGCTTTTGCTGTGATGATGGGTTTTGGAAGGAAGGGAGAGAAGGGGGTGTTTTGCCCTGAGCATGAATTATGTCTAAAAGGGATTTTTTTTTTTTTTCTTCTTTTTAAATGGGAGAAAATGGAAGAATTTTCAGCCTCAATAAAGAGGCATTTAAGTGCTGAATAGGATCTTGGTCCTCAGATTGGAAAGACTAATGGCCCTGAACACAGTAAAATTAAGTTAATTTTGTAGCTGTGTATCTGTGTGTGAGAGGAGGAGCGTGCCGCAGCGTGTGCGGTATGAGGGACGTGCTACGGGGCAGGTAAGTGCTGTGCAAGCCGCCTTCCTCTGCCTTGCCGGGAAGTGTCTCCTCCTTCCCCTCCCGGGGCAGCGCCAAGCCGGGTTCCTCCCTCAGCGCTCTTCCAAACCACGCTCTTCTCCTTCCAGCAGGGTCTTGGCTCCTCCGTTTATCTATGCTGCCAGGCTGGCAGTCGGCTGGCTTCTCATCTGCTTAGCCTCACCGACCCCTTTGTGCTTGCTTCCTTGTGTCCATGGCTGGAGAATAAGGCTTGGTCTCCCCTTCCCCCCTTTCCTGGCTGCCGAGGCTTTCCCAGCCTGCTCCCCTCTCCTGCTTGCTTCTCGGCTCTTTGTGTGAGCTCTGCTCCTGACGCTCGCCACGTGGTGGTTGCATTTTAGAGAGCTTGTAAGGCCTTGCGCTGGCAAACTTCTGTCCTCTTTGTTAAACGAGGTGGGGAAAGGGATTGTGCTTTAGATGTCAATAGGTCGTAGCCAGTTTGCTTTTCCCTGAAGCATCTAAGCAGAGCAGAAAGCTATGTGCTTTTCTGTGGGGTGCCCCAAGCACTACGGGCCTTTCTCCATGTTCACCTTCATGCTTGTGTCCGGATTGATTTCTTTGTAAATATGCTGTGGTATGCAAATGCCAGCACTGCATAATCCCAAAGCAGAGGCAGCTCAGGAAAATCCAACATCTTTGCAGGGCTCTGCCCCTGTTTTGTTCATCTGGGCTGCAAGTGTACTTGCAGCTTATGGCTGAGAGCCTGTTGCCAGGGTTTAGTTCACTGTTGCTTGGCACCTTTTAGGATCAGTTACGTTCAGTGCAAGGTGGGAGAATGGGCAGACCAGCAGTGCAGAATGAGTGCGAGGTGGTGCATGGTGTGGGGCGATAATGAATTAAGTGTTTAGCCTCTCTTGTAGTTATCATACTGCTTTCTTGTTCTGAAATTATTAATGTAGATACAAGACAAACTAGTTCTGAGACTCTTTTGAAGGCAGGAGAAGGAGAAGAACCAGATAACTTGTTAAGTTGAATGTTAAAAACAAAATTTTAAGATTTGCCATGATTGTTAAGCTACAGTCCTTGCTGTGCCTCTGAGTTTGGCAAAAATGGGGAAAAACAAACTGAATTGTGAAATCTGTCAGAAAAATGTGATCCAGGAGCTGCCTGCATTTCAAGGGCATGTTAAATCTGACTTTGTGTTTTTGGGTATGAGTATTATCCTTACAGTACCCTGTTGAGCCAGGCCCCATGCAGACAGAAGGAGAGGGACTATCTGTGCCTTGGGGATCTGTCGAGCTAATGAATACAACAGTCAGCTCCAAGGAGAGCTGGAAGTAGACTGAGTTCTTAAGATCTGATTTGAAATATTACAAATGTGTTATTTATGGTCTCCTATTTGATTTCAGCATTCCTGAGAGCGGGATGATGAGGAAGGATGACCTACAGTCGGGACTCTTAACACAGGGCCTGGGGAACCTGGCTCAAGTCCTGTGAGCCTAGCACTCTGTGCTTTGTGTGTGTGTGTGTGTGTTGATAAAAGCTCTTGTCTGCTGGTAGGGGTGCTGTGAGGATAAGGACCTGGAAGACTGTCATGTATGGGGGTGAGAGGAGGATATGCAACTGTCACAGACATTTAGAAGTCGGATTTGTGTGGGTTAAACTGGGCATGCTCACAGCCTGTTGATTGCAGTTGCATGCCATGTTGTTGCATGACTCAGTGCTGGGTGGGATTTGATACACACGCTTCTCATACACTCATGTTGGCCTGAGGATAGGTATCTGCTTCTGGAGATGGCTGCGTCGGGGAGGAGGCTGTGCCCCCTTTTCACGTTGCCACCTCTGCCCCTCTGTCAGCCAGGCCACTCGTGTAACCTCTGCCAAACCAGCTTTGGGTTGAAGTGGCTGGGTTAGTTTAGATGACTTCAGCACAGAGGTGAGGCCTCTCCTGGGCATGCTGGCAGGGCCTGATTCTGCTGCCTTTGGGGACGACACTACCTCCAGCAAGGAGGTGCAGTGGTGGTACCTTCCTGGATGTGCAGCTTCTCCACAGCACCCAGCTGGGTTTGGAAGATGTGTGTCTGCCACTGTACATGATGGGCTTGTTGGCTTATGGCCTTGAAAAGCGTTGGTGTTTGACCCAGGTTTTAAAGAATAATAATGTGAGAAATCTTTACTGTCTTTTAGAGCTGCCTGTGCTTAGTTGTTGCTGATTGATTCATTCTACTGTGTAAAATGAGATTTGGTACTTCAAGAGTACAGTAACATGGAATTTCTCTCTCATTTGACCTTTTGAGTGGATTCTTGTCTGGATGGAGACACCACTGTGTCCTTTCTGCATGCCCTTCACAGTACTGTCTTGCCAAGCAGTAACATGTTTGATCAGCAGCCTTAGCTCGTAAGCCATTGAGCAAGCTGGTTGTGATGATTTTTTTTTTTATTTTTTTTTACCTCCTTCTCTTAACTCCTGAGATGTAGGGTGAGGAGGAGGAGAGAAGTGCCCACATCCCCTCTTTGGAGACCAGGTTCTAGTTAGTCAGATCTGTTCCTCACTATCTCTTGGCAAGGGTTTTTGAAGTGTGGTGGAAAAAAATAAACCAGTTACTTTATGTTAACCAAGAATCGACTGGAGCTTTCTAGGCACTTGTTACTTTTACTAATCAGTGTAAGCTATCTCAAAAGGATGCTGTCATGTGAACTCTGGATGGGCGGGAAGGGAAGAGGTGTTGCTAAAAATACCAGAAAGTAATCTCTCTGCTTTGTGAACGCTTGAGACTGAGTTTTTTGGGTTTTGTTTTTTTTTTTTACTTACTTTCAGGTCAGCTGGGAAAGATGAGTAAAATGCTGCTTGTTTGGGTTGCCAGTGCTTGTGCAGGCCTATGAAGGCCAAGTTTGAAGCTTTGCAGGGGAAACCAGGTCTGCTCTATGGGTGAGAGTGTTCAGTGCTTTCTAGAGCTGGGGTGGCGGGATTGTCTCTTCTGAGCAGGGGCAAAAGCACTTGTCCCTCTCCCCCATTTTCTGTTCCTCTTGTCATTCCCCACAGGGTGTGGGGGAATGGGAAAGGGTTGGCTGAAGCCGAGGAGTGGGGAGTACTTGGGTCAGTGGTCTAAACAGCATTGCTGTTTAATGGGAGAAGGCATGGGGGGAGCTGCAAGGTCCAAGAAAACCCTCTGTTGGCTTCTTGCTTCTTATGTCACGTCTCCTGCAGGAAGAAGCCTTGAGAAGCCAGCGGTGTCCTAGAGCTGGGGTATGGAGAGGAGCCACCATACGCTTCTCGCTCTCAGACTAGTGTCGCATGTGTATTCCCCATGACAAATTACGTCTTGTTATTTTTGTTTCTCAATTTTTATTTTTACTACTAACAGCTGGTTTGTCCTTTTGTCAATGTGTAAAGACACACACGGGATAAGGGGGATAGCAGGGGGAGTGTGGATATCTGCTGAATGGGGAGAATGGGCAACCTGTTTGGTCTTGTGACAGCATGGCTGTAAAAATGACAGGTGACACTTGTTGTTATGTGCTAAGTAATATTTGGGGGTGTGGGGGGGGGGGGGGAGTGTAGGGTAGGGTGGAACAGCCCTTAACTGTATGTGTACAACAGTGGTCTCTAAATTAGCTGTTGCCTTTCTAGATAAAGATCTTGGGAGTCATAGTGGTTTTTCAATCAACTCAATGGTAATAGTGAAAAGGCAAGTGTATTGTTAAAAGCTGTTATGAAAGCATCAGAGAACAAAACAGAACCTCATTATGGCATGTTTTATAAATCTTATGGTGTACCCTCTTCTTGAACACTGCGTACAGTTCTGGTTGTGCCCCGTTTCCATCCCTCCCCCATGCATACATGCTTCTCAGAGCTGTAAGATAACTAGCTAAAAGTACAGGAATTGTTTCCAATCTCTGTACAAGGGAGAAGCAGAAAAGCCCAGACTGTCTAGCTTGGAAAACAGATGACCGAGAGGAGCACAGTGGAGGGTCTGTAAAAAAAAAAGCAAGAGACCCAGAGGAGGTGAAACGGGTGCAGTTATTCTCTGCTTCTCATAAGGCAGGAAATGGGGCCACCAAATGAAATGACTGGGTAGCAGCTTCAGATCTGAGAAGGGAGTGTGTGCATGGGCTTTCTTTGTTCTCCTTCAGACAACAAACATGTAATTAAATTGTAGCACTCTGCCACAGGATGTTGTAGATGCCAAAATTACAAATGGGTTCAAAAAGGATTAGACTATTTGATGGATTCCCCCCCCCCCCCGCCCCATGAAGGGCCATTAAATCCAATGATGCAGTGCCAGGCTCAGGAAGTCTCTGCTGGTCATGGTCTCGTTATTCCTAAGTGCTGCCTGCGAATAATGGGCAGGACTGGGCCCAAACAGCTCTTCTTGCTGAGGGTATGAGAATGCAACAGAAGACCCCATTCAATGGGTGGGAAGAGCTGAGGGCTGGCTTAGTAAAGACATGGGAGACCATGTGAATGAGGAGCTGTGCGTGTAGGAGTTGCTGATTGTCAAGGAACAAGGGAGGCAGCAGAACCAAGATCTGTGATGGGAAGAGAGGAAGATGTGTTTGCCTTATCTCTGCTTCCTCATCAGCAGACTGTTTGGCTTCAAATAGATTTGTCGGTGCCTAGATACTTGTTGGCAGCACGAGACCTGGCACTTGAGGGAACTGTGCTCTGTTGTTGTTGTTCCTTTTCTGTATATTAAATTCTATACGTGGATCTTACTCACATACATGTAGGCGTGCCTGTGTGACTACTTGGTCACTAAATGAAAGTGGAGGGGAAATAGCATGGAGGGAAGGAAGGAAGGAAATATCTTCTTGTTGGGGCAGTGTTCAGGGAGATTGAACAGAAACCAACAGTAGTTGGCTCATGTAGCTTGGCTCAGCTTGTCGCTTGGCTCTCAGAACTAATTGTGTGCATGCTTTTACCTATTTTTAACAAACTTTAAAATGGTTCGCTGCATGGTTCTGTGGAGGTCCTGCATTGATGTTTTTTTTTTTGTAGGGCTGTGAGTGTGCCAGGGGTTCCCAGGGTTGGTGGCAGGGTGTGGGGCCCAAGTGTGGCAGTTGTGGTTGTGGGGTGGTAGCCATAGGGCATGTTGGGGCCCACGAGGCTCTGTGTGTGTGTGCTTGCTTTTGTTGCTACTGATGGGCAAGGTGGCACGGGTCCAGTCCTATCCCAGTCCTCCTGATGGAGCTTTGGAGCTGCTGTGGCTCTGAACTGCAGCCTGGCGAGGCCGGGGATGCTCTTGGTGATGCTGAGGGGGGAGAAGTGCGCTTGGGAGGGCAGGTGAGCCTCGTAGCTCCAACCCGACGCGTGCGCTACAGGCTTGTGCTTTGTTCTGGTTGCCTGCTTTTTGGTTGTGCATTCAGGATCGCTGTAGCATAGTTACTAGCCCTCCTCCTTTTAAAAAAAAAAAAAAAGTGGATGGTGCAAATTTTCACATTTTTAAAAAGGCTCGCAAGAGATCTGTGGTAAAATCTTAGTCAAATGTGTATTTTCTCTTCTTAATTTTATACCTAGGTCTCTCTTTAAACAAATTCCAACCCTTTCACGTTTTGGTACAAAACCCTGGCCATGTCTAGACAAAAGCCCATTGTGATTACCAGAGGTGTGCTTCTCAATACTGAGTGTGTGAGTGGGTATATTCATGCTTCTGATGTTATGTTAATGTATTTCCTGCTCATGTATGGCTTGCAGGGCTTGTGTATGCAGAACTTGCTGCAGAGCTCGGATTGGAATTGCATGCATGTAGAAAAAATAATTTTACACACTTAGAGTGTATATTGAAAGGCTGTTTGCTTGTATAGTTATTCAGACCTCATCTATGGCTGCACATTGGTGCCACCTGCTTGCAGGAAAGAATGAGTGGACTCCTATTATTCAGGGGAAAAAAATCAAGGCGAGGCCTCAACATCTGTTCTGGCTTCATTGTTCAGTCTGGCCTGGGCTGTGGGCAAAATGTAGGCCACAGCTTTTGCTTTACTTTTGCTTTAGCTCTTAAACTGGAAAGGCATCTGGGATTGTATATGTTCTTAAAAAGTTTAAAATAAAATAAAAACATATAAAGAAGTGAAGTTCAGACTTAGTATGTGTTGAACTTGATGACTTTAAAGGAGAAGAAACTGTATTGCTATCCATGCTTTTTCTCGTTTTCTCTTCCAGTTCTTCCAATGGTAATAATTTTTATCACTGCAAAGTGACCTTTGTAATCATTGCTGGATGATTAATCTTTAACTGGGTAATTTTTAAAGCAATATTTTTCACACTGCTGTAATGTGTGATACCATGGGTTTTTGTAGCACAGCACCTACAGTTACTCTGAGGCAGTAAGGCCCCTTCAGCCTGCGTTTCCAGTGCTGCTGCTCTGTATAGAAACCCAAATAGTCGCCTTTGTTTCCCTAGGCAGATACAAAAATGCCCTCAAAACTTTATTTGCATGTAGATTATAGTGCCAGCCGGGTGTAGTCATGTATAGGAAGAGCTAACTGCTGCTTAATTTGTAAGTTTTTAATTAAAAAAAAAAAATTCCTCAACTTGCAAGATTTCTGTCTAAAGTGTTCTGCTGCATTTCATGCTGCTATGGTGTGTACAAATATCGTATTTCTATGAGGTACCAGCTACTATATCTGGGCAGTTCTCAGAAAAAAAAAAAACCAAATGAAAGGGGACCACAAACAGTATCTGCTGACTCCTTGGGGAGAAGTCACATGCAGGAGAAGATGGATATGGGCAGTGGAGTTCTTCAAACGCCTTTGAGTTGCTGCTGAGACACCAGTGCCAGCAGCGGGGAAGGAAGGCAGCAAAAGCTTTTCTTCTGACTCTATTTTGTTTGAATTCTCCTGTGCCACGTAGGTATTTTGTTGTTGTGTTGCAGTTGCGCATTTACAATTACACTGTGAGCCTAAGAAATATCAATGAACCAGCGAGAGTGAGTTTTTTAAACTATGGGAGCCAGTGCCTCCCTTGTCTTATTTTGTTTAACAGTCATAAAGAAAATGCGGGTTTGGGAATGGAAGCACTTGTTTAATCTCACTTCATTAGGAGTAAATACATTTAGACTTGGTCCAAAACTGCTTTAAGCAGCATTCAACAGCTAAGTTGTTATATGTCATCTCCAGCTCTTCCCCAAACAATAAAAACATCTATTCACCTTTGGGTATTATACAATGCATATTTTATACATAATGCTGAAGGTTACATATTAAAAGGAAGAGGTGTTTCTTAGTCTTTCTTTTTAAACCTGCAATATGTGATTTAAGAATGAGTTAGTACCAGTTATGGGGGGATCAATAAGTACTGTTAGCAATGCAGTAGTCTTTGTAGGTGGGAATCTTGCCATCCTGTACCTTGGAGATTTCAGTTGTTGTGTAAACTTTAATAACTTCATGAAATATGTTGTTTAGATCTGGAAATCTTTTCTTACCTGTTGCCTTGCAAAAGATCAGTACCTGAAAAATTCTCTGTACTTCTATTGGCAAGTGCTTTTTAAACTTTGATTTGCCTGTATTTGCCTTCCAGAGAAGGTACAGAAGTGTGTATTTGTATCAAGCACCTGGCACTGGATGTGCTTTTCTGAGCTACCTTTTGCTGTTTCTAAATAATGGAGGAACTGACTAGCAGTAGATTCCTACTCTTCACGGTGTGTGTGTTGCAGTGCTCTCACATAGTCATGTGTTAAATGTGTTTTGCTTTGAAACTCAGAGGGCTTCAATAGCTCTGAAATGCCTTGTGCAAACAGCAACAGCAAAAACTCACATCAGAGACTACTGAAAGGGTTAGGGAGAAGAAAGAATGCTGGAGGCCTCCTGGCAGAGCTTCACCCTGACTTGGGCAGGATGGAGCTGGGAGCGAAGTGTGTCTTGGCATCTGCAGGAGACGAGGATCATCTCTCTGAGGGGTCAGTACAGGTGCCAAAAGCAAAGCGCAAAGCACTCTTGAGCAGCTCACAGCTGCAGCTGGAATGTGCAGCATCCTTGGGGAGAGCTGCAAGACAGAGCAGCTCCCTCAAAGTGCAGGAACTCAAGTGGGAGCTGGCACCGCTGCCTTGCACAGAAGCAAAATAATAGGCGCCAGAGTGATTGGTGGCTCTTTGAGAGGCCTCGGCTCCCACTAAGTTTATTCTGGCACGTTTCTTCTCTAACTTCGAGAAGAAAAATGAAATGAGATGCGTCAGGCTGGGCTCTGTTGTCCTCTTCCCTGCTCTTCATGTATGCTGTCATTCCACCAGTGGTCCTTAAGTCAGCCTAAACTGGTGCTGTGATTGAGAGAGGTATCCTGCCTGTCCCTGCTTCCTCATTCTCACATGTCTTGGGATATGCGGTAGAAAACTAGGAATTGGTATGAGTTAGAGCCAACTGCTTTTTTGTTGTATTACTCCTTTTTTTTTTTTTTTTTTTTTTTTTTTTTTTTTTAAGCTCAGGTATATTCCCTGCTTTGGTTTCTCAAGTAGGTGTTGGTGCTGGTGGAGGGGGAAGCAGCTTCCCTCCCTCTCTTTCGCAGTGCTGGGGTGAAGCTCTGTGGGGTGAAGGCAGAGAGGCCCCTGTCCACGTGGGCCTGCTGCTCCCTGTGCACCCGCTTGGCTGTTTGTGTCATCTTGCAGTCAGCTGATTTGATTTAATAACTGGGGAAAATGCTGTTTGCTTTCTATTTTGCCAGGTTACTTTTAGTGAATGTGCTTGGCTTGGAGGGATAAATGCCAGGGTCAACACAGGATGTGGGGGAGAGGCAGGGAACATGTGCCAGGAGCACAGAGCAATGCTGGCTGAGCAGGACCTCCTCTCCCTTCAGAAGTGGCAAGGTGTTGGATGGATTCAAGCTGTGAAGTGCAAGCTTCACCCTTTGGCCTTTTGACACAGCTCTTCAGAGGCCCTTAGTTAATCTCACCAAAAGGAGGTTCAGGAGGGATGAAGGGATTGGTATTACTGCTAGGCACAGCTTTCCTTCTTTACTGATGCCAGCTGCTCCATGGCTCATGTGAAATTTGGGAGGGGTGAAAAGGATGGGGATGGTACTTGCTGACCTGTAGCGGGGACTTCAAGTGTGCAGTACAGTGGCTTTTAGTAGTTTCTGTTTGGAGTCATTTCCCTTTCCCTGGTCGGGTGCCCTGACTTCATAGCACCTTGGCTGGGGGTGGTGAGAGAAGCGTACTTGTTGCTTTCAACCGTGCTTTTGCTGTCCATTTGCAGCACCTCTGCGGAGTGTGGTGGCTGAGGAGCCTGCAGGGCACGCGTGCATGTTTTGGCTCTCTTGCAATGTTCTGGAGAGAGCCTTGAACAAAGATCTGTGGTTTCATGTCAACACAAATGTATTCATGATGGCAAACTCTGCAGCACGTTCAACACTGAGGTTATTCATACAGTCTTGATTCCAGCACTGGTACAACTTTAGTTTGCTTAAAAGAAAATATGAAGTTACAATACCTGCAGATCCTTGTAGATGTGAGATACTTGTGTATTTCTTGGTGTAGGGATGGAGTGCAGACCCAGGGTTTAAGGTAACAGACACATGAGAGGACTCGCAAGGGCTTGGTGTCCTTTAAGAAGTTCCTTGTGAGGAACTTGCAGGTTCTCTTCTTGTTTCTGCAGAGGGTCCTGGCAAGGTTGACCCTCTGCTCTCTGACTTGGAGTAAATGCAGCAGAGGAGTGTGGCTCTGGGAGGATGGGAGTGGATTTTAAAAGTTTTGTTTTGTGTGTTGGTGTGGGGTTTGGTTTTTTTTTATATATATATTGGCAAAAAACCCCTATTTGCTCTCACTCTTTGTTCTCCTCCTGTGTGAGCTGGGATCCCTCAGGTATGGGGTCTAAGGTGGATTTACCCCTGAGGCTTTAAACTTCGTGGGTGGTAGTAGGAGAGCAAGACTGACATCTTTCTGTATCCAAGTGAAAATTGGACAGACAGATGCTTGGGAGTGAGGCTGTCTCGTGTAGTAACCTTCACAGCAGGGGAAAGACATGCTTTAAAGATTCAGTCAGGAAGGGTTTTTAAGTCAGCCTGATGCTTCTTGGAGTCTGAACTGACTGCTGCTGCTGGTTGAAACCTCTCTTGTGGGGCAGTCTTGCAACAGCTTTCTAAAAGTTGGGGGAGAGCTGTAGCTGCTGTGGGCTGGGGTGTTGTGTCCTTGCAGTGGGTTGCTCTTGCACGTGCCAGGCTGGTGCCGTAGCACAGACAGCCCTGGGAGCCCCCGGGGACGGAGAGCCTCAGCCCACAGGCAGAACTGCTAGGAACTCTAACCACAGTGTTGTCCCTCTGCTGTGCAAATCAGTATATTCCTACACACCATGTGGTCATGCGTGCTGGTATTGAGATGTGTCCTCACAGCTCTGCGGGGGGGGGGAAGCTCCCACAACTTCTTTTTAGAATAATGTTGATATATGGGTGTTCTGCCCTGCCTCATCTCCTCCCTTGTACTGTTGAACTGTTTGGGCTTGGGCAGGAAACCACATCAGTGAATGGGATGAACTTTAAAAATAACATTTTCTTCACAAAGTGAGTTTTAACCTGGACCAGTTCCTTCCTCTGTTTCAGCATGTGGTCCTTGGGGTAGGGATATGTTCTGGGGAAAAGGGAAGAGAGAGGTAGCGGAACTGGTGTGGAAAAAGCAATGTGGTACTGTACATCTCTGCTTGGGTAAAGGCAACGAGAGCTTGCATCCCCTGTGAATTCTGGCAGTGGAACAAAATTTAGGGGGTGCTGCTTGTAGTAGAAATTCTTCCTCTTGGGGATGGGGGAAGCATCCACGATTCTTCCCAGGCTTGGGACAAACAGGAAAGCCAGCAGTGGGAAAGTTATTACAGAGTGTTTGCTCCCACAACAGCTGTGATAGGGAGCTAATGGTTATCATGGAGACTTTACAAATACCTGGTCGGTAGCCTAGATGAAAGTGCAGGATTAAGTGAAATGTCAGGTGATCTCATCTGCCAATATACAGCTTCTCTAAACACAGGTTGCACTGGTTTAACTGCAGTTGCTTAAACAAGCAAACCCCATTGATCTTGAATGGATCTGTTCCCCTAAAAAAAGAGTAACCCTTGCCCTCCTTACGTGGCTATTTTTATATGGAATATATAATGGATTAAATTGAATTAGCTTTATAGCTTTGTCACTGAAGTATAGAGTGTTTGCATTCACCCTGGTATCCTTTGTCCAGAAGCAGGGGACAGGGGAAGGAATTGCCCTGTGTTGGTGAGCCTTGCAGCTGTGTTCAGAAAGATGCAGGAAAGGGACGTGATAACCCCTCTGCTCTAAGCCCTCCCTTCTCTCATGGCTCTTCCTTGCTATGTCAGGTAGCAAGAGTACTTGTGCTGCCTGTATTTATGATGGGGTCAACACTGGACTCGGAAGAATGCCTGTCATGTCTGCCTTGTATGCAGGGGACGGTAAATGTGTGGGTTGAGAAGGGGTGATGGGGAAGAATCACACAGAATCGCAAGGGTTGGAAGGGACCTCGGGAGATCATCTAGTCCAACCCCCCTGCTAAAGGAGGCTCTCCTAGAGCATTCTACACAGGACTTCATCCAGGCGGGCTTTGAATATCTCCAGAGAAGGAGACTCCACAACCTCCCTGGGCAGCCTGTTCCAGTGCTCTGTCACCCTTAGAGTAAAGAAGTTTTTCCTCATATTCAACTGAAACCTCTTATGTTTCAGTTTGCACCCATTGCCCCTAGTCCTGTCGCTGGACACCACTGCAAACAGACTGCTTCCATCCTTGTGACTTCCGCCCTTAAGAAGAGGTGGTGGAAGGTGAAGGAGCTGGCTGGCAGGCTAAGTCCCTCCTGATATTTGGGAGGGAGTCTCAGCCTCTGTGGATGTTTGAGAAACACCCTCCCACTCACAACCCCCTGCCCTTCTATGTGTGTTGGCATGTAGGTGCTTCTGTCCTTTGCAGAGAAGCATGAGTTTCAGCTTAACCCTGCTGTGTGCCTTGCACTGGCCTCTACCTATGCTGAGGAATGAGGGCTGAGGGTGGACAGGCCTGGGCTTGGGTGGAGAGGCAGGGTGGGAGAGATGTCGCAGGAATACCGGAGGTGCTGCTTTACACCCGTTTCTAAGTACAGCGTAACTCGGCTGGTTGTTGCTACTGAGTGGCTGGAGGGAGGCAGAGGGGGAAGAAGCTGGGCTGTGGGAACTGGGCAGAAAGGGGGTCCTGAGGATTGTATGAAGCCTGGCATCTGCAGGGGGTTCTTGTTTTGGGTGTGAGGCCCAGGGAAGGGAGGGGATGTGGGGCTGGAAGGAGGTAGCTCCTAACCCAAGGCACTGCCTTTGCAAAGGGAGGTCCTGGGTGCCTGGAGAGGGAGCTGTGATGGAGGATGAGGAACACATTTCACCAACCCCACTTGGGTGCCATGAGGTCCTGCAGTACCTCCCTGCACTGGTTGTCACCTCCCAGGGCTTGCTGCAGTTCACAGCCAGGAAGGCTGGGGTGCTCCCTCTGCAATGCCCCAAAGCGTAACTTGGGGTTTTAACCGTGGGAGGTGAAACTTCACCCACCTTGCTGTGGGTGAGCTGAGCTAGTGGCGCTCTGCTCCTGAAAGGGACATGCGCCTGACATGTCAGGGAGGAGCTTCAGCCTGATAAACTAGGAGAAAACTTATTCCTGAGTTAGGTGGGTTTCGCTAGTTCAGTGAGTGAGACTGTGGTAAATCCAGGCTGACAATTTGCCTAGTGTGAAGCCTCACAGAATTTGGGCATCAGGCTCCTGAACTGCAGTGGGTTCCTGGGGGTGCATTGGGATTTGGGTGGAAAGTGTTTAACTTCCCGGAGACCTGACTGACAATTTCTGTCTTTGAGTATTTTTATGGGATGAGAATGTGCTGTAATGCAAAGGGAGGAGAGAGTCTCTTTTTCTTTCTGTATTTTGAACCCTGTGCTAGACTTCTGTAGGACAGACCATCCTGGATAGGGAGAGTGAGGAGCAAAATTTGCTAAAGAGATGGCTTAAGGTTGCCTCTTTATTTCCAATCCAGACCTAGACTTGAAATGAGGAAGGAAGTAAAATTTAATCCCCAATGTTTTAAGACTTTTTTTGTGAAGTTGTAATTTTAAATTCAGCATTGTAACTTTAAATTCAGACACCCTTTGTGTTCTGTGTGTAGGCCTGGTCTCCACCCCCCATCTCTTGCCACCAGAGGCTGTTGTTGTCTCTTCTCACTCCTGTTTTTCTGCCTAGTGTAGAAAGCAATGAACATGTACAGTGCACAAAATATCTTGTATGTGCAGGTTTCTTTATGAAAAAAAAAAAAACAACAAACCCAAACCAACTGTGTGAAAGATAATCGTGGTGTTTGTCATGAAAAAAATTTAGTTCGATGTAAATAGGCTGCTGGCAACTGGTTACATTTAATACATGCTATTTGTGCTTCAAGCTTAATGTTAAAATGTTTTTGTCATCTAAACTCTGACTGTTGTTAGCTGAGCAGATTTCAGGTTAAAACCAGTCATCAAGTAATGAGCGTTCATAGCATTGTAATTACTAAACTTTCTGGTGGGTTCAGGTGAGCAGGACCTGGATGCTAGCAGGCCTCTTTACACTGCAGCAGACACACGTGAGCAGATAATATTCTGATTTCATACCCTGTGCCATGCGACAGCATCCTGGCATTGCATCTTTGGTGTTACTAGATCTTTTCTGACCTGTTTGTTTAATACATCATGAAGTGCTGGTTATATGTCTAATTGCACAGTGCAGAGAAAATAGCATTGTGTTGAAATATTGCATAAAACTTGAGCGTTAGGTGATGTTTTGTAGTGGAAGTAGTACTGTAGGCACTCGTTCATAACAAGACCTGCGAGTTTCTCTCGGCCAGGGTGGGTAGTTGAGCTGGCTGTGTGTGTGCTGACTCAACAGAGCAAGTTTCTTTCTCTTCTCATCCTCCTCCTCTTCTGACTGCTTGTGACCGAACAACAGCAGATTCACAAGAACTTGCTGTTGAAATGTACCTTAGCTTGAGGTTGCTCTTTCAAACTACATGCAGCTGTGGTTCTTCACTTGAGACTTTCAGAGCTCTCATGCCAGCCAGGCGTTACGCGGGTTAAAAACGGACTTGTGTTCTGAGCATGGGTGCGTGTACGCAGCGTGGGTGTGAGTGCATGAGAATCTCTGGAGCGGTTGGGCAGAGGGCCTGATTCTGACCTGGGGGACCCAGTGTCACCTTGGGGGGCCTTCCAAAAAAAAAGGCATAGAAGGGCTCTTGGGGCAGGGGGGGAGGTGCTCAGCAGTGAAATCCGGGAGGTTCACGCATGTGTCTACCCTGAAGTGTTAATCCAGCTGCACAGTACGGTCTCATGATGTCAGGGGCTTGGAGCCTGCTGCCTGAGCCTAGCTCCTCCCTTTTTCATTTAACGATGGCTGGAAGAAAAATAATCAAGTACGCTGGAAGAGAAACATTAATTAACTTTTAATTTAGATGTAACGTATGCTTCTTAGTGTACTGCATGAAAGAGTGAGTGTGCGGTATCTGTCGTGTTATATAGGGAGTGATGCATTGAAGAAACAAGGAAAAGCCTCAGGTCTGAATGGAAAGATGGGTTTTTAACTCTGTGGATGGGTTTTGTATCTTGATTAAAAGCTGCAGATGTGTGATAAGTCATTTATGTATCCATTTTGCATCTGAAATTACTTTCTGTGTAACTTTGTTTGTATCTGTTTTCTCTTAAGCCAAACTCGCAAGGCGAAGTCAGGAGAGAGAGAATCTTGGCATGCTGGTCTGGTCACCTAACCAGAATCTGTCTGAAGCAAAATGTAAGTCTCTTCAAATACTTTTATTCCCCCCTTCCCTTACATGTGTCATTTCAAGAATGCAAAGTTGCAACTTTCAGTAGAGAGGTCTGTGACCTTTCCATTATGATTTGAAATTAATTTGAGAGGGGGGAAAAAAAAAAAGCCTGCAAAGCAATCCCCCAGAAGAGCTTTGTTCCCCACTGGGCAGGCTGCTCAGAGCGTTACATCCATGGAGGCAGGGAAGGGAGGAGAGATATGGCACACTTTCTTCCTTGGTAGGAATTCTTTAAGATACTTATCCACAGGCCTACGCTATCTGCTTTTTTGCTGCTGGTGCTGTAAAAGATGACAGAAATAACTGGGCAGAGCAGAATGAAAGGGGGGTGGGGTGGGTAGGGAGGAATATATGGTAATTAGTAGTAGTACCTTTTTCCCCACACAAAGAAACAAATAAAATCCACATCTGGAGCCCATGGAGGTTTAAATGCCAGAACAATTGCAGTGCCTTGGAATTCCACGTGAGGGCAATTACCAGTGCTCTGTGTGTGTCTAGGAACAAGTCTCACTGCTGCTGCCAGATGGCAGAACTAGTGTTTGAAAGGTTTGTCTAGCTACACTTCTCCTCATGAATAAGTAGGACTCCTTGATTAAAGGGCTGCTGTTTGAATGCAGTAACTAAACCTAAGTGCTTTTGGGGGAGGGAGCTGAAAGGAGCTATTTTTGACTTTGTGCTTGTACCTTTTTTTCTCCTTTCTGATTCTGGGACTGAGAATCTTGCATTCCTGTTCCTCTGCAGTTGTTTGTGGTGGCACTATTAAGTTGATACCTGGTTTTCCCCTAGAGCCAAGGGCTAAGATGCATCACAACACACTTGTGAGGAGGTAGTGGCATTTGCAAATTCAGGCAGCAGAGGTTGTGCACAAACTGGCTCTGTCATGAAAGGGCTGGGCTCTGTCCTGAGGCATTTGTTCCACTGAGCAAGTTCCCCCTTAAATTACAGAAGGATGATGGTACTGTGATCTACAGATAAAAAGGGCTTTGCAAGGATCATGTCTGCCTTCTCTCCTACCAGTGGTGTCTTGTCTGCTCCCTGCTGGCTATTGAATGCTGAACTAAATAAGACTGATGAGGAGAGGGATATATTTGACAGTTATCTACATCTAGAAACCTACAGCTAGAAAAGGTGTAAGAGCAAGAAACTGTTGCTTCCACCAAAAGGAATGACTCTTTGTGGGTTGTCTGTGACACAGAGGGTTCCTGTAGCTGCCTCTCAAGCCTGAGTGTCTTTTGAATCTCAGCTCAGATTTGCAACATTTAACTCCTGCCTGATAGGAAATGAGAATGGAGGAGGAAAAAGGAGTGAAGAGATGTGGAACTGAGTAAAATAATCTGTGACTGAGTATTCTGTGGCAATTGGCACAAAAATATGTAAGGATATTACGGAGCAGAAAGAGGATGTAGCTGCTAAGATGTCATGAACCTAAGAGGTAATTAAAAATGTAGTATGACACTGATAAAAACTAGGTGGCAGTTGACTGTTGCTGGTATGATAAAGTTGGGGAAAACAATATGAATATAAGAAGAGGGCAAGAAGAAATTTCTCAAGATTTGACATTTTTGTAAGAATGTAGGCTCATTGGTGATTTCACCTTCCAAAAAAAATACAGAAAATTACGGTGTTCAGGGGAAAGAAGTATGATGCTCTTGCACTATATGTGACACACAAAATATCTCCCAGGTGCCTAATTGATGTAGAGGGATGGAGTTGTGAAATTCAGCATCTAGTAGTAGTAAAAAAACCCACAGGAGCATTGGGAGAGGTGGCTGAAGGGACCTTGGGGTGGCAAGAAGACTCTAGCAGATGGGGAGAGGGTAGCTGTGCAGGGAATATGAGAGAATGGGGTAAGAGTGGGCTGGTTGGTCATTGCTTTGTCTTGTGTCAATTTGAGCTGATGCTACCGAAAGGTATCAGTTATTCCTTTCTCTACCTGGCATTACTTAAAAGTGAACTGTGAAAAACAAATCCTGCT